>NW_020442461.1:1749487-1774750 GCF_000699045.2 Agrilus planipennis | reverse complement strand
ACTTTTTAATCTATACATCGAAGACGCCATCAACATCATTAAAGACAGTACAACTGTAGGGATAGATGTGCAAGGGCAAAAGATTAGTATGCTTAGATTTGCAGATGATATAGCAGTATTAGCATCTAGCAAGGAGGACCTAGAGATAGCTTTAAATAAAATGGAAGCGGTACTGACAGATTTCCCAGGGTATGTATGTATTAAAAGATCTTTGAAACAATATTTTATATATTTCCTAAATAGCCTCGGAATTGTATACAATTCCTAGGAAATTCATACATTTCCGATAACATACATATAGGGATATTTACTGTAGTATTTGAAAATGTTTGACAAGGACTTTCAAGAGATATACTAAATCTGTACAACTGCCAAATTTACTGCAACTTATATATATTAATGGTAAACTAAATTAATCAAGAACAGTGACCTTTTAATTTAGCAGTTTCATTAAAAACCCACCTATATTTTAAACCACAATATTAGCTGTAAAAACACCTAAAATGTATTAAAGATACGGGACTGTATAAGAAGACCGAATTGTTATTCCCAACTGTTGCGTCTTTTGAAAAGTTTTTATTGCTAATTATCAATAATAAATTTTCTCTGAAATTCAAATCAATAAAATCTGTACGCTGTCCGCAGCGTCTAAAATTCTAATAACCCTGCTTTCGTTTTAAATTAAAAACGAATGAGAGACAGGGTCTTAAAAGTAATTTGGAATTCATGTGGTATGGAAGGAAAGCTGTTTGAAATTCTCCCATCGATTCCATTAGCCTTTTTCCAAATTATAATGAAGAAACGGAGAGAAAAGTTTTTCGTACTCTTTACCCTCGGCAGAGGACCTATCCCGTCTTCGGTATCGGATTCAGAGTAAGTACGTCTCTAAGTCTGTAGAAAATTTCCGGCGGCACGGCGTATCGCTCCCTAAGGAAATAAATGTGCCAATCAAATTAGTTCCCAATAAAGTCTCTGCAGTTTTAGCGAGTCGCCGTACCGCGCCACTTACTTACCGCTCCCATTAGACCAATTTAATTCTGCAAAGTCTGAAGATTTAGGGGTAGCATTTCCGAACATCTCCTCGTCTCCCTCTCTCTCTCCTTTATAATTAGTGCCTCTCGTAATTGGCTTCGTTCCTTCAAAGTATTAGACAGACAAGGTAAATGTTTCCGCGAGGAATCCGATTCTTCCTTTCCGATTTGTAGGAATGCGGTTAACGAAAATGGATTGTGCACCGGCTAACTACGTACAGTGGCGGCTCGTGTAGAGTTGCAAAGAAAAAAAGAGGAATTAATTACGCACCTACGTCCACGAATATCCGAAGTTTTCAGAAATTATGTCATGGAATAAGTCAATATGAACAATACGAATCTTTCGAGGTTTGGTCACTGCATGGAGATTCTATACACCCCTAACTCATTATAATCAACATGAGGCCATCAGTTCTAAGACTGGCTGGACACACCCCTCCACTCTTTCCTATTCCGAGCTAATCTTCGCGTTTCACTAATACTAGAACACCCCACATCCTTAATTATTTGCGAACAGTAATCTAATCTAGGTCTACCTCTAGCCCTCTTAACTCCCGTTTCTGCCTCTAATATATGTCTCTGTCTAGACCATCATGCCTGAGAAGGTGTCCTACCAACCTATCTCGCCTATTTCTTATTGACTTCCATAGAGTCCTCTGTTCTCGTATTCATTCTAGTACCTCTTCATTTCTAACCTTCTCTATCCACGATATCCCCATCATTCGCTTGTAACACCACATTTCGAACCCTTCCAGCCTTTTCTTTTCCTCCTTGCAAGACATTAGAGAGTGCTTTAAGGGGTACGATAATTTTATATGTCCTTTTGCAAGAAATTCTTCATTTATTGTAAAATCACTACATAGTATAAAACAAAGTCGCTTTCCCGTTGTCTGTCCCTATGTATGCTTAAATCTTTAAAACTGCGCAACGGATTTTGATGCGGTTTTTTTTAAAACGTAGAGTGATTCAAGAGGAAGATTTATATGTATAATACATGCATAATATAGTAGGGAAGCACTGATAATTTTAAAGATTTCTAATGTGATGTCGTAAATAAACACATTTTTTGCGCTTACATTGCAAACGCTGGCTAAACCCTACGAGATAGATCAAAATAATGTACTACAATATTGTACATCTTAAAAGGGTCTACAAAAAAGTCCGCGATGGTATATGTCTATCTCTGAGGGATAACTCACAGTAACCATTTTTATCCTTTACTTTTTATGAAAAATAATGACTTATTTACGAAGCGATTGTAGGCAATACAGCATTAATTCTTATCCAATTAAGTACCTTAAATACATTGTGCATTTAATATGGATCAACATGGCCCTTTACAGCATGTAATTTAAATGAATATTTTCGAAGATATTACAGATTTAAAATGCAGGGACATGCGGTCGGGAGGCCGGTTTGTATTGTCTAATGACAAAAAAACTGTGAATGTTGTATATAAAGACATTCTGTAGTATATTTAGTATGTTCAGGGGGTATCTTTTGAAAATTTCCCCTTTTCGATAATAATCTAAACAAAACAAAAATATATTTAGTATCAGCATTGCACCCGTGCGAAGCTGGGGCGGGTCATTAGTAAATTATAAAACAAATTCTAACCTAAATAATAAATTATAGATATTTGTTTTTTAAGAGAAATAAATATCCAAAATTATCCAGAACAAGCCTAATTTACTTGAATATCCGCCACTGACTACGTGCTACCCCTTGGACCAATACTCATTGAAGTGAAGGTGGCAATTTTCACTGCTACACATTGGTTCGCTCTCTCCCTTTTTCGGTCAGTTGGTGAAACGTAGACGAATGGATTTAGTACACGATTGCACGCGGACGTCGGGAAACGGGAGAAAATAAAACGGGAACGTGATCGCTGACACGAAACTTAGACAAGGCAAGCCGACCGCGACCGTCAGTTCGTTAAGAAAAATATATACCACACTAGGAAAGTCCATCGGGAATATCCACGAAACGTTTATCATATGAATACACTACGCTGATTGCGAGAAAATCCATAAATACGAAAGGTGCGCCGTTATCAAATTCTCACACCTAACGAAGCTTTTTTTAGGGTTACAAATATAGAAAGACGAAAATAAGGTCACGTATTCATAGGTAATAAAAGAACAAACAATATGATATGTTAATGTTAACATTAATTAAAAAATAAACCTCGAAGGTGGTGTGAAAATTCACCTTAATAAAATTTCAATTATCCAAATAATGTTTATTTATAGACTAATGCTTAGGAAATTTAATTTTTTTCTTTCTTTTGTGTTCTCACATTATTTAGTGCTTTGTGTAATAAACTTTTTAATTTATTTAGTCCAAATATTATGTTTAGCACTAACTAGTTTATGTTTATCATAGATATTCGATAACCGGCAATGTTTACATTTTCAATCGATGTAGCGGCTCAGCTTTTACATAGCAGGGGACACCTACGTTGCCAATTCACAAGCAGGACCGGCTTCAGTTTGTAAATTAGTGCGATTCTCTTGAAAATTCTTATTACCCTAGTTTAGGCCCTCCAAAGCTCTGCAGTTATTTCTTTTACACCCTGTATAATCACTATCTATAAAAAAAGGGAATCGGTAACGAATTTCAATCAATTTTAGAATAAAAACAACCGAACAGACTCAATAAACACTGCCGTATATTTTCTATTGATTTTTGTTATCGTAACGAATTAGATAAGGGATTAATTAACTTGGTCCTTTCACCAGTGGAATTATATCGATAGGAAAGTCCATGAAACAAAATTAATAGAGAAGGGCGAGACAACGTGGTCGGGCTTTGCCCAAGGAAACTGACAATGCAACGGGATTCATGGTCTCCTGAGAACGTCTTTGATCCCAGGACAATGGTATGACCCCGCCTTGTGAGCGCCAACAAGTCCCGGGGGAGAGATCGTGACGCTAGTGATCAGCAGCAAGAGCCACATACGATTACTGACTGAGGAAATCCCCGAGGGCCGTTCGTAATGAAGGACGATGTCGGCGACTGCTAAAAGACGCCGTCGAGAGCCTGTGGCGTCGAAGACGGCGACGCTGCCTTCCGGACGTTTGTTTACATTTACATATTAACGAAGATATATTACTATAAAGTAACTGGGAGTATATTGCCATCTACAGACAGATATTTACTATTAACTGTGGATATCTATGCAGTATTTCACAAAAAGGTTAATGCTCTTTATTAAATTATACAAGTTCATTCCCCCTATAAGTCACTGTGAGCTCGAAACTGTTAGTACCATTGCTTCGAGTAGTCGAAATTCACTTTGGTGAACGTTTAGTAACTTTCTTTGTGTTAAAAATTATACTTATTTAAAGGAATTGTTTGTGAATAGGTATGCAACACATCGTACACTTCAGCATAAGAAATTGCTGATACTAACCACGTAATACCACTTTGGCCTGTGCTGTCAGCACTCATAATTTCTTTTATATATAATATTATACATATAGTACCTGCTATATACCGTAAATAAATCGCACGGTGATTTTTTTCTTTAAAATTTTCAACACGATTAGTAAGTACACAGCAGCGACATCTGTGGTCGGACTGACTGTACTGCTAAGGCGCTCGAGGTAGTGGCGATGGTACTAATGGTATCTACGTGTTGAAGAGTACTGGTAGACAACAGCTATGATCTAATCACGTAAACAGGTCGACACATAGTCAACTTATTATACTGGAATATTAGATGATTACAATAATTGTTATTTGTATATTTAATAAAAATACCCGAAAATATGGTACCAATTACCATTTAATTTTACGAAAAATATAAAAGAATAAAATTTAATCATTTCTTGTCTTCAATTTACAATATAGTGATATTAGAGAGTTTCAATTTTGATTAAATTGTTGACTAGCACAGACAATTTCAAAAGAAATTAGGTTCTCGTTTCTTTGTAGTTCTCAATAATTTCCCTTTTTATCATTGTACCCCGTCTCGTTCCATAATACTTTTTTGTTAACGATCCCAATTATTTCAAACTATTTTTAAACAAAGTCGTTTCGCTTTCATCTGTCGCTTTTGATCTTTGTCCCTAACGAAGAATTCCTAAAATAGTGTTCGACATTTTGTAATGAAAAATATCTACTAGGTTACAGCTGTAATAATTTGTAAAACTTCCAGGAAAGTATTAATTTTTAGTCTAAGAAAAAATAGAACCAACTTATTGTCACTCGATTTCAGTTTAATAAAAATTTTTATTACAAATGTCTTGTATATTTTGAAAGCAAGAGATTCTAAAATAATTACTTTGCATTAATTGATGGCATAGGTTGTTCGAAATTACTTTATTCCTTATTTTCAACAAACGCCAGAGGGAACCGATTTCTTAATGAAGAACAGCATTTCAGATTGTAATAGTTCAGTTTGATTGGCAAAATTAAAACGAAACCATTATTTATTCAATTCACCCGCGCGTAAAGTTCAACCGCAATATTCGAAATGGCTTTTTTTTGAGCCGATGACTGGAATTCATTCCTTCGGCAATTTTCAAATGAATGTAGCGATCGTCTTCTTTATGGTACATTAATGGCGGGAAGGGAGGGTGTTGAAATATCGCATGCAATAACAGTCGAAAAGGGAACAAAGACAAAAGACGTGCCAAGTCAATTCGGAATGAATATTGCAACATACGAAGTCAGTATAGCAATAAAACATGGAAAAGGGAAATACTCCAAGGGTAGATACGGTTGATTGTTTGAAGGGTGGGCGAACTCGGATGAAAAAGGGGCAACTCGAGCGTAATTTTTCAATGAAACTGATGTCAGACTTAAAATATTTTTCTTCGGACGAAAATATTTGAGTATATGATGCTGTGGATAGAGAGGATTAGAAATGAGGAGGTGTTAGAAATAAAAAGAGAATGGAAGTCAATAAGAAATAGGCGAGATAGGTATGAAAAGCTAGGAAAAAGTAGAGGTGGTGTCTTTAAACTGACGATCTTTTTATAATATGTATTTCTATACATCGAAGACGCCATCAACATCATTAAAGACAGTACAATTGTAGGGATAGATGTGCAAGGGCAAAATATTAGTATGCTTAGATTTGCAGATGATATAGCAGTATTAGCATCTAGCAAGGAGGACCTAGAGATAGCTTTAAATAAAATGGAAGCGGTACTGACAGATCAGTACTGTATGAAAGTAAATAAAAGTAAAACTAAAATACTGATATGCAAGGGAAGAAAAAGTAGGGAAAGAGCGAATATAAAGATAGGAGACGAAAAATTAGAAGAAGTGGCTGATTTTAGATACCTAGGAAGTCAGATAAGTGAGGATGGAAGGAGTAGTAGGGATATAAAGCAGAGGATAGGGCAGGGTCGTGTCGCCTTTAATAAAAAGAAGTCCCTTCTATGCTCGCGAACGGTTAAACTAGAAATTCGAAAAAGGTTGTTAAAGGTGTACGTTTGGAGCACGGCGTTGTACGGGTGCGAAACATGGACAGTGGGAGCGGCGGAAAAGAAAAGGTTAGAAGCGTTCGAAATGTGGTGTTATAGGCGGATGATGAGGATATCGTGGGTAGAAAAGGTTAGAAATGAAGAGGTATTAGAAAGAATAGGAGAACAGAGGACTCTGTGGAAGTCAACTAAAAATAGGCGAGATAGGTTGGTAGGACACCTTCTTAGGCATGAAGGTCTAGTCAGAGACATATTAGAGGCAGAAACAGGAGTTAGGAGGGGTAGAGGTAGACCTAGATTAGATTACTCTTCGCAAATAGTTAAGGATGTGGGTTGTTCTAGTTTTAGGGAAATGCGAGGTTTAGCTCAGGATAGGAAAGAGTGGAAGTACGTGTCCAACCAGTCTTAGGACTGATGACCTTGTGATGATGATGATGATTTCAACAGACCCCTGCTTCCGCTTCCGCTTCCGCAATTGCGGAAGTTCCGCATACATTTAAACATCCGCTTCTGCATCTGGTCCCGCATTTTTATAAGGGAAGTTGATCGGAACTTAACAAAATCCTATTGCTCATCTTTTTGAAAATCAATATATCGGAATAATAAAACAAGTCGCAAAAAAATATTACTTTTCCCTGTTGGCTGAACTTGATCGTTTTCAAAACACAATTTAAATGGAATTGCTAGTTGCAAAGCTGCATGCTGTACAGGTACTTACGCCAGCTTTCAGCGACCCCCGTGTAACATTGTGAAAGTATTATTATCAACCGTTTATGTTTATGAAATATCAGTGTCAATATTAGCTGGAAAAATTTTGTTAAAAATGATATTGTCCCTGTTCAAATAACTTTATTATGGTTTATAACCTATTTCCTAATATTTCGTATGTTGATATATATTTTCAAAATTTTATTCTCTTATTAATTTCTCACTTTAATCTTAAAACGTCCAGGATTGTCAGCTCCCCTTTAGTCACTTCTCCAAATAATTTTATTTCGAAAATACTAATACAGTTATAGGGTTTATTTATTTTGTATAGTGTTTGCTCGGTGGTGTAAACTGTACGTTAAAAGTGGAATTTTGGAACCAAAAAAAAGTTCCATTTGTGATTATTTTGTTCATAATAACGATGCAAGTGTCAAATGAAAAATTTGTAACAAAATATATATTCGCGAAAATGATGCGACTACTGCATTAACGAGTCACCTAAAGTCATTACCCTTCCACTTCCGCAATCCTCTGTTCTCATACTCTTTCTAATACTTCCTCATTTCTATCTAATCCATCTATTTCTAGCATCCTCCTATAACACCACATGTCAACCACATTATTTTTAGAATTTCCAAATTAATCAATTGTGAACGCAAGTGATTTCTTTTTGTTAAAAACACTATTCTTTGTTTATTACTATCGCGAACTTTCAAATATCCTGCTTTATATTTACCAGAACAATTTAAAGACCATTATGTGTTCACATAAAATTGCGGAACAGAACAGAATTCCAATAAAGTAAAGGTGTAGTAAAATAATTTTTGTTTCACTGCATTCCACTTACATTGGTATGAGATTAAAGAGCAATGAATTTGGAAAAGTTTCAGGCAAGAAAGGTAGCAATTCCAGCCGTTAAGATTGCAATCTAATTGCTCCCGCGTTATTTACGGGCGGTGCATGTGTGAACATTAGTAAAACCGTTGTGTACCGTTCATATTTCCTCCCGTTTCGCAATTATTAATTCCGGCCACGTAGCCCGTGTCTCTGGTTTAAGGGATTATTGCATTATTAAAGTGCACCAGGGCAATAGCATTCATTTACCGCACAAAACCAGATAAACAGCGGTATCGTATTTATTAACTGTAAGCGGGGATACCGTCGCGTCGGTACACTACATTTCCCATCACCTAATCCTCGAGTCCACGAATTTATCGAGCAGTTATTTCAAAGAGAGGTTTGGCTTGGCCGGGACCAAACGTACTAGTACCATTTAGCCGTATATTACTCTAGATACTGCTTGACTTTAGAACGACGCTTTGTGCGATGTGGTAATGTATTTTCGATTGGGAATCCTATTTGAGCACAGCAAAATTTATGCATCAACAGAAGATCCAAAACTGGTGAGCTCTGCTTAATTCTGATAATCAAGTTTAGTCGCAAGCTGCACCGTTTCATATGGGATTATACGTATCAATTCGACAATAGATTTTTAGTTTATGAGAAAACTTGAGCTGTCTTTTTTTGCTGGTGTTTTTGTCGAGATTTGGTCGTCCTTGGCAGTTTCGTCAAAAATCGCTATCGCAATTTGACTTTATAAACATGATATCTTTTCAAAGATTTAGTAATTTTGTTATTCATTCACCGAAAGCAGAAGGATCATTCTGCGTGTTCGCAGAAGAAATCTTTTCAGTGAAAAGTCCAATAAAAAGTTATAACTTCTTGTTCGGCTTAAGCCTCCGGGAGATCCTCAAAACAGTGCTATAAAATAAACAAGTTAGAGAAGTTCCAAGGAGCAATTCTTCTTTGTCATGCCGAGAGCGGGATTGGTGTAATTCCATTATCCGTATTCAGTCCGCGCTTCAGTTGGAAACATATTCAGCATAAATATAGTAGTTGAGACTGTTACCACAAGGCCCCAAGGAGCGCCAGTACCGAAACCTGCCGAAATTTTCAATTCTCAATTATCTGCCACCAATGAGGTAGCCACAACAGACACGTCTGATATCGATTGTGTCTATTTCTACAGGTTCTGTGTCAACAAGTTTGAAATCGAATTTTTTGGGGGAACGACATTAATAAAACGAAATGTGTGCTGGGACACATAGCAGAAGTGAAACTTCAACGGGCAAGCGGAAAAACGAATGGCAACGGACAAGTGGAAAAACGAATCGCAACAAAATATTTTTAATTCAAGTTTTACAGGAAAATTGTTAATGTACGAGGGTGGATTGATAAGTTTCCGGCCTAACCAAGAGATGACGCCACTAGGCCTACCTTGAGGTGACATTCTATAGTACCATCCTTGGATAGCTTGTAGCTATAGTTTCAGCCCGATCTCCTTGCTAGTGTAGGTTTGACAGCACGCTGAACAAGACGCCTCTGTGGTTTTCGTAAAAATGGAAAAGCAGGAAAATCGTGCTGTCATCAAATACTTTTATTTGAAGGGGTTAACGCCGAAGGAAATTAAAAAAGAGATGGACTCAACACTGGGGACATCCTCCCCGTCATATTCAACCGTTAAGCAGTGGGTTTCCGAGTTTAAAAAGGGTCGTGTGAGCACCTCTGATGGGCCTCGCTCAGGACGCCCCGTTGAGGTCACAACTCCAGATATGATCGAAAAAATTCATCAAATAGTGCTGGGAGACCGCAGATTGAAAGTGCGTGAGATAGCTGAGACCTGTAAGATGTCATATGAACGTGTGCAACATATTTTGCACCAACATTTGCATATGGAAAAGCTCTGTGCAAGATGGGTGCCGCGTTTGCTAACAGTCGACCAAAAATTGATTCGAAAAAACATTTCTACCGCAAATTTGTCATTGTATAAGCGTAATCCAAGCGAATTTTTGCGTCGATTCGTAACCGTTGACGAAACGTGGGTCCACCACTACACTCCTGAAACCAAAGAACAGTCTAAACAGTGGATTGGACCAGGGGAACCAACTCCAAAGAAGGCAAAAACAATTTTTTCGGCGAACAAGGTTATGGCTACTGTTTTTTGGGATGCAAGAGGTATTATATACATTGATTACCTTGCAAAGGGTAATACTATCACTGGTCAATACTACGCAGACTTATTGCAACGTTTGAGCCACGAGGTGAAAATTAAACGACCTCATCTGGCGAAGAAAAAAATCTTGTTTCATCACGATAACGCACCAGCGCACACGTCAATCGTTGCGACGGCTAAAATCAACGATCTAAAGTTTGAATTGATGCCGCACCCTCCTTACTCTCCAGACCTAGCCCCGAGTGACTATTTTCTGTTCCCTAATCTCAAAAAATGGCTTGGCGGTAAGAGATTTGCGGACAATGATTTTCCTGCTTTTCCATTTTTACGAAAACCACAGAGGCGTCTTGTTCAGCGTTATAGAGATGGCATTAATAGACTGGAACACCGCTATGAGAAATGTATCAGCCTTGGAGGAGATTATGTTGAGAAATAAAAAAAAAAAATTTTTAAAAACCTTGTTTTTCTTGGTCAGGCCGGAAACTTATCAATCCACCCTCGTACTTGTCCAATTCTGAAACCTGCCCGTAAAACTTTAAGTAAAAATTTTTTTGCGATTCGTTTTTCCACTTGTCCGTTGATGTTTCACTTCTACTTACTATGTGTCCCAGCACACATTTCCTTTTCACAGGTTTACTGCAAATTATAATTTGGTTTTTACACAGACAGCAAATAGAGGCAATGATGCCCAGCCACGCGGAGAGCAGAAGTAAGAAAACAACAGCTGAGCACAGCACACGCCGCCGGGACTCTAGCGCACTCCTCGCTCTCTGCGCAGCTGCACATTATATCCATCTAATACAACCGTTGCCCTCTCTCCGCCGGCTACAGTCTTTTTATCCCTCTGCTGCTGCCGTCATTCACCTCGCAATATACCACCTACCCCCTCCACGTAGCCGTAACGCTTCTTCGTGACAGAAAAAATCGTAATACCCCGTCGTCTATATAAGTACAAAATCACCAAAAGTTCAATTTATGAAGTACTCTCTCTACATCACAAGTTCTCCGTGCTTCATGAAGAAAATTAAGTATCCGAATAAAGCCATGGAACAAACAAATAAAATTACCATAGGCATATAATGAAAATTGTGTGAGATTGTATGTCCAACTTTAGCATCACTTGTTATTCGATTTCAACACTGGATCGCCGCTTAGTATTAATTAGTTACCTTTGACTTAGCCTCGAATGACCCATTGGGCCACCATCAATCATCAAAGAGAACTGGTGACCGAAAAATGTTAATCAAAAAACACACGCCATCTTGGATGGTTTTCTTATTTAAATATATAGTTGTTAGATAAGGATGATGTGTTTTCTTCCTATGTAGGTTTTTTCTTTTTGCAGTTTGTGTTTTTATTAAATTATTTTGTTGTATTGCTCAGTCCCGTTCACGTCTAATAAATAAATCGATTAAAATCTAATTTTATAATGAGCTGAACATCGTCACGCCATTATTTCAACACTTTAGAAACAGAAGGATGAGTGCTGATTAGGTGTGGTAGAAAGATAATGGACGAAGATAAAAGTTGGCAAACGGGTTTGACTTTCCCGACTAATATTAACTTAATTTCCGTAGATCTGCCTAATTAAGTGTGAATATGTTGCAGCAAAAGGAAATGGCGGAAAGTAATTAGGACGAATTTGGGTCGATGCAATAGCTAAACTTTTCGCGAGTTTCATTAAAAAGCTCTTCTTCTGACCGGTTTCTAACTTAATTAAGTATTTTTTCACGATTCCGAAAAACAGTTTTAAAGTTTTGCCTCCAGAATCAGAACTCCCAGGGTTTTTGTTAAACAGAAAACCCTTAAAACTGTTTCTAAACCATTGGTACGGTATTTGACTACTTCAGAATAATCGAATGAAGCAAATAGACATTGAGATTGTTTTATCATAATGACAAATTTAGTAAATGAACGAGAATACGTTTCAACAATGGGTCTATTACAAAAAAAAAAGAAAATAGGATATCTAAAAGTCTGATAAATATATCTGTCTACTACAGGTAGGTGCAAAACTAATTTTCAATTAATAGTTTCGTTTTTTGATTCTATTCGTTTGGTCCAACTTGTCAACGTATTCAATTCGTAATTTTCTGTTCCATTTCAAAATCCAATTTTCCAACAAACACAGAAACAGGGGAGAGATAAAACAGACTGCGTAATAAAGGATACTCCCTTTGTCTTTGTCGTCTGGAGCCTTCGGGAACAGAATTCTAAGATTTGGACTTTATGCGTTTTAAATTCCGACGACCCACGACGTCTGCGTCCCTCCGGAATGAAATTATTCTCTTTACTCTACTCCTCCCCATGTTCACTCTATCCCTCTCTACTATCGTTTGTCAGACAAGTTTTCTAATATCAAGTTTATGCGTTGCTCATAACTATTTACGACAATTCAAACTTGGTTCGTATAACATTTGACGTTTGTAATGTTTTATTGAAACAGAGCCCGGAAGAGATAGAACAATGGTGACATTCGAGTGCATCGTAAAGCGGTTTTTAAAAAGTTAAGGAATCTACTGACATCAGAACAAAATTCCTGAACGTCTGAATATTTTACATGTTTACTTTATGAATATTCGCAGACCATCGAGTGGAATCTAGTTGAATTTCTTTGTTAAAAATTAGTCGGTTCTTGCAGTAACACTCCTTCATTGTGGCCAAGCACCAAATCAGTTATAGGTACCGTAAAAATTATGTGAAGATTACTTTCTTGTAAAGTCATATAAAGTAATAAATAATGATATATTACAGTACAAATCCAATAAAACAATTGCGTGTTTTTATGAAACCACGATGCAAGTGAAACTTTTCGTATTGTAGGCATTTAACTGTAAATTTTCGGAAAATTATTCGATTTAGGGTATTAAAATTAAAATCGCGTTCTTAATCTTATCTTAATGATTGGAAAATGGGAATGATAATGGGAAATCAATAGTAGACAAGATATCTAGCTCGCGATTAAAAGACACAAATACCGCGGAGCACTTGCACGAATGAGTGAGAATATAAATGCTGCACGGTTAGCTCATGCGAGACATGGGCGCCGCCATATTGGCCTCAGCTGTTCTGCCTAGCGCGTTTCACTTTTACCCCTACTCCGCGGCCGGCTGTAATGCGACATGCGTTAGATGGAAAAAAAAAATTGAGGCGATGTAATAAAAGTTTCACTTTAAAAGAAATATTTTTTGTTAATTTTTACCCAAAGTTTTGGAAAGTAAAGTGCCAAAGATGATGTCTGAATGTTGACCCTCCCGCTGCTGNTTAGGTTAGGTTATCGGGTTTTGTTCAAGTGACCACCCTCTTTCGATCCCCCACCTCCACTCGCTTGAAAATAAGTATTTTATTGAATTGTATTTAAATTATAGTGTATGAAAATTGTCAAAATAATCAACTTTCAACCCCTATAACTTTTTATGGGGGTGAAACCGCCGCAGATTTTTTATGGGGTTTTACTCAGGTGACCACCGTCTTTCGATCACCCCAACCCCCCGAAGGGGGCGGGGGGCCATCATCTAACCCCCATAACTTTTTATGGGGGTGAAACCGCTACGAACTTTTCATGGTACAGTGGTAGGGGAGACCTCGTCTTTCGATCCCACCCACCCCCACTCCCGAAGGAGGTGGGGGCCATCATCTAGACCATTACCATAAGTTCAGTTAAGTTCTGATAAGCTTCCGTTATAAATATGAGGAATCCAATGCAGAAGGAGATGATGAGGAAATACGCGATAAGTTGTTGTTTATGTTTACTTTAAGCGTGGACAACTGGTATGTTTCTTTTCCTGTTTATATGCTATTTTTCATAGATATTTCCGTTTAAATAAACTTGTGCAGAAATATGTAGATAAACTGGGACATTAACAAAACTCATATAGATAACTCATAGGTTTCCAACCATCAGCAACACTAAATAAATTTAATGAATTTGATTTCAACGATTAATTAACACTATTTCCGTCCGGTGGTTGGGCACAAACGTGCAAGTCCATTTAATAACAACAATAAAATGCATTTGTCCGTTAAGGCGAAGGCGTAGCCGAAAGAACATGGGTTAGTTATGAACCGGTAAATTACTGTTTAATAGTCGCTATCTAATCTGCCCACAAGTAATACACGTACTAATTTAGCACGCCCACAATTGCATGATAAAGATAACCATTTGAGTTCGTAACGGCAATGGCTGTTTTATTTAACTAACATTTCATACATGCATCATAAGGCCGGCATAATATAATACGAAACGTACCTACAAGAGAAGCCGAACTCAAGGTAATCTACATAACAACTAAGAATAATAATTAAACTGATGGTTACGGTTACGACGTCCTAAGCACCCGCTGACTCCTCCTTCATGTTCCTAATTTGCATTTAATCATGCTAAAAATGGTTTCCTTATTTATTTTCTTAATTACTTTTCAAGATATTATCGGCTCTTAATCTCCGCAACAAACGTCAATGTGCCTATGCACGTGTTTCCTTTTAAAACTACAGTAACGCTTTTTCTCCTGAACAGATTTCCAATCTTGAATTTGTAAGAAAAGTTTATTTCGGTATCAAATTTGCTTCGACTTTAATATTTTCCTAAAGTTCTAAAAACGGCTGCAATCATCATCATTAGCTACTCAGTCCTATGACTGGTTGTACACGGACCTCCACTTTTTGGTAATTAAATGGCATTTTTTGAATGAAAATTTTTCCTACGGGTGGGTAGCCCACTACACCTTATGGGTCCCATGAGGTTGCCCCCTCAGGCAAAGAGGGGGCATATAACGCTCTGCCGCATTTGCGC
Organism: Agrilus planipennis; assembly: GCF_000699045.2. NCBI lineage: Eukaryota > Metazoa > Arthropoda > Insecta > Coleoptera > Buprestidae > Agrilus > Agrilus planipennis. The sequence continues at coordinate 1,759,768 of NW_020442461.1, read as the reverse complement.
GTCATCAGGAATGCCGCATGTGGCTCCGCGAGGAAAAATTATTGCTACCCCAATAAAAATTTTTGGAAAAATGATATACAATTTAGCTACGATTTTACATTAAAATCCAAATGGCATTTTTTTACCGTGAATCTAATTTGGGCCACATGTACCCAGGAATCACAATTTTCCTTCTAAAATGGGCACAGTATCAATCACGATGAAAAGAAACATTTACCAACCAACACGTTTTTGTACGTCATCTGTGCCCGATCACGGAGCCATTACCCCAATTAATGGTAACTTTCACTGTCGGCCCTTATCTGCATACTAATTCGTTTCCGATCCAAAAAAAGCTACCCCGTTTCAAAAAAAAGGAGTCGAAGCGTTGCCGCTACACCGTCGTCGTCGTCGTCATCATCATCATTATCAGCATCATCCCCCTTTCGCGTCCCTCGGGACTTCGGGAGAATTAATTTAGTGGCGCGAATGGCATTTGACAAAGTCGACCGATGATTTATATTTGACGAGCGGGCGAGCGACCAAAAGCTGACGGACAGCAGTGGCCACCGACACCACAGCCAACGCCGATCATAAATCGAGGACGCATCTGAGCCTGAAACCTGGAGGCAGATCGACGACTGCGACAACGGCGCGACGTCACCACCACCGCGCACCCGTCCACCACCACTGGCCATCATCATAAATTACAGGCCTTCGTTTGCAACAGCTACTGAACATACATAATGCCACCTATATATGCGCCCATGCATAAACAAATCTATGCAATTTATGAATATACATACATACATAATAATATTTGATATTCCCCCACACAATACGTATTACAAAGTTAATTTGGTAACTCTGTTTACGAAGATATAGGTCAGTGGATCACCTATGGACAAATTGGTTTATATTTAGGTAACTCGAAGGCTTCGTCCTTAACTTTTGGCATGGAATTGAGTTTAAATTGACTCATTTTTTATTTTATAAGTTCCAAGGAAAGAAATTCGAAAAAGATTATTAAAGGTGTATGTTTGGAGCCCGGCGTTGTACGGGTGCGAAACATAGTAGGTGGGTGCGGCGGACAAGAAAAGACGTTCGAAATGTGGTGTTATAGGCGGATGATGAGGATAGCGTGGGTAGAAAAGGTTAGAAATGAAGAGGTATTGGAATGAATAGGAGAACAGAGGACTCTATGGAAGTCAATAAAAGATAGGCGAGAGGTTGGTAGGACACAGGCATGAAGATCTAGTCAGAGACATATAAGAGGCAAAAATAGGAGTTCAGACAAGAAGAGATAGACCTAGATTACATTACTGTTGGCAAATAGTTCAGGGAAATGCGAAAATTAGGTCAGGATAGGGAGGTGTGAAGATGCGTGTCTAACCAGTCTTAGGACTGACGACCTTATGATGATGAAGGAATCCATAACGCGCTGTAGTTATATAATTTTTATGCAATGAACAGTGGAAAATTGTTTGGAGTCTAGATTACTTACTGGAGCGACTAAAGTTGTCCTTTGCAAGGGCAAATGCCTCTTTTGTAAGAAAAATACGGTCTAACCTTCGAAGTTTTGAAAATCGCTCGGTATCCATTACATTTTCTAAAAGGTACACATTTAAAGGCAATAAAGTTTGTCGTTAAAGGAAAATTGAAAAGCTGTTTAGACATTTACACTTAGAATTTCCCAAAATTCCGCTTTGTCGCTCTTTTAAATGAAAATACCAAATACTTTTTGCTGTTTCAGGAAAACGCCTGACGTTTTAAATTTTTTATACAGTTCCAAACTATTCTTTGTAATTCACCCTTTAAAAATAAAACTTCTGACATGAAAAATATTTAAAATACAATCCCTAAACGTAGGTGTGAATGACAAATAGCTAGTTAATTAATTACCGGAAATTACTGGATAACCGTAGCAACACTGGAACCAAAAGAAATATAATCAGTTTAATGGACTTGAACTACGTCGAATTGTTTTATAAGTTCAAACAATTTCAAGTTCGATTTTGCCAATACCGACTAATTTATTTGCTAATTACATGTTAATAGAGTGACGTTTCGACCGTCAATTTCGGTCATCTTCAGGCCAAAATCTTAATATGATAACATATAGTGGAAACAAAAAACGTCTTAAACAAACATTGCACGTTTCTATCATCTAATTGATGGATTTCTCAGAATGGCTAAAACCAATTATTTGCAACATAAATAACAACGATCACAATCAATTATAACTGATGTTGCTATGTTATGAGAAGGTTGTAGTCTTTATGGCTTATCAATACATAGGTTATTTCCACTAATGTTTTAATCATTTTGACAAATCCATTAATTAGATGATAGAAATTTGGAATGTTAGCTTATGATGTATTATGTTTCCACTATATTTTATTATATTGAAATTTTAGTCTGTAGATAATATGTATTCAGAAAATAAATTATTCGGTAATGCAAAAATTGAATTTGAAATTTTTTGAAACATAATCAAGTTTTACAAACTATTGTAGTACTATAAAACTGGTAGGTAACTATTGAAGCAGAAACGTAAAGTCCATATTTGCTTTTAGCTATTCAATTTAATTTCATCTCATAGTGCATGCATTACAATCCGAAAAATAAAGCCTACGTGCATTATTAAAAGTATGTTTCCTCAAAAAGGGCCGGAAAGCTTTAAAAGGAACATATTTTCTACTTGTTTGACTTTCTCAAAGCAACCGTGATCACATTTAACCCCGCTTTATTACAAGTTTAAGAAGAAATGTACACTAAAGGCAGCAAGCAGCAGCCGAAGCACAATGAACCATGGAAGGAGCCTTGAGGAAGTTTGGAGAGAGAGTATTACGAATTCGTAAACAAACTACTTAGTTTGAACTGTAAGAAACTTAAGTTTAAGACTTGACAAACAACGTTCTTTTAATATAAAGCGACATAATGCTGGAAATTGGTACGTATACGACATAACAATAACCGTAGTCGGGGGATAACGATAGCCATTCATGGTGAGGATATAAAAATCGAACGTGGACGAGGTAAAAATAGGAAGCAATAAGCAATACTTTAGTTGGAAACGACCCCTGGTCTCTTACAAATACCAACATCCACAGTAGTAATTCAACTAAAATACCTATAGGAAATCACATTCTCTTGTATTTTCTTTGGTTAGGTTACTTACTCAAATCATCGTCTGTCTATATACTAAAAGTTTCTAACTTTTAAACGAAATAAGTATCGAATTGTTTAATCATCATCAAGTCCTGAGTCTTAAGACTGGCTGGACAAACATCTCCACCCCTCCTATCCTGAGCTAATTTTCATATTTCTCTAGAACTAGAACATCCCATATCCTCAACTACAGTAGAATCCGCTTATAATGACATCGAAGGGAAATGACAAATACTTCATACTAAGCGGGCGTCATACAAAGCATAGTCTTAGAAAATAAACAACTTCTATTTTGGTTTGTTAAGTTTAATAGAGAGAAAAACTACAAATTGTATATATTTATTAACAGAAAAGGAAAAAGAACGATGAATTGTAATGTCAATATACATAAGAAGTGCCAGAAAAATAAGCGAAAATGTTATTATCAATCATTTGGGTCACTATAGCCGGATATGATTTCTTGAGAAACAGTCATAATAAACGATATATCGTTTTAAACGGAGTCATTATATCCAAACTTTCCTATAGAGAATTTAATATGAAAACCAAACTTAACACTGCAATTACTTAGCATTCCGCTGTACGTATTTATGAGTTTTAATCTAATCTAGGTCTATGTCTACTCCACATAATCATAATGTAGAAAATTTTGACCAGTCTTATTTAAAAGGAGTTTTCGGAGTTTCTATTTTTACTTAAAGTAGATCTTGGAAATAAAAAGGTATGTCTGCAAAGATCCTTAAAAGTTTGTAATTTGCCATCCACTAAATGTCACAACAACTTCTTCAGTTAGTAAACAACGTAATCTGCAATTATTTGCCAGTATCTCTCGTGAACAAGACGCAAAACAAAACGACCGATAAAGTAAACATACTCCTCGCTCTGAAACAGCCGGGAGGGAGACTCGTTCATTTGAATAGTTCACGTTGCGCTTCGGTGACAAAGTGAAGAGGACAGTAAAGGCGACTAACAAGAATGACTTCGCGAATTCCGAGCCGTCAAAACGGCCCTAAAAGATGCCATTTAGTTTGGCATTTCTCGCCAGATTCTCTGCTTCAAGTCCGACAACGGTTTGCCACATTTTAACCATAACCAGCATTATTCAAAAGTCGAATGCCCTAAAAGGTCAACAATTCCCTAAACTGATATATATATATAAAATGATTTCAGAAACTCATAATTTCTTTAATAAACTTCACAAACTGCGTGGAGATTTTTTTGTAATAGATAATCATTACATTACTTTGGATGTTTCAGTCTCTTTTGACAGGTAAAAAGCTTTTTTGGCAGAACTTTTGTCAAAATCAGTCAAACAAATTATTTATTTGGTGGTCACATGTGCATTGGATAAAGTAAAGTCCTCTTTNGAAGTGCTGCTTCGCTACTCAAGAAAAACAAGGTTTATTAGTTTTAAAACTTTTTATTTCTCAACATAATCTCCTCCAAGGCTGATACATTTCTCATAGCGGTGTTCCAGTCTATTAATGCCAGTTTAGAAGAAATAGAGGAACGCGGGAGGCCATTCTAGCATTAAGGGTAGCAATAGAGAAAACGATAGAAAAAGGAAAGACTGCGTACATAGGATTTGTAGATTTAGAGAAAGCTTTTGACAATGTTAAATGGGACAAGATGTTAAATATACTTAAAAATATAGGGATGAGTTACAAAGATAGAAGAGTGATACTCAGTTAGTATAAAGAGCAACAGGCAGTTATACAGCTTGGGCTGCAACGTAGAGAAGTAAATATTAAGAAACATTTAGCAAGGAGGAGTTAGAGGTAGCTTAACCTGACAGAACAGTACTGTATGAAAATAAATAAAAGTAAAACAAAAATTCTGGTGTGCAAGGAAAGAAAAGAGCGAATATAAAGGTAGGAGACGAAAAATTAGAAGAAGTGGCTGATTGTAGGTATCTAGGAGTCAGGACGGAAGGAGTAGTAGGGATATAAAGCAGAGGATAACGCAGGGTCGAGTCGCCTTCAATAAAAAGAAGTCACTTTTATGCTCGCGAACGATTAACTTAGAAATTTGAAAAGGATTGTTAAAGGTATACGTTTGGAGCGCGGCGTTGTACGGGTGCGAAGCATGAACGGTGGGCGTTGCGAGTTAGGTTGGTAGGACACCTTGTCAGACATGAAGGTGTAATCAGAGACATTAGAGGCAAAAACGGGTAGAGGTAAACCTAGATTAGATTACAGATCGCAAATAGTTAAGGATTCAAAGTCTTAACCCAGAAGCTTTATTCGTAACATGGGTTTTGCATGAAGTTCCTCGATACTGTTTTGTTTATTTGAAATATAAAAATGCATGGCAAGGGGTCTGTTTTTTTATATTTTATTCGCGTGCCTATTCTTTCAAGCGTCATTTTCTTTAATATCATTTTATAAACGGTTATTAAGGCAACGGCCGTTGTTTTTTATTTAGTCGAAAGCAATTCGAGAAAGGTTTGTTTGCATAAAGCCCATAACAATCTAAGAAAGACGTCCTCGTTGGCGTAAGCGCGCATCAGGACAGACACTATTGAAGGGATCTCTAGTGGCGAATTTCAAACAAAACGGGGCCTTTTAGCGCCGTTTTGACGGCTTAGTATTCGCGGCACATGCCTCTTCATTACCGCCGTATTCCACGGCGAGGCGCATTCACAACCGCTTTGTACTGATAATACACGTTACGTGTTCTTTGTATAAGAGTGAGCTTAGCCGGATGGAGGCTAATTTTAGGGGCCCTTTTATCTTTCCCTATTTTCTTTGTGGATACCTAGTACTTCTCGCAAGTGCATAATTTCCCTTCTGTTATACCGCTTTTGTAATCGTTCTTGCTGCAAACTATTGCTGTTTTGCTTTTTGAACTTAAAGTGGCTCATATAAATGCTAAAACACCTCCGACCAACGTACCGCATACGGAATTTTTCTGTGCTTAGGAAATTTTTCCTGCAAAAGAAACAAAAGTATCGCAAGTCTGAAGATAAGTTTAATATTGATACGATTATGCATCAACTCGCGTATAAACAAGTCTGAATACGATATGCATTCGCATGCGAACTCGTCTACAGGGTGTATACTGAAATCAGTGTGCAACATTCAGTATGAAGTCCAAAAGTTACGCAGAGAAATACGACAACGCAACGTCGAATTCAATACGCTAGCAATTGGCAGTACCAGTCATTGGCAGTAGGTCAGTGTATTACTGTAGAGCGACGTTACCCCTTCTCTCAAGGCGAGAGGCTGATTTGGTACTCAAGGTACAAGACAACCCCTAAAGTAGTACATTAAAAATAGCACTGAACGTTGGCATTTTTTTTAAGACACTTAGTATAAATACTAATAGTAAATAAATTATTAATAAGCAATGTCGGATGAATAAATAAGAATCTGCAAAAGGACAAGACTGAAGTTAGTTATTTAATAAAAAGTTAATTCGCCGAAAATGAGCTATATTTAGATTTTAAATTAATAATCGTCGAGAGAATAAAGAAATGAAATTGTGTTTCGCTTCGTTTCATTTTGGAGCTTCTCCGTTTAAAAAAATGCTATAAAGAAATTAGCTCTGTTCAGTTTTCCGGATAAAATTTTTAAATTAACTTATTTAAAAGGAGTTTTCGGAGTTTCTATTTTTACTTAAAGTAGATCTTGGAAATAAAAAGGTATGTCTGCAAAGATCCTTAAAAGTTTGTAATTTGCCATCCACTAAATGTCACAACAACTTCTTCAGTTAGTAAACAACGTAATCTGCAATTATTTGCCAGTATCTCTCGTGAACAAGACGCAAAACAAAACGACCGATAAAGTAAACATACTCCTNGTTAATTGTAAATAAGTTTTCATTTTTAACTTCTTGGTAAAGGGAAAAACAATTTTACTTTACAAAAAAGAAAGATAAAAATTTAAATGTTCGCGTTCCGTTTCAAAAATTATCAAATTCATTCGCTTCCAGGTATTTTTGCATTCATTTCGAGTGTGATTATGATGTAATGCCGCAGGAGGCCATCGATACAGCAGCACTTTTTGATTACGCTGCAGAACGTCAACAAACAGCTGCAGTCGTAAATCATGCTACTGCTGGCAAGACAGCACGACAAAGACATTTACGAGAAGATTCAGGAAATAAACGGGAATATTCTGATAGTAGACAAACATCCGACGGAACATAGTCAATATAAGGAAGTGTAAATAGTACAATAAATTACTTGTAGGCTTAAATAAATAGAATATTAGAACATTCGTTACTACATCATAAAATATTATTTAAATCATTCTCAGTATTTATCTGTTTTTTCCGAAATGAAACAAACGACGATTCAAAAAATGAAAGACGTTGTACGTATAAAGTATCAAGAGGCTTAGGAGACAAGTTTCGACGTAAAAACTTATTCGTAAAATGTAGCTATAGCTAATTCCCTCATCCGATGTCAACGTTAACCATTCAATTCTGCCACAAGTAATTAATGATCGAAGAGGCGAGAATCGAACAGAAAGAGAAAGTGAATAAGAGAAAGACAGAGAGAGAGAAAGTAGGGGGATGAATTTAATGGCGGCCGATGCCACGATGATAAGAAACAGCTGCAGAGCCGAATTCGTAAATCTAGCAAGCTGTATATCTTGTTCCGATGTTCCCTAAATTCAGTAAATAAAATTTGCGTGGGTTTATGAGAAAGATTTATAGCTTTGGTTGTAAATCAAACCCGCATTTTTTTCAGGGCACATGCCCGTTTTGCTAAATAACTTGAAATGTTGTTTAACCGCATTTGCAAAAGGCGAAAATGAAATATTAATCCACCTGAATCCAGAGACAAAAAAATCTCTTAACAAGACACAGTGGAACGGAGAAAAAGGGGTAGCAAAAAACGCATCCACATATTAAGGTTTCCTTGAGTGCCTATGGGCGGAAACAGAATATTGTGCACAAATATATATATAATAAAATAAAATAATTCGAAGTGGTCTGGTCGCGTTTTAGAAAATATCACAAATGGCGCGGTAAACGCTATCTGTAGTACGATGCTACACTTTAGGATTACGTATGCTCCAACAAGGTCCATTTAAATATATGGATATCTATTTGCTGAAACGAATCCCGGCGTAGCTTACCTCAATGTGATAGGCACGTTACCATAATCGAATAAAATAATTCGAAGTGGTCTGTATTCTGTCAAAACTGCCAGACGCGGATCGCGATTTCGATCTTTTTGGAACTCATCGGCGCCTCGCAGGCAGCTCCGACAGAACACAGACCAACTTTTACCTGCTGTCTTAACAGCGCGTTTTAGAAAATACCACAAATGGCGCAGTACACGCCATCTGTAGTACGATGCTACACTTTAGGATTACGTATGCTCCAACAAGGTCCATTTAAATATATGGATATCTACTTGCTGAAACGAATCCCGGCGTAGCTAACCTCAACGTGATAGGCACGTTACCATAATCGAATAAAATAATTCGAAGTGGTCTGTATTCTGTCGAAACTGCCAGACACGGATCGCGATTCCGATCTTTTTGGATCTCATCAGCGCGTCGCAGGCAGCTCCGACAGAACACAGACCAAATTTTACCTGAATTGGCATGTTTAAAAACATTTCTATTGAAACGTTTGTGTTTATTCGCAAAAAAATAAAACAGGTAAAGTGGGACAATGTACTTCCTTCATATTTTCCGATCCAAGAGAGAAGAAGCGTTGAAAATATAGAACAACTGTTTTACTCCGGTCTGAAGTATAATTTCGCGTTATATTGTTCCAACTGGATTGTTATAAAAAGCTCGTCAAAATCCAAAACCGAATCCATACTCCAAGAAAATATGGTAGATTTACGGGAGAATATTTCAGGAATGACGTTAAAATAGGACCAAAAAGGGGATCAAAAGGAAAGGAAATTTACACAAATGAAAAGTAGACCTGCATACATGCAATAAAATTGCATAACACACATACATACATACATATACTAATGCAAGTGTATTAGAGAGATTCATTTCAGAGAGTAAATAGTTTAATAGCAACAGATTACGTTCCAGAATGAGCCATTGGCGAGTCTCCTATGAGCTCTCTCTGATATTTTCTGCATACCTTGCACGTCACAATATATACCAATAGTATAGGTAACATGAGATAATGTTAACAGATGCCTAAAATAATTGTTTAATGATAGATACTATATTTCATTTTAAAGTCATTAAATTTAGCTTGCACATTTAACCAATTTTCATTAGTTTCAACGGTTTATTTCTCCTAAGAAAAATTAAAAGGCTATTAGTTCACCTTTCGTTTGTCTCTAATAATAAGAATCCATTGGGTAGAATCTTGCCAGCATCTATAATTGATGGGGCAGATTTTTGGAAGCAGGTGTATCTCCTCTGGTTAGAAAATAGACCAAATTGTGACCTGCCAATTTACCCTAACGAACGCGAACGAAACAATTTATTACCCATTCGTCGTTGGTAAAGTTACAGTGACTAACTGAATGCTGGTTTCGTTCTTGGCTATGATCGCGAGCGGCCATGTTAGGCAAAAGGAACTACATGCAGATGCCTCGTCGGCGAAGATTCCTGCCGCCTTGTCGGCGATATAAGTCTTGCGGACGGCAAATGATTTAGACGAAACGGGTAATTAGGTTATTATCATCTAGCTCAACTGTGTTACTACCTAAAATGAAAGGCATGTCAGAAAGTTTAACAAGCACCTTGCAGGCAACACATTCGCCTCGCTCATCGCCAGAACAAGGCCGATAACTACCTCGTCTTCTTTTTAAAAGGAGCGTCAAATCATTTTCCGGCTTATCCTTTATCTAACTCTACTATTTTTATGAACTTAAATACAAGTAACTAAAGTAATAATGAGTAGAACGAACTGTATAATTATTTATTCAGAATAAAATAATTCGAAGTGGTCTGTATTCTGTCGAAACTGCCAGACGCGGATCGCGAATTCGATCTTTTTGGATCTCATCAGCGCGTCGCAGACAGCTCCGATAGAACACAGACCAACTTTTACATGCTGTCTTAACAGCGCGTTTTACAAAATACCACAAATGGCGCGGTAAACGCCATCTGTAGTACGATGCTACATTTTAGGATTACGTATGCTCCAACAAGGTCCATTTAAATATATGGATATCTACTTGCTGAAACGAATCCC
>NW_020442461.1:1732986-1743473 GCF_000699045.2 Agrilus planipennis | reverse complement strand
ATATTATATAAAAATAAAAAAAATATGCAGAATAAAATTTATTATGAAATGATACTGTCCTGATTCGGATTTAAAGACAGGTGGAGTTGCTTCATTCCATCTCCGATACGGATGGAATTAGGGCTGCATCAGTTCGCCGCGAGTTATTTTTGTTTAAAGTAAAAATCCGTATTTAAAAAAACAGAAAACTTTATTTAAACAAAAGTTGCAAAATTGACTCACAAATGAGATGTCGCAAAGACCAATACACTTGTATAAGTGAGTAAAATAATTCTTGACAGGGGTATTTATAATATCATGTCTTGCTGACATAATCAAGATGCAACGCAGTGCATAAGTTGTGCAATAGCTTCTTTATATTAAAAATAAGACATAATACATAACTCGCGTATACAATTTTTATTTTATTGAAGAAATAAAACATTACGTTTATCAGTTGAACTGTCATATTAATATTAATCACTTGTCGACCACCGAGGCACTCCCTGGTCGCTGCAAATATTGCAGCAACATTAACGAAACGCAGATAAATAATAGATGGTTTGATTTTCTTTCTACTGAAGGTGATTTTCAAAAATCTTTGAGATTTCTTTAGTTAAGTGAAATATAAGACGACGTTCTAGAGGCTATTCCTGCTAATAAAAACAGCGATATTTCGACATCGTGTCAGAGAAGCCCTAAAGGAATTTTCCTTTTATGGTTGCCTTATCAGTTAGTTCTTCTTTATCCTTAGACTGTGAGAAGAAAATGAAGACACTGAGCAAAGTAAGATAAGTCCTGAGTAAGGAGTAGTAGCATATAGTGGTGGCTTCGACTGGAATGGTCTGCCGGGATTCGTGTATTTTTAAAAGGAAAAGCTCGGGTCCAATTCATTCCCATTATCATCAGTTGCGCTGTACCGCATATCGCCAAGGCTGTCGCGACAANGAAACAGTGTGTCCGAGGGACCAACCGAAATGCACCAACGCCAACGTACGCATTCATGATATACTTCATTTACTTTCTCTAGCGATGTGCCCCTTCCAATGTCTTGGATGCGCGCTGGCATATCGTAGGTAGGGAGAAAAGAACTCATTATACTCTCGACTCTTGTTCATTAAACATGCTTTTTCATACAGTACCTGTCAAAAGTTTTGTTCAATCATGAATAGTAGTGCGAGTCGAAAACAAACGTTAAAGCCTTTCATATGTCTTCAAATATAAATAAATATCTCGTTGATATTTTCAGTAGTAAATGGTACCAATAACAGCACATTTGAACAATGCAATTGTAGTGGATAAAATGGTCAATTATTCCGTGCCGTACCGTACGGATTATACTCTCCTCACCGGTTAAATGTTTGGCCGAGAGTTGTCTCCTTCCTTTTCTGGCCTAGTGCTGTCCTTTTCTACTTTGCGCCGGTCAAACTAAAGGTCACATCGCTACAGAAAGTTAAAGAAGTATACATCTTATACTTTTAGTAACATACCTATATTTAATTTAAAATTAACATTAAATTCGGTAGTTAAGTCGTTCAAAAACATTCCCGAAAAATACGTCAGTAATTTCATTCAAGGGTTCAAGAGGGAGAGGGCGACAGACAAAATCAGTCGACGATTTCAAACTCATTGGTTTCTAATAAGCTTAAATCTTACATCAAATAATACTAAATCAATGTTCACTTTTTGTTTGATTCTTTTTCTTTTGTCAAGTGTTTTGTAGATATAATAACTTATGGTTACCTAAAACTGACTTTAAACTTCATGGCATCGCTGGATTTCGGCGCATTTGTCCAACCCTTTGGAATCATCTCCACTCTTCCGTTGATGCCATGGTAAATAGACCAGGAGGTTGGAATCGCCAGGATTTTAAAGGTGTTATGTCTGAGGCGAAATAAGGGCGATATGTTGGTAGGACACCTTCTCAGGCATGAAGGGGCAGTTACAAATACAGAAGCAGAAACAGGGGTTAAGAGGAGAAGACGTAAACTTAGATTATATTACTAATACTGTAGTTAAGAATGTAGGAAGTTTTAGTTTTAAGGAAATGTAAATATTAGCTCAGGGTAGGAGAGTGAAGGTGCGTGTTCCATCAGTCCTAGGAGTGATGATCATATGATAATGAGGGTAGATACAAGTCACAATTAACATTACACACTGCATGACATATGTTCCATCTATTACACGTATGAGACAGAAGGAAAACTGGAATAAATATATAAATGCTATATATATATATATATATATATANAGTTATTTTTGTTTAAAGTAAAAATCCGTTTTTAAAAACAGAAAAACTTTATTTAAACAAAAGTTGAAAATTGACTCACAAATGAGATGTCGCAAAGACCAATACACTTGTATAAGTGAGTAAAATAATTCTTGACAGGGGTATTTATAATATCATGTCTTGCTGACATAATCAAGATGCAACGCAGTGCATAAGTTGTACAATAGCTTCTTTATATTAAAAATAAGACATAATACATAACTCGCGTATACAATTTTTATTTTATTGAAGAAATAAAACATTACGTTTATCAGTTGAACTGTCATATTAATATTAATCACTTGTCGACCACCGAGGCACTCCCTGGTCGCTGCAAATATTGCAGCAACATTAACGAAACGCAGATAAATAATAGATGGTTTGATTTTCTTTCTACTGAAGGTGATTTTCAAAAATCTTTGAGATTTCTTTAGTTAAGTGAAATATAAGACGACGTTCTAGAGGCTATTCCTGCTAATAAAAACAGCGATATTTCGACATCGTGTCAGAGAAGCCCTAAAGGAATTTTCCTTTTATGGTTGCCTTATCAGTTAGTTCTTCTTTATCCTTAGACTGTGAGAAGAAAATGAAGACACTGAGCAAAGTAAGATAAGTCCTGAGTAAGGAGTAGTAGCATATAGTGGTGGCTTCGACTGGAATGGTCTGCCGGGATTCGTGTATTTTTAAAAGGAAAAGCTCGGGTCCAATTCGTTCCCATTATCATCAGTTGCGCTGTACCGCATATCGCCAAGGCTGTCGCGACAACAGTGCTACCGAGTGCGTTTAATCAAGCCGCCGTTGCCTGTGTGGTCTTAACACTCTGACAGCGTTCTGTAATTGGAAAAAGCCGCAGAAGCTGCTGCCTCGTCTTCCATCTTTTTCCAACCGAAACGTAAACTGCTCTAACATTTAAGCGGTTTATAACAAAAACATTGTAGAAAATACTATCATCATCATAAGATCGTCAGTCCTAAAACTGGTAGGACACGTACCTCCACTCTTTCCTATCCTGAGCTAATCTTCGCATTTCCTGTAACTCTGTAACTCATCCCTACATTTTTAAGTATATTTAACATCTTGTCCCATTTAACATTGTGAAAAGCTTTCTCTAAATCTACAAATCCTATGTACGCACTCTTTCCTTTTTCTATTGTTTTCTCTATTGTTACTCGCAAAGCTAGAATGGCCTCCCGCGTTCCTCTATTTCTTCGAAACCCAAATTGATCTTCAACTAATAATTCTTCCGCCCTTTTTTCCATCCTCCTCTGTACAATTCTAGTTAAGATTTTTGACGCATGGAAAGAAAATACTAGGGATGACAAAAATGTTTCCGGAATCCAATAAAAGCAATGTGTCAGGGACCAAAGAAGAATATCTCTGAAATCTAATTTGAGATCATCTCTAAACCACCTAGTCAGTGATTTCCCAACTTATTTCACCCTTTCGGCGATATATTTTTATGAATCACTATCTTTTAATCCAGATTGAAAGTACAATCCTTTAAAAACGTTCATGGCGATCCTTATATTCGACTAGTTAGGAGAAGTGCATTGATTTAGGCTAATCACATCAAGTTTTTATGTCCGAAATGACCCAAAGATAGATTATGGATTCATGAACGATTAGATAGGTACATGGAGGTTGATTAGCATACCTTTGCAAACCCGGATGTCGACGCGACAAGGGAATCGATAGTGCGACCGACTGGAAGGAAATTGTATTAGAAACGAGTGACATTCCGGGCTAATTCAACGGACATCCGCTAATAGATAACGTACGTAGTCGGTTCGTCACGTAGGGTAATCAAGGAGGTTCTGTTGCTTTAAAGTTATCACTCAATAATAATTAAATTACCTAAACGAACCGATACTCCTATTAGCTATAACTGGGTCATTATCGACATAGAAAGGAAATCATTTTAGAAATAGCTAGCAATCACTCAGGTACAAAAAATCTGGTGTAAGATTAAAGCCTTTTTGACCATGCATAACCTACGAAAACCTTTATATAGTCTTGTAGTGAGAAATAATACACGAAAAAAGGTTATGAATCGGCAGAGAAGTGAACCCGGGTCATTCGCATACTAAGCGAGCGTTATAACCACTGAACCATTTACTTCTTTGTATCATTATGTCTAATTTAACTGTATACCGGCAAAGGTCGTGAGAGTCAACATGATACGACGTGGAAGCATTAGTTCAATTTATGGGCACCGTTGCCGGTAGCGGAGACACATCCAATAAAAAATTTTAAACCACTTTAACACAAACTAATTCAATTGTGGCGCAACTATATTATACATATTTGAATTTTGGATTAATTGTAAAAGTCACAACAATTTTTGAACCTAACATGCCATAACATCATATTTGGTGTGCTTGCATTGTAGAGAATAACCGAAATTTCGTAGAAAAGCTTGTCGGATTGAATTTTCGTGAACCGTAAAGTATGAACTGTTTAATGTGGCATCCGAAAGGTTGTTGGAATTTCCTATTCGAGATAAAATTCTTCCAGAAAATGTCGTAAGTGAAGCGTAACGTACGACCACTTATTTCGTGCCCAATGAACTGGTTTATGAAAACACCTTAAATAAATAACGTAGAAAGAAAATCAGGCAGTCATATAAGAACACTGTAAAATTTCACCCCACAACGCGAAAAGTGCCTTCACATAAATTTAGAAGGGTACTTTATTAAAAAAAAAAAGGTAACAGCGTAAAGTTACAAAATACTTCTTATTATTGACATATGCTACACTAATTATTTTCGCAGAGTTTGTAACTTTTTCATGTGGAGAAAAACATTTTATATGTAATATTAAAGTTTTCATAAAGAAATTTATTATTTACCAATTCGATATCTTTAAGTAATTTAATTCTTTCAAAATAGTCTAGATATTTTTCTTCCCTGTTGTGCTAAACATTTTCTATGAATTTTATTTTATTCCCATTCTGATTATATAATAAGGTTTGTGTGAAATAAAACAGGGATGGGGGGAGGAAGAATTAATATTGAAAGCGCTTTTCGAAATACGAAATATATAGCTGCCCATTTTACACCTTCGCTCACCGTTTATGTGTTACTTATAATCCCCTGGCTTTTATGAAATATAAAGTAGGTACTTATTTTATTATTAGAAGAGTCATTTGAAAAGCGCGCCTGGGTTTCTTGGTGGATAGGTGATGGGTAGGTGTTTTAATCTCCGTTCATTTTTCACCTATCCAAAGATGTCGTGCAGTGGCGGGTAGCATATGAAGCATAGGTGCGACTACATTTATTCTTCTGCGGTGATTTTGCCAATAAAACGCTTCATTACGTATAATTGACCTGTCTACGTATCAGTTGTTACGAAGGTCGCGAATAGGTATGTGTGTTTCGTCAGTTGAAGCTTACGACAACCAGAGGCAATAGGACAACGCGACTGAAAACTGTACTTAATCATTGACGGCTCGATAATTGGGGTAATTTTAGTGCATACTTTTTACATCCCCTACGTTGTGGTGTTATCACAAGATGCACTCTACAGTGCCACCAGATGTAACAAGCTCTTGGAGGCCGTCATTTTTGCAGTTAGTTCAGTGTGCTTACACCTTTAAGACACTTAACCGCGAGCCGCTACTGCGAGCAAGGAAGAGGAAGATTTTGTGTTTCTTCGTCTTTCTCGTTCCATATCGCGTCCTTTATGTTCCACGACATTTTACGATTATCGAATCTCGAGATGGTCCCGTAACTATCCACTTATCCTACAGTTCTCGTTTTTGCCGCAGACGTTCTCGTAATTCTGCCGTGTCTTTTATCGTCACGAAAAATCAAACGGTCGCGCATCCGAGCGCACCAGCACACTAGATGTACTTCAAAGTTCCGTCTAGCAAAGAAGTTGCCATAACGACCCATATAAGTTTTGACGGCTCCTGGTAACGAGTGGATTTGATAAAGGGAATGTGCAACGTAGCGGTCTCTAAACGACGCCATTCGAGAGCGACTTCGCGCGCGAGAATAAGTGACGCGACTCGTCGCTGCAAACCGCACCGAATACGACAGACTCTGTTCGGTTTTCTGAGCAATTTCTATTTAGCAGATAGTTTGCCGAGACCGCATAAAAACATAGTATAGGTCGAGTGAAATACGTGGTCGTGACGACGAGAAACTCCCGCGATATTTGTTTTATTCGTCTCGTCCGCTTCGGGGTTCATAAATGGACGAAGAACGTGGAAACCGACGACGTTTTACTATAACCGTAAAAATCGGTTAATGTGCAATTCCAAACGAATTATCTTAACCCCTGTTTGATCGATATACTGTAGATACTTTGAATAGAAACGCAACCACGCGTTCGTAGATCAAAAAATTTTAAAAATTAATTTCGACTTTCGATTAAATACGTTAGATATTATTTCATTAAAAAAAAAAGCTCATTTAAAAGCTTCCTACATAGAAGTGTAATTATTAACTAGAAAGCACTTAAACTTCGCTTATTAATCACTCGACTAATTAGGACAACTTCAAGAATGATATGACTAAAATGACGATAAAATTTATTTATATAATGGGTTGGTGCCAATTTTTTTAGGTGACATTAACTTGAGGTCTATAGGAGGGAGTTCTTACCAAAATATAACCATATCGTTGATTAATTACTAACCAGTAGCATCTAATAAACAACCCCCTAAGATAATACAACATAAGTAGTTTAAAATAGATACAAACCAATCAAATACCTACACTCACTGAAGCTTTAGTAGACAGATGCATACATGCATATCANTTTGTAGATATAATAACTTATGGTTACCTAAAACTGACTTTAAACTTCATGGCATCGGTGGACTTCGGCGCATTTGTCCAACCCTTTGGAATCATCTCCACTCTTCCGTTGATGCCATGGTAAATAGACCAGGAGGTTGGAATCGCCAGGTTAAATATATATAAGGTATATCGTGGAAGACTTAATGAACTTTATCATTATTTTTGTAATATAAGCTTGTTATTTTTCCCTATTTCTATATTAAATTTTGCAACTTTCTGCTATACGTATATATATAGCTATATATATATATTCATCCCTTTGAAATGCTCCTTCTTGAAAATCAACTTACATGCTTACATTACATGTAGGTAGTTAAGAGATCAGGTTCGTCGGGTTTCTAGGTTGCGACGTGAAAACGTAAACGTAATTTCAAGTATCCAATTACATTTGCTTCAAGATTACCGCCCTTTGCATTATTAATTTATAGAGAATCTTAACGAGCGCTTTAATAACGAGTGCGCTTCTTGTTCGTCATTAGAATAACGCGAAATGCTCTTACGGCATTAACAAGGCATCTAGAGATACATTTTACTATGGTATGTGATGAAAAAGCCGATGATGGCGCCATATCATGCCAACAGCGTAACTTCGACTCTGGCTTTTGCAAAGCAATTAATCCGAATAACTTATGAGTATCTCTCTATGCTTCGATAAACACCTTACAAATTTTCTAGCAGGTAAGACTAAACACTGTTTGAAAAAGCTTATACAATACTTCGTTTATTTTCTATAGCGATATGACCTTCAGTTTGACCGGCGCAAAGTAGAAAAGAACAGCACTAGGCCAGAAAAGGAAGGAGGCAACTCTCGGCCAAACTCTTAACCGGTGAAGAGCGTATAATCCGTACAGTACTGCACGGAAATATTGACCATTTTATCCACTACAATTGCATTGCTCAAATGTGCTGTTATTGGTACCATTTACTACTGAAAATATCAACGAGATGTTTATTTATATTTGAAGACATATTAAAGGCTTTAACGCTTATTTTCGACTCGCACTACTATTCATGATTGAACAAAACTTTTGGCAGGTACTGTATGAAAAAGTATGTTTAATGAACAAGAGTCGAGAGTATAATGAGCATTTTTCTCCCTACCTACGATTTTGCCAGCGTGCATCGAAGACATTGGAAGGGGCGCATCGCTACAGAAAGTAAATGAAGTATACCAATACTACTAAACCATGTTTAAAAATATGCGATCGGAAAAATATGCAATTTTTACGTTTCACATTGTGCTTACCGTGAAATTACGAGCAGTATTTTCCCCCAAAATGCTGGTTTTAACGCAGCGAATAAAAGTCGATATAAAACATTATGTACAGAGTTTATTTACAAATGAATAAGTTACTATGAATAAACGGATTACAACTACAGGCACAGCGAAGAAAATATGAATTAAAAACGCAAGTGAACAAGAAGAATGACAAAACGTAACTAACTCTAAATTATGTGACAAAATCAAAAATTGTTCTGGTGCCACCACCAATACCTGAGTACCTGAGTACGAGCCAGAAGCCAATAAGGGAGGAAAACCCAACAAGGTATGGCTATGAAATTCCTGAAAGAACATTCAAGAGATATTTGGCTCTCTTGTAAGCATTTGAAATTATGAAAATTTCTAATATAATAAAATAAATAGGTTGAATAATGATAAGCAAATCTATCTCTAACGACTAAAAAAGCTATTAAAATTAAACTGAAACTCATTGATTCCAAGAGGTTACGTCTGAAGTACTTACATACCCAGGAACCCAGGGATAGATGTTCGTGTTGCCCGATTTAATTGGGACTCTTAAAGTGATTAGAAGTCGTCCGTATACTCAAAAATATATTAAACTTTTATTTTATTTGGCTTACCCCATCCAGTAGACTGTATGTATGTATCATACAATGCAGCACAAAGGTTTAGTTAGACTTGAAACCTGCACAATGCCATTATGAAACAAACGATTGCAGTAACTTTTTTACTTTCGGTAGTGAGAATATCTTTCGAAAATATGACAAAAAATTTTGCTCCAATAAAATTTAACGAAATAATCGAGTGTGCTTCCAATAATTTTGTCATGTTAAGAATGAATTTTTCTGTGATCAATTTCCGAATTTTTGACCCTTTTTAGCTTTAACTTTAGTACCTACCGAATTTCATCATCGAATATTTGGCGTCACCGAACCTATTTATCAACGTAAAATGAAACAAAACCGGCTGACAACTTTTTATAAAATTCCATCCCAACTATGTCAACTCGTTAAGGTGAAGTGAAACCGAGCGAACTCCATTGTCTGTCGAACTCGAATTATTTTTTTTTCCGGTCCTCTATTGAACGAATTAAATTTTATACTAACATAAAAGAACCTAGTTTTTGTAATCCACGACATAAAGAACTGATTATAACGTAAATAATCGATTATACAGCGCTATGGAATTTTAATAATAGTTCTCTTTATGACATTCTAATAAAAAAGAAGGGTGAAATACAAATTTTGTTTAGTGTCTATCGCTTTGTTGAAGCAAAATGCAATGTTTGCGAAGTCAATTAGAAGAAATTAGTCAAACCGATGCATCACCAAACGTTACTAATTATATAAATCTAACTAAAAAATACAGGAACTACTAAAACATAACGTTATTGATTGAGAAACCTTTTTTGTTTCATTATTCATATTATCAACGGTGTTACACTAAATTGTTAATGTCACAAAATGGAAATCTGTTAATCAAAACTTTTTAGAATCGCTGAAATTTATAAGCAATCTCATTTCGAAATTGTCTGATTTTATTTGGGGGATGTTTTGATTATAACCCTACAACCGCAAGTTGAGACGCTCAAAATGACATTTCTGATGTTTATTTTACCTTACAGAGGTAAACATTTCATGCTATAGACGTATTTTCATTACTTTCTGTCTCATTTCTTAATGCTTCACACCATAATACACATGAATTACTTTTTATATTAGGTTTCAGTTTATGATTAAATTGTGATGCTGGTCTACCTGCTTCATTTACATTTACGTTATTTCTTTCATATGCAAAATATTACAAAATGATTTAAGTATTTTAATTTCTAAATTTTCGAATGATTCTTCACTATTTAATGCCAATAAATGTTACGTTATGTCTTTTTCTAAAGCTAACTTAAATTATTTTGAATATAAAATTGATGAAACTATTCTTACTAGAGTAAATGAAATGAAGGATCTTGGAGTCACCTTTGATGAGAAACTTACATTTGACCAACATATTACATATATTGTAAATAATGCTTTAAATAAATTATATTACATTCTACGTATTGGAAAAGAATTTACTGATTATAAGGTTCTTATTGTATTATATAACTCTATTGTAAAATCTATATGAATGTATGCCTCAGTAATATGGTCGCCGTATTATAACATCTACTCTGATAAAATTGAAAGTGTTCAAC
>NW_020442461.1:1723224-1729572 GCF_000699045.2 Agrilus planipennis | reverse complement strand
CTTCTTATTATTGACATATGCTACACTAATTATTTTCGCAGAGTTTGTAACTTTTTCATGTGGAGAAAAACATTTTATATGTAATATTAAAGTTTTCATAAAGAAATTTATTATTTACCAATTCGATATCTTTAAGTAATTTAATTCTTTCAAAATAGTCTAGATATTTTTCTTCCCTGTTGTGCTAAACATTTTCTATGAATTTTATTTTATTCCCATTCTGATTATATAATAAGGTTTGTGTGAAATAAAACAGGGATGGGGGGAGGAAGAATTAATATTGAAAGCGCTTTTCGAAATACGAAATATATAGCTGCCCATTTTACACCTTCGCTCACCGTTTATGTGTTACTTATAATCCCCTGGCTTTTATGAAATATAAAGTAGGTACTTATTTTATTATTAGAAGAGTCATTTGAAAAGCGCGCCTGGGTTTCTTGATGGATAGGTGATGGGTAGGTGTTTTAATCTCCGTTCATTTTTCACCTATCCAAAGATGTCGTGCAGTGGCGGGTAGCATATGAAGCATAGGTGCGACTACATTTATTCTTCTGCGGTGATTTTGCCAATAAAACGCTTCATTACGTATAATTGACCTGTCTACGTATCAGTTGTTACGAAGGTCGCGAATAGGTATGTGTGTTTCGTCAGTTGAAGCTTACGACAACCAGAGGCAATAGGACAACGCGACTGAAAACTGTACTTAATCATTGACGGCTCGATAATTGGGGTAATTTTAGTGCATACTTTTTACATCCCCTACGTTGTGGTGTTATCACAAGATGCACTCTACAGTGCCACCAGATGTAACAAGCTCTTGGAGGCCGACATTTTTGCAGTTAGTTCAGTGTGCTTGCACCTTTAAGACACTTAACCGCGAGCCGCTACTGCGAGCAAGGAAGAGGAAGATTTTGTGTTTCTTCGTCTTTCTCGTTCCATATCGCGTCCTTTATGTTCCACGACATTTTACGATTATCGAATCTCGAGATGGTCCCGTAACTATCCACTTATCCTACAGTTCTCGTTTTTGCCGCAGACGTTCTCGTAATTCTGCCGTGTCTTTTATCGTCACGAAAAATCAAACGGTCGCGCATCCGAGCGCACCAGCACACTAGATGTACTTCAAAGTTCCGTCTAGCAAAGAAGTTGCCATAACGACCCATATAAGTTTTGACGGCTCCTGGTAACGAGTGGATTTGATAAAGGGAATGTGCAACGTAGCGGTCTCTAAACGACGCCATTCGAGAGCGACTTCGCGCGCGAGAATAAGTGACGCGACTCGTCGCTGCAACCGCACCGAATACGACAGACTCTGTTCGGTTTTCTGAGCAATTTCTATTTAGCAGATAGTTTGCCGAGACCGCATAAAAACATAGTATAGGTCGAGTGAAATACGTGGTCGTGACGACGAGAAACTCCCGCGATATTTGTTTTATTCGTCTCGTCCGCTTCGGGGTTCATAAATGGACGAAGAACGTGGAAACCGACGACGTTTTACTATAACCGTAAAAATCGGTTAATGTGCAATTCCAAACGAATTATTTTAACCCCTGTTTGATCGATATACTGTAGATACTTTGAATAGAAACGCAACCACGCGTTCGTATATCAAAAAGTTTTAAAAATTAATTTCGACTTTCGATTAAATACGTTAGATATTATTTCATTAAAAAAAAAAGCTCATTTAAAAGCTTCCTACATAGAAGTGTAATTATTAACTAGAAAGCACTTAAACTTCGCTTATTAATCACTCGACTAATTAGGACAACTTCAAGAATGATATGACCAAAATGACGATAAAATTTATTTATATAATGGGTTGGTGCCAATTTTTTTAGGTGACATTAACTTGAGGTCTATAGGAGGGAGTTCTTACCAAAATATAACCATATCGTTGATTAATTACTAACCAGTAGCATCTAATAAACAATTTTTGGTAACAACCCCCTAAGGTAATAGAACATAAGTAGTTTAAAATAGATACAAACCAATTAAATACCTACACTCACTGAAGCTTTAGTAGACAGATGCATACATGCATATAATTCTTCTAAAATGAAGTCCTAACAAGACAAAACGTAAAACATTATTTACTAATATGCATATAAATAAAATGTTGTAAGTGGTACTGGAGATTAACTTGCCATTATTTTAGTGACTTTACATCTGTAGTGCAATTACAATTCCTACATAAAATTTTTACTGCCAATTATACGACTTAGTGAACATTGAAGACACCGAAGGCAATTCCGCTTAGAGAAGCATGATGTTCCCGATTTTTACAACAACAATGATTAATTAAGCAAGCGTAAGTGACCTTTAATCACATAAGTAGGTGTCGGAAATGGCTGACATCAATTATACTTAATTAGTATAATTCCGCAATTATAATTTTCCTAACATTGCGAACATCCTGTATTACACACAGAATGTCGTTAATTGAATAAACATGTTTTCGAATCTTTTTAGTTACTCATTATACTGAGAGAAGTCACTTCTAAGCTCGCAAATGGTTAATTTAGAATTTCGAAAAGGATTGTAAAAGGTATATGCCTGGAGCACGGCTCAATACGAGGACGAAACGTGGTCGGTGGGCGCGGCGAAAAGAAAAAGGTTAGGAAGCGTTCGAAATGTGGTGTTAGAGGCGCATGATGAGGATACCGTGGAGAGAAGGTTAAAACAGAGGAAAAACAATAAGAAATAGAGAGATCAGTTGGTACAGCACCTTCTAAGCTAGTTAGAGACATATTGGAAGCAGATATAGGAGTTAATAGGGATAGAGATAGGCCTAGAATAGACGTTCTAGTTTTATGAAATGCGAAGATTAGCTCTGGATATGAAAGAGTGGAGGTGCATGCCCAATCAGTCTTAGGACTGGCGATCTTTTGATGATGATGATGATGATGATGCCAGACTTAAACAGGAATCAGAGTAAATTTACTAAATGAAAATTGTACAAAGCCGAAAACATTATTTTGTTTCTATTTCTGTGTATAAATTACAGTGTAAACTCTATATAACGACACTTAAGGACTAAACATTTTTCGACGTTATAAAGAGTGGTCGTTAAATGGAGAGAAATAAAAGATATTTTACTATTCTATAATAATATGCATTTACCGATATAGTACACATTTTGCACACGAACATTATTATTCATACACTGCGTATAGCCTGTTATCTTCGTCTGATGTTTTTTGCTGCTCCAATATTTTAATTGTATTTTGTTATGTATCTTACTCATATCTTGAGATACTGCTGGATCAATTCGATTACATAAAAAGTATTTTTTTAATAGTTTCGCTGCATCAAGTGCTTGTTTGATGCTTGGTGGAGGGACAGGATCGTCTTCTTCAACAACGTACACAGCTGCAGTTCTTATCTATTTCGGCAACTTAGAAAGTACTGCTTAATGATTTATAATGCCGCATTGTTGTCGTTAAATAGAGTGAGCGTGACGCTATATAGAGTGTAATATTGTATAGAAAACAATGTAAACCAATCAGTCAAGCAATTTCGACGTTTTAAGGAGTTTGTTGTTAAATCGAGTGACGTTATAAAGAGTTTACACTGTATATGTATCTATTGGACCAAATGAGGTGATCCTGTTGAGGGAAACATCGATCAATTTCTAGGTGGAGGCAACAACAAATAATTTTTGCATTAAACGTTAAATTGTAAGGAAATAGCGTAGCAGTCGGAATAGATCAAACAGGAAAAGTCATTCGTTAAAGTTCAGCCTAATAATTTCGACGCGCAGAAAGAACTTTATCGCGACTTGCAGTCAAAGCGAATTCCACTCGGAGCAAGCTGACGCAATTAGTTGGATAAAATAGTAAATAATCAAACCGTATATCTCGGAGCTACGCAATCTTCTTGCAAATATCTCTCATTTCTCAATAATTTAGGTGAAAAGAGCCGCCGCAGCCTCAACCATCACGGACGTGCACACCGACCGCGGCTACGGGGATAAAAGTGACAGTGAACAAGATCATTACCATTGCTAAAGTCGCGCGGTTTCACGGTCACGACACCGACTCACGAACTTCACCGAACGTGATTCATGTACTTGGTGAGCAATTGAAATAAGCTTTGCGAACTGCCAATGGAGCGGAATAGATCACAGAACAAGAAAACATCATCAGGGCATAAAGCTACCTCTTCTACTCCACTACGATATGACTACGACTATTAAGATTCTCCAATTTATCGCAATATTCATATTTGATAACTACATTTTTTGCATAGAAAAAGCAAGAGAACTTAAGCATTTGTTCCAAACCTGATACAGAAATGAGTTCTTGTTCTAATCTCCAAATCCGTTCGTAAGTCATGTCAATCCACGGAGAATTTTCTCTCAAAATGGTACTCATTTTTTACACGTTCTTGGGGTCGTTTTGTGTCAAATATTTCAGGATGTAATATTATAAAGTCGACACCAAAATCTGCCACAAAATTCCAGAAAATTAATAAATGGGACTTTTGATCATAAAAATAGAAGGTTTTGGTAAATGTAACGACTTATTTGACGAAACAGCTGCCGAATTCAAGAAGTTGTTACTTAAATTTCTTGAAGCAAAAGAGTGATACAGGCCTGGCGCTGGAAGCTGGCGGAAACTTTAAAATGCCGTGGATGCGCGGTGGCAAAAGTAGGCAGTTTTAGGTATAACGATTGCAGTCCTCTTTCTTCAGTATTCCTATCAGGGGCGTAGATTAAATATTTAAAAATAGGAATCAGTGAGTAAGTAATAGACATACAAACAGAAGAACTAATTGTTGATGTTGGTGACAGTGACAGAGATTCCCAAGATGACAGTGAATGTGAAAACTAACTATAAAACAAAAGCAATAGGTTCATTTTTTCTTTTTGGTAAGTTATGTTTCTACATTATTTTCTAGTACGCTACTGTCCTATCTCTATTAATACTATAATTTACGCCTACTGAACGCTTATTTGTGTATCAGTTCCAAGTAACTTACCCAAACAAGTCATAAATGGGCAAGTACCTGCGCGAGCGCTCACAGCTTCTTTCGTCAGACCTGTACTTAAATTTCTTGAACCAAAAGAGTGATACATTTTTTGTACTTGGATATATATTTTCAAAATCCTTTTCAACATACCAAAATTTGGATTAGGATTACGTTCCATAAAAAAACATAAAAAATGATATTTCAAAATGGAATAAATGATGAGGTTCGTGACGGTTACAGCTTTCGCTAGAGGATACAGTTTCAATGGGCAATTGTAAAAAAAAGAAAAGTGTAGTCGCCTGCATGGTCGCGGAACAGGAAGTAGTCGGTCCGATCGAATATGCCTCCGTTGTTGCACGAGACCAAACGAACCAGCAGATGAGAAGAGAACAACCGCCCGTGGGTAATCTAATACGCTGCGGTATTTCTTCTATTCAGTGTAAGCAGTGGTCGGACAATGGGAAAAATAAACCGGCAACGTTTACGATTTTTTCCGGACTCGCTACTCAGCAAGATGGAAAACGAGACGCGACTGCTGATTGTGTTTTGTTCGGAACGAAGGACCGAGAGCTGAATCGCTCGCTGTTGTATGCACGGAGTTGCTGTTGTTGTTGTTGATGTTGCGGACTTCAAAAGAATGTCGGATAATCGATAGCCATTCTACTGTTTCTGCGAGCTTTTATATTACAAAACTCAGCCACAAAAGGGTATACAAATGTCGAATACTAAACTAAGCCTTTTCACCGCTGATCTCAAAAAGTATCGAACTTTTCGCCATTAATTTTACAAAAAAAGAACATTAAGAGGGTAGATGTGGTCTATTTCCAGAAAAATTCCAATTTGGAATTAATGTACCACATCTAATTACGATTCTCGTTATAATTTTCCAAATTATACATTTAAATTTCGAATACCCAGTTAATTACCTTCAAACTTTGTTCCGTTGTGGAAACGATAGGCAGCTTTTAAAACTTTTTCTCCTTCAGGTTTGCAGCGCATAGGACGCATAAAACTCCAAATGAGTTTTCGTTGCACCTAAAAAAGGAAATTGAAATTAACAAACAACTTCAAATTCTTACAAAATATATAATGAAATATGGAACTTTTTATGCTCTCTGCCATTAAATACAGGCATGACGCTGGAAGCTGGCGGAAATTTTAAAATGGCGTGGATGCGCGATGACAAAAGTAGGCAGTTTTAGGTATAAAGATTGCAGCCCTCATTCTTCAGTATTCCTATCAGAGGCGTAGATTAAATATTTAAAAATAGGGATCAGTGAGCAAGTAATAGACAGACAAACAGAAGAACTAATTGTTGATGTTGGTGACAGTGATAGAGATTCCCATGATGAGAGTGAATGTGAAAACTAACTATAA
>NW_020442461.1:1707990-1721531 GCF_000699045.2 Agrilus planipennis | reverse complement strand
AGTGTAAACTCTTTATAACGTCACTCGATTTAACGACAAACTCCTTAAAACGTCGAAATTGCTTGACTTTGGTTGGTTTACATTGTTTTCTATACAATATTACACTCTATATAGCGTCACGCTCACTCTATTTAACGACACCAATGCGGCATTATAAATCATTAAGCAGTACTTTCTAAGTTGCCGAAATAGATAAAAACTGCAGCTGTGTACGTTGTTGAAGGAGACGATCCTGTCTTTTCACCAAGCATCAAACAAGCACTTGATGCAGCGAAACTATTAAAAAAATACTTTTTATATAATCAAGTTGATCCAGCAGTATCTCAAAATATGAGTAAGATACGTAACAAAATACAATTAAAATATTGGAGCAGCAAAAAACATCAGACGAAGATAACAGGCTATACGTAATGTATGAATAATAATGTTCGTGTGCAAAATGTGTACTATACCGGTAAATGCATATTATTATACAATAGTAAAATAATATCTTTTATTTCTCTCCATTTAACGACCACTCTTTATAACGCCGAAAAATGTTCAGTCTCTTAAGTGTCGTTATATAGAGTTAACACTGTATGTACATCATATTTTACGATCATCGTCTCATAATATGGCGTTTTTGGCTCTTAGAGATACTTCAGAATCTCATGACCCTTGACCTTGTGTTCTGCTCATTACAGTTTATTTGAAGCTCCTTGTCTGGCTAGATAGCAAGTAATATTATATAGTTAATAGCCGAGTCAACGTTTTCATAATCTGCAAAGTAGCCATCTCATGAACAAGAGATAGCTTATCAGTGCCGCAGTGCAAGTCCTTCGTGGCTCAAGAGGACCTTAACTGACCCTAAAACAGCCTCAGAAGGAATCCAGCCGTACCCGGTCGTACCTTTTCTATGAAGACAAAAAGAGAAACCCCATGAAACATTGGACTAGTGATAGATAACGGTACTACGGGGAAGCCCAGGAGCCCCAAATGGGAAATCTTCCCGAAGCCTGCCCGTCTGAGGCTAGATTTGTAGTGGTACTTGCTGCGTTCCGCATGCTGGGAGAGAGCGTGTGGAGCCTGCGAGGAATGAGGTAGATATCGCCTGCCCTACAGAATTGTAGTAGGGGGTTCACTCACCTCCTTGCAGAAACTGGTGGTGGTGACTTCGACCGTAGGCTGATTCAACGCGCCCATGGCGACTGTGGTAAAGTGAAATACGAATCACCATCAAATTAAATCAGGGACAATCCCCCCCTTCTCCGGCTATGACGAATGTTGTGGCTCATGATATTTTCAACGAACTATATACCACCGTACCAACTTCCTTTTTCATTGTTTTTAATAAATGTAGTCGTCGTTAATACTATGATTTTGTTTATATGTAGTTATTTTTCATTATGTTCCTGTTCTTGTCGGAAAGTAAGCCTTCGACACATCTGCGGCTTATTAAAAAAGTAAAAATACGAAGTTTAACGACCGAGTCGTATTTTTAGAGGCGCCTCGGATACTAAAGACTCACGCTTAGTGACAAATTGGTAACATGTTCCGAGAAGCAACACTTGTAGTCAAAAGAATTCTTATTAATTGCCGCCGCGCTGTGTTAACTGATAAATTACAACAAATGGGACTTTTTTACTTTACAACACCGGCCACAACGGCCGACCGAGCTCTCCTACGAATGTATGACAACATGTCTAATTCTGGGAACAGTAATGTCACCACCAGTTTAAATAACTATCGGAAATTTTATATAAATAGAACAACTTCCCAGTTGCTGGATGAGTACCTCTCAAAATCATCATGAAGTACAGATTTCATGGTGCTTTTGGCTTCTATTAAAGGACCATCTATTATTATTATGATTTGATGTCCAGGGGGTTGTTTGAGCGTATGAGCTATAACTGATAATTGTGTCAAAGACTTTGCATAATATTTGATAATTTCAACCAGCCTTAGCTGTTGATGGTTAATAGTTAGTTCAATAAATATGTAACCACAGTACAGATTTACAACTATTGTGGCTCATTGATGTTTAGTAAGGTCCTCCTTAAGGATATCCACTTGTTTAACTTAGCTCACGGAGTAGCCATGTGAGTCAAAACGTAGAGCATTGTTGTGTCTTTAATTAAAAGTCCAAAAGAAATGCTTCAAAACTACGTGACCGTAAAGCTTTATTGAAGGAGGGGTAGTAATACCTTTGAACAAAAAAATGGACATAACTCCTGCGTCCCGATTCTTCTAAAAACTTTCTCCTGATTTTTGGATTCGATAGGACTTTTCTATAATTACAGCCTTTCAAGTAACGTTGCCACAAACTTTGCAGTTTAAGATAAGAGCATTCTTTTTATCTTCCTCGTATTAGTGAAGATTCCTGCTGTAGGGGTCAAAAAGGAGTCTTGTTGCTGTTATTCCTTTCCCTGTCAATATGGTAACGATTGAACAGTAGTTATACATATGCATAGATCCGAAAAAATATTTTCGCCTTTTGATCGAGTAAGGGATTTCGTTAGCTTTCGAAATCCACCACCAAATAGAAAGCGAAGAGAAGCGAATGAAAGAGTGGATCTATAAAGTGGACTCGCCCTTTTATCTCTCTCTCTCTCTCTCACACACACACACAAGTTCGTCCCATTTTATCGTGTCGGTTTTATAGCGCTATTTATTAACTGGTACCGTCTGTCTTGCTCTTCGAAGGCAATACATTTTTATGACGAGTACATATTGATACAGGCGGCCGATTCCATCGGGAATCGGCGGTGAGCGCGACTACCATATAAACGAAGGGGACGGGGAATGAGGGTCAAAACGTTGCATCGCTTCATTCTGTCTATAAATACGACAATCGAAAATCTTCTCCGACGAATTACAAATGCCAGAATATTAATAGGTAATAATGATATTCATTTGACCTCGCAACTATTAATTGAGTCACATCTTCATCTGATTTTTTTTACTTACCATCAATTTGGTTTACCTATTTAAATTCTAAAGCAGTCTATGAACTACATAGAGTTATGTATTAATGAGGTTTTTCAATGGAAAGAAAACACTAAAATAAATTTTATAACAACGTTGTATTCCTAATAGCAAGACGATAAATAGAATTTGATTCCCGACCAGGGTTCGACAGTGGCAAGAAACAACAATTTTTCTCCTTTAATTTGAGGTAATCTGTAGAGGACTTTAATATTTTATATTGTAACGATATTAATAAATATGTATTTAAAATAGAAGGATTTAACAAATTTAACATTTGGTGGAGGAGCCTGGCTCAAATACCTGTAATTTTTTCGCAGTGTCTATACCGTCTATAGATAAAATGTACAAATATAGATTGTGGACTATACATTTTGAATATTTGATTGCGAACATTTGCGTATGTTTTCTGATTAATTTAAACTGCTCAAATTATTTATCAACTGGACGACTTCGGAGGACCTAGAGATAGCTTTAAATAAAATGGAAGCAGTACTGACAGATACAAAGCAGAGGATAGGGCAGGGTCGTGTCGCCTTTAATAAAAAGAAGTCACTTCTATGCTCGCGAACGGTTAATTTAGAAATTCGAAAAAGGTTGTTAAACGTGTATGTTTAGAGTACGGCGTTGTACGGGTGCGAAACATGGACAGTGGGCGCGGTGGAAAAGAAAATGTTAGAAGCCTTCAAAATGTGGTGTTATAGGCGGGTGATGAGGATATCGTGGGTAGAAAAGGTTAGAAATGAAGAGGACTCTATGGGAGTCAATAAAAAATAGACGAGATAGGTTGATAGAACACCTTCTCAAGCATGAAGGTCTAGTCAGAGACATATTAGTGGCACAAACAGGAGTTAGGAGGGGTAGAGGTAGACCTAGACTAGATTACTGTTCGCAAATAGTTAAGGAAGTGGGCTGTTCTAGTTTTAGGGAAATGCGAAGATTAGCTCAGGATAGGAAAGAGTGGAGGTACGTGTCCAACCAGTCTTAGGACTGACGACCTGATGATGATGATGATGGACGACTTCGGATGAAGATACCGTGGCTAGAAATGAAGAGGTATTAGAAAGAATAGGAGAACAGAGAACTGTATGGAAGTTAATAAGAAATGGGCGAGATATGTTGGTAGGATACGTTCTCAGGCATGATGGTCTAGTCAGAGGCATATTAAAGGCAGAAACAGGAGTTAAGAGGAGTAGAGGTAGACCTAGATTAGATTACTGTTCGCAAATAGTTAAGGATGCGGGCTGTTCTAGTTTTAGGGAAATGCGAAGATTAGTTCAGGATAGGAAAGTGTGGAATTGCGTGTCCAACCAGTCTTAGGACTGACGACCTTATGATGATTAGACGACTTCACGACTTGTACTTTCAAGATCATGATCTTGGCTGAGAATAATGCTTGTTTTTTTCGTTTTCTTGGTCGGTTCGCCACGTTTTTTCCTCTTACATTTTACAGCATGTGGTCGTAATTATAATCCATTAATCTCAAGCTGTGAGTAAAGTCCGCGCACGACCGAATCGGTGCACGCTTCGCCCGGTTAACAGTTTTTTGTGTTCCTTCACTCACTTCGCGTCCTACGGAGTTCATTGTGTACGTTCGTACCGCGAAAGACACTAAGGAAAGAAAATTCAATTAAATTCACCGAACAAATGCACAGTTAACTCACCGTTCACCATATACGCAGCTGTTTTCGGAATGGTTAGAAAATTCACACCAAAACAATGACTAGGAGGAACTACCCACTGTTATTGTTATTACTATTAAATTTTGTTTCATTTTTTTTTGTTTGCAATTGTTTGCGATAACCTCAATAACGATACCCAAACGACAACACAATACGATCAAAAATGAGCTAAACATTTCCGCCTATCTACTTGTCAATCTGACAGTCGTTTGTTTAATTTAGACGCCGGCCACAGTAAATGATCGTAGCCCTTAGTAAATGGACTTAACGTTTGGGACATTAGCACTTAACCATAAAGGCTTAGCACTTAACCCTTTAACTCTGGGATGCCTAACTCTAATATAACCCAACCTAACCTTTTTTTTCATGTGGTCTTGTGGCTCTGTCTTGTCCTGCATACATATAGTTTTCTCAAAATCAATAGTCAGACTATTCCTGTCCAAATATAAAATCATGAAGGTTAAATTTTGCATGCAAATGAGAAGCATGCTTAGAAAATAATCTAATTCGGTATAAAATTATGAATAAGGATAGCAAGAGCACGTAAATACTTGTAAGCCTGTACGTTCACAGAAGCGCTAGACTAGCGGACGACGTTAGTACTAATAATAATAACTGGTGCAGGAAAATCCCCAAGGAATAGCGCATGAATAAAATACCAAACGAATTACGTGAGCAACGTTCTTCAGTTGCCCCTAATGCCTGTCGGCTTCTTCATACAAGTAGCATTAATAAAGTTTCATCGGTGACGGTGGCGGTTTTGAGGAGGAGACATTTGATATTTCCCGAGGTCGAGAAGCACATTCGCTCATCGTCAGTCAAGCCAAGACGGCATTAGGTGGTAAGAGGCGGCCTCAATGGAATAGACGCAGAAGTAAGCTCTGATTTATAGCGTAACCTTAAATAAGCAATTAATCTGAAAAAGTCTTACCTTTCCGGCGCTCCTGTTTAATTAGAAACTCATTACCATTTCGTGCGCATTACTCTTTGATTAATATTCATGGCAAATATTCCGGATAGCAGAGAGCAAAAGTAACTCAGTTTACTTCAAAAGCTCCACTTCTAATACCATATCTAACTTTCCGTCATGTTTTATTAAAATCTAAAATGCGGTTAAAACGCAAGTAGCAACTTTAAAACTCGCGCCATAGAAAAAAGATTGAGATCTACACGTATACCATGCTATATAAGAACAAAGGCTTTCACGGCCGGAATCCATAGTAGAATAAAGATTCGGGCTATAGGGCCGTGGTCTAAGTGAGCTATTCTGTCCAGACGTTTCGTCAGCTACTGCGGCTGACATCCTCAGTGGTAGTGCTGCGTTGACAACGTGAACGTAGATTATATCTCGAAGTCTCGACAGCGACNACGAGGGCGTACTGCGCTATCTAGTTAACTGGAGATCGTTTTCATAAACAAAAGAGACTTGAGCAAATCGTATTTTGTTTATACGTATCCACTGTCAATATATTCAGAGGCGGCATTCCAATGCAAAGTTCGAACCACAATTTTTAACTCAAGGAGTAGGCACTGCTATGTTTGTTTAAATTATTAACGCGGCAAGATTCGATTATAAAATGGGAAAGTATACTGGAACCCTTGTTTGTGCTTTGAAATCATTAGTGGTATTTAACGGCGAAAGTTCTGTTGGTTTTGACATGTCATCATCATCATAAGGTCGTCAGTCCTAAGGCGGTTGGACACGCACCTTCACTCTTTTCTATCTTGAGCTAATCTTCCCATTTCCCTAAAACTAGAACATACCACATCCTTAACTATTTGCGAATAGTAATGTAGGTCTGCCTCTACCCCTCCTAACTTCCGTTTCTGCCTCCAATATGTCTTTGACTAGACCTTCATGCCTGAAAAGGTGTCTTACTAAACTATCTCGCCTATTTCTCAATGACTTCCATAGAGTCCTCTGTTAAACAACCTTTTTCGAATTTCTAAATTAACCGTTCGCGAACATAGAAGTGACTTCTTTTTATTGAAGGCAAGTTTGACCATGTGCTATCCTCTGCTTTTTATGTCCCTACTGCTCCTTCCGTCCTGACTTATCTGACTCCTAAATACCTAAAATCGGCCAGTTTTTCTAATTTTTCGTTTCCTATCATTATTTTCGCTCTTTCCTTACTTCTTCTTCCCTTGCATACTAGTATTTTTGTCTCACTTTTATTTATTTTCATACAGTACTGTCTCGTCAATACCGCTTCCATTTTATTTAAAACTATCTCTAACTCAGATGCTAATACTGCTGTATCATCTGCAAATCTAAGCATACTAATCTTTTGACAAGTGTCATTTGTAAAAGATAGTAGTTTTTTGTTGAACTGCATTAAATGACGGTACACTCTTTTGGGGTCGAACTGCGACAGAGCATTGTTCGAAGCACGGACGAGACACGGTACAGCGTAAACCATCCTTTAGTCGTTTTGTGACAGTTTTATTAAAAATGTAATCGTGCATGTCTTCGCTTCGTTTTAATATATAGTCGATTAAATGGTTTGTTGTAGGGAATATTGAAGGATTATGAACTGTAGCTGGATGTGGACATGTTCCACTTTTTTCTATTTAGCTGGTTATCGAACTTACACGTAGTACATACAGTGTTGGCGCGCGCTACAATAAAATCTTGATAGCAGCAGTCCTATTACGATATTTAATTCATACTCTCTTGTGCTTTTGCTCAACCGTGAAATATGTTCCAGATTTGACTATTGTTGTTCTAATCGTACCTAGTAGTTGTTGCTGTTGTTGTTCCAGCTCCTGTTATCCACTAGGCCCTCCCCGCATACACCAATGCACGGTTAAAATACGTAGATAAGCCCGTTATAGAAAATGTGTTTGTTGCTTATTGCGATAAACGGTAGTGGTAGTGGTAACCTATTGATTGTAGGTATATGTTACAAAATTTCACGTATCGTTAATGCTACGACTTACGTAAAAATGATAGATACAACGACATAACGAATTATATCGAAATTTTAAAAACTATCTAATACAGTTACGTACAATCAGCTGTCTTTCATACGTTAGCAATTAATTTAATTATTGTTATGGGTAGATACTGGGTGCCTACTCTTTTTTAAGAAATAAAAAGTGTCATCGCAATTAGTACTTTCACTGGTTGTTATAGGGCTATTTTGTTTCTACATTTCAATATACTGTCGAAACAATTAAAATATTACATAAGTTATATTAACTTATGGGTTCTACACTATCGTATTTCTACTTAATAGTGTTCCATATGCTAAAAGCGCCTACAGCGAAAATTAATTTTAATGCATGTTTGATCATCGTAAACGAACCAGAAATTGAAAAGGATTGGCGTTAGCCTTTGCTAATCTATTTGCCGCCTTATCACAAAACGAACTAATTGTAATTTTTGCATCATAATTTCATTCCTTGTTATATGATCTTATTTCAAAACAATTCGTAACGAGAATTATATTAGTCTGTCAAGTATTTGCTCGAGCATAATTTAGAAATTTATAATTTGTTTAATTACCTTGCGACGTTGTTAATTGAATTAAATAGTTGCGTATTTAGATAAAATAACATGTCAATCTAATTATAATTGCTATTGAAACATTTTGAACTTTATTGTTCGATGAATTTACAAGAACGATTCCTTTTAATTTAAGTAAGTGTAAATAGATACGGTCCCGAAGCCGATCCCTGCGGAACACCACATCTTCATACGTAATGTATATGTCTTTAAGGATTGAATATTAAAAAGTGCATTTGTTGTCGGTAACAGAAAGACAGAGAAAGAGACAATAGATAGAGTTGGCAATGCGATGGGTCTGTTATTGATTGTAATATTTCTTGTATAGGCAGCGGTCTTTGTACAGTAATTTGATCAATTAAATGATTAATTCTAATTTATATCGGTTACTTGAACGTAAATTAAACTTTAATCTTTAAGCTGGCGATTTTTCTGCTGTCGTAATTTATGTCCTGGTTATGATGCTTTCTCTGTCTTTCCCCTTCGACATCTTTCTTCCACCCATTTTTGCGCTGGTATTATAAGGGTAAAATTTATTAGCTCCTTCTGAATTCAATCGTCGGTCAATTTTAATTTCATTACCTATTCATTTGAGAATGTCGTTTATCGACAATCTGATTGAAGAGTTTTTTTTGAACGCTTTATCATACGATTGCGCGAAAGTATTAAAATCGTCTTTGATATTATTATGATATTAGTTGACCAAATGGTATTTTGATTACAAAGGAAAGTGATATTAGTATCTTTATTGCTGAATGCTTTTGCACACGGTTTTAATTTGTTCACATCTTAAAATTTACTTTCACTTTTACGTAAAATTTGCTTGGTTTTGTTTTCCTTTTTTGACATTCTCTAAAGACAATAATTAAATGTAATGGATACTCTTTTTGGACTAATATTTCACAAAAAAAAACATTCCGGATTCAGAAATATTTACTACGTAATGAAAAAAACTTGAGTCATAAGTAACTAATGGTCAGTTGATAACGTTATGATGTCATTGAGTTTGTTCTTCCTTTTTTTTCTTATTTATCGGAAGTAGTAACATAAGAACGGTCGGTTGAGTGCACGCTGTGTGCGAAAATACATTTTGTATATGAAGCGGAGCGAATCTGCTATTGTTTCAAATGGTTTTGTTTGTTTTTTGAAAGGATCGACTGTTCGGCACGAAATCATGCATTGCATAATCGAAAAATATATTGCTACGGTCGTTTGAAAGTGCAAATAGTTTTTCACCGTAAACACGACCGAAATTCACTTGCGCAAGGATGCTGCTTTAAGGCTCCAGACGCTCCTACAGACGAACCACTTTTCCCATACAAATTCTGGACTTATTAAACATCATTACATTTTAATATATTTAACTACCTAAATATATTTAAGGAAATTTGCCCGCATCTTTTCATCACAGCGTGTGCTAACAATAATCTAGTGTTAAATAACCGATTAGAAGGAGCTTCACGTCTTCCAATAATCACTTGTTAAAAGATTGAAACAATATCCTGTCTATAAAATTCTTGATAGAATTTCATTATTAGGAATTCATCATTTATACTAATTAATGTCTTTAACTGAAACTCTTCTTCTATGTAATAACTTTCTTATCCTTTAAAATGCACTAAAACAGCGACGGCATTCATTTTGCTTCTGTCATGAGCAAACTAAAACATCTGCTCACTTGCTGGATATTATGTGGCTTTGAAGACGCTCGCAATGCAGTGTTTCCCACCTCTAACGTATTGCTAACGACTGAACGGAGCAACGACTTGTCTTTGCTCGTCTGAGCTGTTACGACAGGCGAATTTGCACTGGTTAACGGCTTGGGAGCCATGTATACGTAATAACACTTAATTTCAATTTCAATTATTACAACAATGGAAACTTTACTGTATTCTTTATCAGTTTGCATCGAAAAACTGAAATCTCTTTTACTTACTTCTCCTTGCTATCCTTGTTACCACCGTGATCGGTAACAAACCATTATCAAAGTAAGAAACTACGTATGACATTTACGTTCGCAATTACGAGCAATCTGTTTTATTCCCGTACCAGCTTTTATTATGTCAACGGCGCGGCGATTAAATTCAGGTTCACAATTTACCCCAGGGGGACGCCTTACATTTTATTTAGTTATTTTTTTTTTTTTTTGAACCGTCATCGGCCTGAATGTCTTCATCAAGAAACGGAACGCAATTTACGCAGTACGTGGTAGATTGCGATTAAAGTGAGTTGCATGGTTAACGTACATAAATAAATGAAAATTAGTTAAGTATAGGAGGGAACATTAAGAGAGTGAAACTGGCGCGCGTCGGACGGCGCGACGCGGCTATGATCAAACAAATAAGTGCGTGTGTGTACGTATGTTTACGTGTATGTCTGTGTGTGTTATACAGGAGCTGTTGACAAGCCTAAATTGCCCTCTTGATGCTTCGACACGTAATCTACACAATACACACGATGCGGTCAAACATATCTTCAAATGTATCTTAAAACTAGGCAGATGTTCATTTATACGTAATTTAAAGGATCTTCCCGTCTGACCGATGTAATAACTTTGCTGCAATCCTTACATGTATTTCTAAAATTCAGAAAAACAAACAAGGCTTAAGCGACAAAATATTCTTTCACATCTTGAATCATTCTTCATTGAAGATGAAGCTACAGTGTCAACGAAATAACTATTGTGGATTGCCATAAATAAATAATGCTTGTCTATGTTGCTTTTTCGTAAATTCTCGTAGGGTTTGTTGCTTGACGAATCATTAAAGTCTCTGTGTGTATTTTATGATATTGTAGCCAGCGCGAGTGTGCGCGAACGGCTTATCGATTCGCCTTCTATCTGCGAGCGCCTTTCTTCATGTGCGTCGTATTTGTAAATGTGTGTGTCGTACCTGCGTTCTGGGAAATCAATTAAACAGTTCAAAGAAAAAATAAACTATCCGGATGTTTCTAGAAGGTTCCCGAAAGTAAACAAAAGAGTATTTAAAGGAAGAGACGATCGCCGAGAAGAGGAGAAATAAATTGACCAATGCAGAAGTGAATCCAGAAATAAATTGACAGTGATAGCAGTGAAGTAAATAGCGCAGTAAATAGTGGTATATCAATAGTAGTGTAAATAAATAGTTTTTGTCGTTATCAGTCTTAGAAGATAATTTTGTTAAACCCACGAACATTACAATATGTAAAAGTAAACAGTTTCTCATTGGTAAAATATAGTTCTCATTCAATTTTATATTTTTTTCATTAATAATAAAATTCATTTTTCCAAAAATTTTTAATGCGGTACCAATAATTTTTCCCCGCCAGGATCGCGCGCAAATGCGGTAAGGCGTTATCTACCCCTTCCTTGCCCTATAAGGGATTACCTTATGAGACCTACAAGGGGTAGTGGGCTACCCACTTAGGGACCCTACCTGCACCCCTCAAAATTCTAGTCGGGATGATGTAGTAGGTAAATAATCTACATCTAGTGTTATTCGTTATTAATTATATACATGTATATATATCGTATTTCGCTGCATGCGTAATTTCAGACAATGTAGCTAAGTTACACTATGTTGCATGTTAATTTTCGCATTGATTTCAATTACTGGAAATAGGAATGAAACTCATCAGTAACGAAATTGCGGATATCACGGACGCAACGTATATATAAACCGCACAAGGACTAAACGTAATAGATAAATTAAATAGTGAATGCAGCAACATTATTACCTACACTGTGAGAAGTAAATTGAAATTTTGAATTAATGCCAAACTTCTGCATGAATTCTGCATTAACACGGTCATAATTCGACCCAATTTAAACGTTAAAGTTTCATGTTTTTAAATAGATATAATAATAGGCAGGTAACCTGAATATTTATTATTGCACCCTCGTACGTTTGATCATAAAACAAATTTTTTGTTTTGGCGTAGTACGTAACAATAGGGTGTATGCCATATACCTGTACTTTACTCTATGGGTCTCTGTTAGACCATTGTATGCTTACTGGGTCATTTAAAATCGGTAAAATAACGTCAAATCTGGTCACGCAAAATTGTTGCTTGTCCTACAGATGATGAAAATGTTATTACATCTACCCACTATGATTATAGATTTCTTTTATGTTTTTTCTACAGAAATATTGAAGAAACTTTTCTTGTTCATTCTGTTTCTGTTGGATTACATCACTTTGTATGGGTGCGAAATGTAGACGATAAGTTTTGCAGAAAATAAAGAGTTAAAAGAGGTTAGAAATGAGGACGCATTAGAAAAAATAGAAAAACAGAGGGCGCTATGGAAGTCAATAAAAAATAAGAATGATGGGTAGGTAGGACACCTTCTCAGACACGAAGAGGTAGAAGTTAAGAAGGACATGACTCTATGCGTTACTCTAGATTTCGAAAAATGAGAGAATTGGATCTAGATATGAAATAGTGGATGTACATGTTCAAACAGGCTTAAGATTAAAGACCTTATGATGAAGATCAAGCTCAGTGAGACTCATTTTCATAGAAAAAATAGTAAGAGAAATGATCCGAATAAAGTATGTCCAAGTTTTTTCTTTTAATTATTTAAAGAAACACGTGTTGTTGAACAGTCGACATTTAAACGTGATTATTATGCAAATTATGGTACTTTTTGAAGGAAAAGAATAACAGATCTAGTGAAGATATATACCACACATGATTAGAACAAAGCACGTGTTTAGTTTAACGCTAATTACTACACTTGTGTACTAGAATGTATCTTGTCAAATGTGTTTGATTGCCAAAAAGGAACAGACGTATAGCAAACGTTAATTATTACTTGTTAATATTAATGTATTGTAACTAATTTAAATAAGGCTGAAAGGACAGACATTTCCTGCCGATAAATGCAACAGAAACTAGTTACGTATGTCTTGTAAGATGGATGTCAACCGCTACCTTTTTCTTGTTTTTTTTATCGCTTTGTCATCTTTGAACAGGTTGTTTTAAAAACGGGCAGGGTCACTGTTGGATACTTAAATAACAGACATCATTATAACTACTTACTACTTACTAAACACGTACAACCGCAGCTATTTTAAATCTTGAAAAATTCAAATAACTTTTAATTCGTTGTGCAAAAATTCACGTAACCCTGGCGAAATAACATTTCTTATACACTACCTGCCCTTGCACTAGTTACATGCTGGTAAGGAGGTGCTGCGAATAAGAGTTAACAAGTGGTGTGTACCCTTCCTTTCTTCCAACATCATCATAGGGTCGTCAGTTTTAAGACTGGTTGGACACACACCTCCACTCTTTCTTATCCTGAGCTAATTTTCGCATTTCCCTAAAACTAGAAAAACCCACTTCCTTAACTATTTGCGAACAGTAATCTAATCTGGGTCTACCTCTACTCCGACTAACTCCTTCTT
>NW_020442461.1:1691831-1705365 GCF_000699045.2 Agrilus planipennis | reverse complement strand
TCTAAATCTACAAATCCTATGTACGCACTCTTTCCTTTTTCTATCGTTTTCTCTATTGCTACCCGTAAAGCTAGAATGGCCTCTCGCGTTCCTCTATTTCTTCTAAATCCAAATATACTTATAAAAATCATGCTGATTTTTAAAGTATTTAGTAACGCGCGAACACAATCCGTCACTGAAGTATTTTCAAATGCATATATTAATCATGTTGATGACCAAATATCGGAAAATCGTTTGTAGGTATAGCAACGGCTCAAAACCATAGCCCAGCTTTTATTGGTTATGCGTACAAAGTAGATGGCGCTGTTGCAAGCGCTTTTCCCGATCCACTATTTGTTTAATAGTGGCATGATCGTTATGAATATCCTTTGAACGGATCCAGTCGTGCGTTTAATTATATGGTGCTAATTTAGCGCTGCCGAGCTACATATTTCAGCTGCAAAACGCTAATTATTCAATTCTAACAGATGTTTTGTAGTTAATTAGTTTCACGTATTGTGATAATTAATGTGGCGAGCGTCTCTTATTTATACGTACAGCCACGCATATGGCCGCCGCGCTTTTATTCGGACTCGCGTAAAACGAATTACACATACGTATCACACACCTACACGCGTACATACACATACTCTGACACACACCATGAATATACACAAAAACAAAAATGATGTATTGTGATGCACGCCAATGTTTTGAATATGTATCAGCCACTTCTTTTATAGACATATGTATGCATGCAGATTGTTCTCCAATTCTTCACCTTCTGGCTCCAGTTCTGCATCAAAAGAAGCGATTGGATTTAGGTTTTGTTGTGGCAAAGCGTAGAGAGTTGCGTTAGATACGTGCATTACAGATAACAAACTAGAATATCAATTGCAGAATTGTATCCAAACGATTTTACCTTTTAACAATATTAATAAGTACAACCCGAGATAAAAATGTTCAGTCTCTCAGTCTCTGAAAGCGAGACTTGAGTCTCCGTCTCTCAGATGTTGCTGAGAGAGACTGTTGAGAGACTGTCAAAATAACTGTTTAGCGTCTCTGAACGAGAGACTCGAGTCGCTCATAGAGAGATCCTCATTTCGTATCCAGTCTCTGAANTTTCTAGTACGCTACTGTCCCATCTGTATTAATACTATAATTTACGCCTACCGAAAGCTTATTTGTGTATCGGTTCCAAGTGACGTACCCAAATAGGTCATAAATGGGCAAGTACCTGCGCGACCGCTCGCCAGCTTACTTCGTCAGACCTGTACCATGCTATTTGATGTGACTAATTCATCACCAGTGTGCCGAAATCGTTGGTTTTTAGGATCTTTCAAATGCGGAAAAATTAAAAAACATGGCACAAATTAGGAAAAACTTTTCATAGCCCTTAAAGCGTTATACTTGTATACTTATACTTATATAATAAGTTATAGAGGATTAATATTGAAGATGAACACATTTTTAATAGGAGAAATTTGGAGAAAACAAATCCGGAAGTGAGCTTTCAGATGTCGACGTTCTGCTTTCATGCAAGCTTTTGGTTTATATGTGTTCTTTAGCTATCGAAATACAGTTTTTGTATCTATATAAATAAAACTGAATCGCTAAATGTGTTGCTAAGCGCAAAACTAGAGAAAACGGCTGGACCAATTTCGAGAAATATTCCTGGAAGTCCGAGGAAGGTTCTTATGAAGGCAAAATCTGGAAAAATTGCCCAGAAGAACGTAATAACCTCATTTTCTTTTTCCAATACAAACTATAGAGTAAACAAAACAAAAGCGCCTTAGGATTATCTTTGGTATGTCTTCAAGACGATTAGGCTGTATGTTATATGTTATATTTATTTATTTCTTCTATTAGACTACGACAGGTCAGTAACTTTTGACAGAACGAACCCTGTCGGAGCAGCTAATCACTACATAGTCTAAAACAAAGTCGCTTTCCCGCTGTCTGTCCCTATGTATGCTTAAATCTTTAAAACTACGCAACGGATTCTGATGCGGTTTTTTTTAAAAGATAAAGTGATTCAAGACGAAGGTTCATATGTGTAATACATGCATAATATAGTAGGGAAACACTGATAATTTTAGAGATTTCTAATGTGATGTCGTAAATAAACACATTTTTTGCGCTTACATTGCAAACTCTGGCTGAACCCTACGAGATAGATCAAAATAACGTACCACAATATTGTACATCTTCAAAGGGTCTACAAAAAAGTCCGTGATGGTATTATCTCTGAGGGATAACCCACAATAACCATTTTTATCATTTATTTTTTATGAGAAATAATGACTTATTTACGAAGCGATTGTAAGCAATACAGCATTAATTCTTATCCAATTAAGTACCTTAAATACATTGTGCATTTAATATAAATCAATATGGTCCTTACAAAATGTAATTTAAATGAATATTTTCGAAGATATTACAGATTTAAAATGCAGGGACATAGTGATTGCGGCGGTACCGGCCGGGAAGCCGGTTTGTATTATCTAATGACAAAAAAACTGTGAATGTTGTATATAAAGACATTCTGTAGTATATTTACTATGCTCAGGGAGTATCTTTTGAAGATTTCCCTTTTTCGATAATAATCTAAACAAAACAAAAATATGTGCGGGTGATGCGAAGCTGGGCCGGGTCACTAGTTTAATATAAAACA
This sequence comes from Agrilus planipennis, assembly GCF_000699045.2. Lineage (NCBI taxonomy): Eukaryota > Metazoa > Arthropoda > Insecta > Coleoptera > Buprestidae > Agrilus > Agrilus planipennis. Next base: position 1,702,712 of record NW_020442461.1, on the reverse strand, counting down.
GTCAATTTTTATTGTGAAATGAAGGAAACGCGTTTCAACAGCTTTGTTAGAGATGTTTCTACAGCCTTTTGGCAACTCTTCCTTTATGTACCTAACGCTTTTTATGATTTCAATAAACAATTTTACGCCCCGTGTTACACATTTTGTTACCAGATTAACATAATATTGATGTTAAAATTGAGTAGCATTTAAAGAAATTGGAACTTGATGACTTTATGAAGCTTTTCAACAAAATCATAATCATTTACGATAATATTATTCTACTGTGTACGAAAGCAAGCAATCTTCAAACGTAAGCCTGCTAAATTTTGTTCAAACAAATTAATCTCGGATAAACGGGATGCGCTTGTGTACTTTTGAAATTATTAAAAAACAAATTGGTTCGGAGTGTGCTTTAATATGCGAGCTTGAACTTCCAAAGACTTTAATCCTTCAAGCAGCGAATATCAGGAATATAAGTACACTATCTCTGCTAAAGCTGTATTAAATGCACACAAATCTCATATTTAATTCCACTAAAATTTTATTAAACGTCGCGCCCTCAAGCTAAAAAGCAAGAAACAGTAAATAATATAATATCTGCAGTATGATTAGAATATCTACTTCAGACTCTGTAACGTTAAAAGGAAAACTGAGTGTCATTATACAGGGTATAGAAGTGAATATTTGTTAGAATACACCAAACGGGTTGAATGAAGTAGAAGAGCAAAATAGAGGGAGTACCGGAACCTAAAACTGTTAATTTCAATCAAATTAGATACATCGGAGCTAGCAGAAATGAAAAGGTATTAGAAAGAATTGGTGATCAGAGGTCAATAAGAGATAGGTGGGATAGATTGGTAGGACACTTTTTTAGGTATGATGGGCTAGTAAAAGACATAGTAGAGGCAGAAACAGGAGGTATACTCCGTTTAGTTTCTGTATCGATGTGACCTTCAGTTTGACCGGCGCAAAGTAGAAAAGAACAGCACTAAGCCAGAAAAGAAAGGAGACAACTCTCGACCAAACTCTTAACCGGTTAAGAGCGTATAATCCGTACAGTACTGCACGGAAAAATTGACCATTTAATCCACTACAATTGCATTGCTCAAATGTACTGTTATTGGTACCATTTACTACTGAAAATATCAACGAGATGGTTATTTATATTTGAAGACACATTAAAGGCTTTAACGCTTGTTTTCGATTCGCACTACTAATCATGACTGAACAAAACTATTGGCCGGTACTGTATGAAAAAGTATGTTTAATGAACAAGAGTCGAGAGTATAATGAGCTTTTTTCTCCCTACCTACGATTTTGCCAGCGCGCATCCAAGACATTGGAAGGGGCACATCGCTAAAGAAAGTAAATGAAGTATAAAAGAAGTATAGGTAGACCTAGATTAGTTTTAGGGAAATGCGAAGATTAGGTCAGGATAGGAAAGAGTGGAGGTGCATGTCCAACCACTCGGGACTGACGATCTTATGATGATAACGTCGTAGCTGGTTTGATTGGTAAAATCCGGAAAATTGGAATGAAAATTCCACATTATCGGTAGACTATCATTTCGGTATTGCTATGGAGTTTGTTTTATGGGAACTAGGGCCGTCACCACATTCGGATTTTTTTGTCAAAAAAAAAAACAGGAAATTATATGGCATATTGTATACCACCAACATCCGTAATCAATTAATTTCTTATACCAAAATATAAACACTATTTTAAGTAGGTAGAACATAATAATTAGGTACATTAATTTTGTTTGTTTGTACTTTTATAACTGTTTGAACATTTAGTGTCAATGTTTGCGTGCATATATCACAGTGTTTATTACACATATTACAACAATAATTTCCTGTCATTTTAGCATTACAATTACCGTCGGTTTAATTACATTATGCGCCTATTCCCAGCGGCAGATGCCTCTTCGATTCGTCAAACACAGACACTTATATCGATCGGCAATTAGTTAATTAGTGGACATAATGCGGTAATAAAGGACATTTACGGATTCACTTTCAATGACCTGAGTCGTAATTAATGTCTCTTTGATCATGTTAGTCGCTAACATACCTAAGTAAAACGCTTATCAAAACATGAGCGCATGTCTGTATCCACCCGGGGAAAATTTTAATTAAAATTACCGTCTTCAATACGACTAATAACGGAAATGACTCGTATAAATTCAAATAGAGCTCGTTAAGTAACACTTAGATAAGTGGCATACAGAAAATAACATAAGGCATTTATAAAAATTAACAACGGATATTTTCGTAACGTATAATTAATGTTTTCAAATGCTATAATCTTAAATTTTGGATATGTCCCGACTAGAATTTATAAGGGGCATGCTCCATCTAACATGCGGCTAATGAGGGGCATGCCGATGTAAGGATTTCCCCGTAGGTTCTTCATGAAAATCCCACCAAAAAAGTGGTGATACTGAAATTAGGATTATGGGTTTTTCATATGGGTCTTATGGGACAAACCTAACACATGTATAAACTTACAATTAAATCTACCTTTTGGTTGCTCGATGAGGCAAATCCGTCTGAAAATACTTTCAGTAAAATGAAAAAACTTGATTACAACCCCTTGCCGTTGTAGTCGTTTCAATGAAATCTTTTTCATTTGCAACGAACCAACAAGTGTACTTCCTGATGTTTTTATAAAAAAACTGAAACCAGACGCATCAAGTCGAACAACAGTAAAACGATTGCAATTTAAAGTATTATTGATCACAAAAAAGCTCAATAACACAATTTTACTTAAGACTAAACAAATTCTACAAATATGTGATATATATGTATATATTCCTTCAAATGGAGATATAAATTGTACTGAAATTTGTGGAAAACTACTAGGAAAAAGAAAATCCCTTTATACGTATCCATGCTATGCTAAATATTTAGAAATATACCTATACTTTCTGCAAAGACTGAAGTTATTACTACCTGTAAAATCATAGATGTTGATAAAAAAAATGGTTTATCTTAATGTTAATGACGAAAGTAAAGAAATAATATGTGTTTTAGCATTGCTACATATTGCAGCGAGCACGAGTGTTTGTGTGCGATTGGACACACGTGTACGTGAACGGCTTATCGATTCGCCGGCTAACCGCGGGCGCCTTTCTTCATGTGCGCCGTATTTGTAAATGCGTGTGCCGTACCTGCGTTCTGGGAAAGCAGTTAAACAGTTCTAAGAAAAACTAAACGATCCGGATGTTTATAGAGGGTTCCGGAAAGGAAACAAAAGAGTATTTAAAGGAAGAGACAATTGGCAAGAAGAAGAAACAAATTGACCGTTGCAGAAGTGAATTCAGAAATAAATTGACAGTGGTAGAAGTGAAATAAATAGCGCAGTGAATAGTGATATATCAACAGTAGTGTAAATAAATAGAATAATTCATAACCTTAGCTTAGTAATAATTTAATANTGCGATTGCGATTATACGAAAAAATTCCGAATGTGGTTGCAAGTGAATCAGGGGAAAGTGTCTGACTTTTCACGCGTCAATTGTTTCTTCAGTAATAACACTAGTAGCATAGGACCCCCGATATTAGATAACACCACGTGCACCGTAGTTTCGGGAAAGTCCCGGGCGATGGTGGAAAGCCAGGCAATGAACGATTACCTGTCGGTCTTGCTGATTGCGATGTGTTTGTTCCTGTCTAGTGTGGTAATAATGTGCGGAGCCTTCTATTACCGCAGGGAACTGAGAGTTTGGATTTATTCCCGGTGTGGGTTACGAATGTGCTACAAAACGACCTCGTTCGAAGAGCAACAAGACAAAGACAGACTCTTCGACGCGTACGTATGTTACAGCGTGAAAGACGAGGCGTTTGTTCATCAAGTGTTGGCTCAGGGTCTCGAAGGGGGTGAGCCCAATTACAGGCTGTGTCTGCACTATCGCGACTTCAACGTGTCCACGTACGTTGCGGACACTATCATAGAAGCGGTCGAGTCCTCGAGACGGACTATCCTGGTGCTGTCAAAGAACTTTTTGTACAACGAATGGTGCCGTTTCGAATTCAAATCCGCGCTCAACGAGGTGCTAAAAGACCGAAGACGAAGACTGATATTCATAGTGACCGGCGAGATACCGCAGAGGGATCTCGATCCGGATCTTCGCCTGTATATTAAGACGAACATTGTGATAGAATGGGGAGACAGACAGTTTTGGCAAAAGCTCCAGTTCGAGATGCCGGACGTGAAACGATCGTGTGTACATCAACGGTCGGCGGTCAATATTTACGCAACAAACACTCCGATGCATCTGGAGAGATCGAGGAGTCCGGCACTTCCGCCACCTCCGCCTCCTGGTAAATTGCCGCCGTTCCTACAAAACCCGCCCAGTTTACCTAGGAATTCGAGACCGTTACCGCATCCCTTGTGGGCATAGCGATTATTAAATTACAGGTATGTATTTAGTCTTTTTTATTTCTTTTAAAGCCTCTGTAAATAAAGCGCCTGGACCATTTGGCATCCTTTATTTGCTACTGGATTTGATGGATGAATTATTATTGATGTTTAAAACATATATTGAACTATTTCTACTATACCTATGTGACATCATGGTGTAAATTGGGCTACTCNTTTAATTCGTTGTGCAAAAATTCACGTAACCCTGGCGAAATAACATTTCTTATACACTACCTGCCCTTGCACTAGTTACATGCTGGTAAGGAGGTGCTGCGAATAAGAGTTAACAAGTGGTGTGTACCCTTCCTTTCTTCCAACATCATCATAGGGTCGTCAGTTTTAAGACTGGTTGGACACACACCTCCACTCTTTCTTATCCTGAGCTAATTTTCGCATTTCCCTAAAATTAGAAAAACCCACTTCCTTAACTACTTATTTGCGAACAGTTGACATTTAATCTAATCTAGGTCTACCTCTACCCCTCCTAACTCCTGTTTCTACCTATCCCGCCTACTTATTATTGATTTCCATAGAGTCCTCTGTTCTGCTATTCTTTATAACATCTCTTCATTTCTAACCTTCTCTAACCACAGTATCTACAGCGAATAGGGAATGTACCTATACTACATGATTTATTCGTGAGGGTGTCTTCAAAAATACCACGTATAGTTACAGGGGAAGGGGGGCCTAGGTTTTCGTCACGTACTTAGTCAATATCCTCTGGAGAAATCTCACGCTATTACGAGGTATATTCAAAACTTTCTGATGTTTGCAAAAAATAATTTAAAACCATATTTATGAAGCACTACATGAAAAGTAGTGGAGGAGAGGGGGGTTTGTTATATACTACGGATGGTCACCTAAGGGGGGAGGGGTAAAAATTATAAAGAATGGTCCGACATTATTGTAGAAGATATAAACTACTACGTATTTTTGTCTTAAGGTTGTCATCTGTTTAGACGTACGCTTAAATCATAACAAAAAAATCTATGCTGAACAGTTAAATTTATTGTGTCTGAATGGCGTCCAAGACAAATAGGTTTCTAACTGTATGTATATTGTTTTGCTGACTGTGGCCAAGCCCATAGGTGCACCTAGTATACACGAGCAATCACAGTCCTGTTAGTGCTCCAAATATCAATGTGTCGAGTTGAAAAAATCATCTGGGCAATTTTAATTTACCTTTCATCGATTCGTCTTTTTTTTTTTTTTCGTTTGGAAGTTGTCTGACCTGGCCAATAGACTTCGTTGGCATTCTTCAAGAGCACCAGAGTAAAAGAGCAATATAACAAATTGTAGGTCAACCACGGATAACAAAAGGTATACGTAGTAGATGCCAGGCAGTGTGAGAAACAGCCAAAGTCATCGAGTTGCTGCCTCCTGCGGTGTAGTATCGGGACCCTGCTGAGCTAATGGGTCTGCTTGCGATGAATAGGACCCGTGTTTTAATTTTAAAAGGCTTGCTTCTTCCATTCATCAGCGCCGTTTTTTCAGTGCCCGGTTACAGTTTGAGGTGGCCGCTACACCAACCAAACACAAATTTTCAAAAAAGAAACAAAGAGATCATTAGATCGTAAGTAGGTAAAAAATTACAAGTCGCATTAACTTCACCCTCTTTTAAAAGAAGTTCTACCAATTCTTAAAAAAAGGAACTGTATTCGGACTGGACAACCGCCTTTATAATATTTTCACGAATTAAAAACAGCAAACGGTGTCTCTTTATCTCATTTATCCAAGGTGTTACAATGAAGTTTCGGGAACTAGTAAATAAAACTGTATTTGTAACCAATTTTATTATGAGCCTTCATAGTAGCCACCCCCTAGCTCCATACAGATACACCGTTGCCACCGCCTTTACCACTCATGGAAAAATATTTTTGGAAGTATGGGTTTCGTAACCGTCATCGACTCTTGAGAAGAAAATTCATTATTGGGAAGAAGAAAAAGTAACACAGGATTAATCCGCGCAACATATGTGGCGACGTTGGTACTTGCGACATCCTTTCGTTAGGCGCTCTTCCCCCACTTCTACCCATCGCTGATTTCATCAAAAAGTGTATCAGTGATTTGATTCATTCATGTTTGCTACCCACTAAAAATACGGACAAATCATGAATGAAGCGACCGACAGTTTTCAAATTTCTACCAGTTCTAATGGAAGCTTCACGATTTGCATCAACATGAGCTTGAACCCCCGCGGTGTTTTTATGTGAGGAATTACAACTATATTCCCGGAACTTTATTACCACGCCTCGTATACGAATGCCGCAGGCGATCGATACCGACGGCACCTTTGATATGCTCGAGAGCCGGCAGATGCGGGCCATAAATCATTCAACCAACAAGGCTGGCATGAAAAAAGAAACTTACATGAAATTTCCGGGTATTATTAGGAATTTTCTGTGATCGTATAAATAACTGTGGACAGTTCTTATGTTAAAGAAGTAGCAATAGATATGAATGAATATCGATCAAAAAATAGATAATTATTTCATTAATAGATGGCATTACCTTTCGTATTATGACTAGAGAAATAAAATACTGCAATTGTGAGGAACATTTTTTTTTTTTATTCCATTAAGTTCTGGTTGTAATAGACTGTTTTTCCTTCCAGATCATTTTCCGGTTGTGTTTCGTTTTAAATTTTTGCATGGTAAATTTTATGGCAACTTAACTGATTTTATCCGTAATAAAATCCGGCAACGAAGCTTAGTAATTTTCTTCCTACAGATTAGTTTCCTCTTTTAAATCTAGTCTATAAATTTTACGATATGTATCTTGCGCGGATAATTTGCAAATGATTTATACCCTTCTTTGAAAATCTGTGGCCTGCGAAGGAGTTTCTTAGCAGTCCGGAGAAAAAAACGATTAAATTTAAAGTTGAATCAGCGTTGGCTATGTGCCATGAGAGGTAAAAAGTTTAACGCAAACGCTGCGAAGATTCTAACAAAAGCGAGAGAGAGCGATATTGCTTCAGAAGGATCTAACTAAGTGAGCTTTTTTAAGACTTTTCAATTTCATAATATTTTTAGATAATTATTTTATCACACTTTATTGTACTTATTTTATCAGGGGGCTTTGAGTTGTTTTCAAATTCAAAAACAAATAAGTATAAAGTTGTAAAAAATCAAAAGACAGCCAAAAAAATCTTTCGTGTAAATAGCTCAATATAATTATTTTAATTAGCATATCTTTAGAAATATTAATATTTATTAATCTAGGTACTGAGAAAAATTTATTTTTATTTTAAGTTGAAGTCATAGTTAGACCGGTTTATCCAATTTCCGTTTAGAGTATTAGTACAAAGAGTTAGGTTATCGTTGCGTTTGTCTTTACATATGGCGGACGTCAACTACCATGATGTATCAACTAATAAATAGATAAGGTATCAAATCAAACAAAATTTCGGAAATGCATTTAAAATTGCAGTCAAGGTTGTAGTATTGGTTAGATAACGATTTCAATTCCCAATGAGAGCATCAGTAGAAAGAGTTAGGTTATCGTTGCGTTTGTCTTTACATATGGCGAACGTCACCTGCCATGATGTATCAACTAATAAATAGATAAAGTATCGAATCAAAAGGAATTTCGGAAATGCATTTAAAATTGCAGTTTGATTTTAATTTTAAAACCAAATCATTTATTTATTTCGTATTATTATGCCGTTTTATCTGAATAGCAACAGGTACTAGACATGAGTCCCTTATTGTGCCACATTGTTACATTACGTATTGAACTTGTCTGGCAAGAAACAAAAAAAAGACACCTTAAGAACTTGCTGTTGTTTCAATGACGTTCACATAACTAACAAGCTCCCAACCTGCAATCTTGTTCCAAATATAAATCTAGATTCAATCTAGATTAAAATCCGTTAACTAACTGGTATAAATATATATACACACACCTGCTTCGATACATGCATATCTAGCATTATTCCGAATCGTCAATTCGAAACACTAAGAACAAGAGAGATCAAGTTACCTGAATGATTATCGGTTTGTACATGATAGAAATTGTTTTTAAATTAAAATCACAAGTAGATCTCATATTTGTTGATAGAGAAGGTAAAGTAAAGATAAAAGTGTTTGGAAGGAAATAGACGAGATGGGTTGGTAGGTCACCTTCTCAGACAGAAAGGGTTAAAGACATATTAGAAGATAGGAAGGTGGAGGTGCGTGTCACGATGACGACACTGGATTTTGCAGACTGTTTTATTAACCTTTGTAACACGTAACATGTATTCCGGTTTCACCATTCGAATAAAAGAAAAATTGTTGGGATTGAATCGATTAATTTTAACGAAGAAGATCCACAAAGAGCGGTCTCTATTTGGTTATTCTCTAAGCAGTTATCTCCCAAAATCAGTTGCCGCAATCGAGATGTAATGCAGCTCTAACTGCGAGAGCTGCCACCTGCGATCCTGGTCACAACCTCCACAACCCTTTATTCTCTCGACGAGTCCGGTTGACGCTAATCGTGACAAACGACGAGAACTGTCTCTCGAACTCGAACTGGTTTTTTAGACCTTTACGTACTTATACAGGACAGGCAAGTTGAGAGTAACTGCAATGATCAAAGGATAGCATCATCTTTTGAAAAATACGGCGTAGTATCAGGAAGACCCTGCAAACACCTTCAGTCATCTTTTGAAATAAATATAACGTTATATAAGTCCATGCAATAACAGAAATTTAAATTCTTAGAGAGGTGTTCTGCTTTATCTAAAAGATTCTGAGATTTCGATGAGTTAAGGACGGTTTATAGAGAAGCAAGCGATATTTTCAGATAGATACGGTTGAAAAACATATTCCAGAGATACCTAACGCGTATCTGTATAATTGATTTGAGTGGTTTTTACTTTTAAATCTCTCAACCGAAAGCATCTAGTTGCGCCCAGAGGTAACAGCGAGTCAAGCACGGCAAGACAATGGCAAGACATGTTAGCCGCTTTATTTAACTAGCGTAGCGGTTAAACTTAAGAATGATGCTTGACGCACGCGTAGATTTGCGGTTTTCAGAACTGGTCAAATATATGTTAATAAATAAGGCAAGACGCGTCTATAGATTTGTGTTTAGAATTAGTTTAGATGTGAGGGCCAATTATATTTTTTAATTGAATTTCTTTTATGAGTTATTTTATGAATTATCAACTTAATTACTGTTAATTGTTGATAAAAGGGTTGTTACGCTTACCCCTTCTTTCGATGCATCTTACAATTGCGTGAGCTACCGGTGTTATAATTTACGTTCGTCGCATCTGAATGTAGTAATAGAAATCTGTTTCTACGCGGTGGCGCTTTTAATTCAGCAAAACGGAAAATGAAAGGGGCGACACCCCTTCGGTTTTAATAAAGTTAAACGTGACGCCTAACTAGCGTCCCATTGTTTAGGTAATTGCACGTTTGTAGAAACGTTTTGGGCGAAGCCGACGCGAGAAAGGGTTAAAGGAAAGCAGTATCCTTAAAAATGAACTTTTTTGTACCCTTGCAAACGGAGGGTAAGTTAGTTAAATTTTGTAGGTAGGTGGCTGAAGGAGTCGCTAACCTGGAGAAGTTTTAGAATCAGATTTAGGAACTGCAAAGTGTCTGTAAATTGAGATAATGGGATGAAAATGGAGCTGAAATATGTTATGAGAAATCTCAAGAGTGACGCTATATGACAGGGAAAATTGACTAAATCCATTTTCAAACACTTTAAATTATATTACACTAATAGGGCTAACTTTGTAGGTCTACCACATTAAATTCTATGGTACCATCATAGAGAAAAAACATAAAACTTTTTAACGTGGCTGATAACTTAAACCTACCACCACGTTTTTGAGTGTGTTTCCAGTGAAGTTCAGGGTTGTAGATTTGCAACACATTATTATCTTGTCTGTTGAAAGGCACCCTTCATCTTCAACCCCGAAGGTGTCCTATCATCTTCTCAAGAAGAACTATTGGCATAGACATAGAAGGCCGGAGTTTTGAAATGTAACTTTGGTGCTTTTAGACCTCTCATTAATGAGGCACTCAGTAGTCAGGCCTTCTATTTTTTCTAGGCGGTGTGTTGCCTGTTCCCTTCATCATCATCATCATCATCATTAGGGCATCAGTCCAAAGACTGGTTGGACACGTACCTCCACTCTTTCCTATCCTGAGCTAATTTTAGCATTTCCCTAAAACTAGAACAGCCCACATCCTTAACTACTTGCGAACAGTTATCTAATCTAGGTCTACTTCTACCCCTCCTAACTCCTGTTTCTGCCTCTAATATGTTTCTGACTAGACCTTCATGCCTGAGAAGGTGTCCTACCAACCTATCTCGCCTATTTTTATTGACTTCCACAGAGTCCTCTGTTCTCCTATTCTTTCCAATACCTCTTCATTTCTAACCTTTTCTACCCACGATATCCTCATCATCCGCCTATAACACCACATTTCGAACGCTTCTAACCTTTTCTTTTCCGCCGCTCCCACTGTCCATGTTTCG
>NW_020442461.1:1672374-1690317 GCF_000699045.2 Agrilus planipennis | reverse complement strand
TCTCTCAGAGTCTCTGAAAGCGAGACTCGAGTCTCCGTCTCTCATCGAGTCTCTCTGGTGTCGCTGAGAGAGACTGTCAAAAAAACTGTTTAGCGTCTCTGAACGAGAGACTCGAGTCGCTCATAGAGAGATCCTCATTTCGTATCCAGTCTCTGAATGAGAGACTCGAATCACTAAACGAGAGACTCAAACCTCTGAATGAGAGACTCGAATCTCTCAATTTTTCAGTTTTATTCATTCAGTCTCTCTGTGAGAGACTCGAATCTCTGAATTAATAATTTCATCGTTCGAGTCTCTCATACAGAGACTTGAGAGATTCATAAAAACAACTAGGCAATAACTGAGAGACTGTGAAAGACTGGGAGAGACGCTTTCAGAGACGCTGAAAGACTCTGAGAGACTGGAGAGGGACAGAAAATTTTTGTCTAGGGAAATTTGATAACGATGGTTTTCTTTGTGAACACATCTACAAGATTTACTCCATAATGGTTTCCCCGTTTAGAATGCAGACCAATGATGGAAATGAAACAGCAGAAGAAGAATGGGTTAGAGCCAATTGAAATATGGAAACGTTACCTACGGTCCCGGTATAATACCGCAGTTGTTATCATTTCGTGGTCGAACTACAATGTAGGAAAACAGAATCCTGAGTGAAATTCCTGAAATAATATCCTGAGAGAATCACGACTACCACGCTCGAACTAGCATTACAACCTTATTTACTCAACTCGATACTGGGCCCTGCAATGATGCAGTACATTTCAGCTTTAACCTGTAAGAGCAAACCTACACACAAACAGACGTACGAACAATACATATGTATGTGTGTATACATGGCGGAACAATGTTTGTATTCTTCTGTTCACTGAATCAAATCGATCGTGCAACTGGATTGTATACTTATTGTTAGGTCTGTTGTACATGTACACATATTACGATGATGTTCAAAATACAAACCAACAATAACTGAAATATGTCCTTAGAACGTGAAATCTTATTCTATACTGACCTTTTGCTGATGTCCAAATCCCGCTATTTCTACTAAATATGTACCCATGAAGTCATTAGAAATATCTACTTCAAAATTTCGTAGTGGCTACTGCCTGTACAATCCGCCCATACCGAATTAATTATTGCAAAGGATTGTTTCGATTATCACTTTGTTCGGATTTTCAACGTTTCGGTGACATTTCATAGCTGTTAACGCAATCGTTTCGTAATACGGACGAATTGTAAGATTTTGCATGTCTCCAGCAGCCGCTTCTCAAGCGAGATGACGTTTCCGCGCCTGCGCTGTTCGAAATTGTTCGAAATATCAAGATTTGTTCGGATTATCACTAAGTGACGAAGGTTCGTATTAACACATGTTCGGATTATTGAGATTGTACTGTATTTCTTTTGGAAATGTAGGTGAAACACTTCGAAGTAAATGTTTTTCTAGAAATATCAGCATTTAAATAAACTAAAAAGGGATTCATCCTGTTTACCTAACTGCCTTTCCGCTTTTCTCAATTATATACTTTACATAAACAGAAGGGGTTGTGTGTTCTCTCTAATTCCGTTCTGTCGTCCATTACCCGTTGCGATACCGTTCTCAATCTGGCGATTTGGACGCATTTAAGCGTACGTTGTTGAAAGTATTAGCGTCATTTCCGTTTGTTAATAGTTTTTCAATTTCGTAGCGAATCGTAGGAAGGAAAAAAAATTTCGAACGTTTAGCAATTTCTGTCCGGATTCGTTAACAAGAGTTCGGGCTAATTAAATTATAGCCTGGCAACTCGAGGCAGGGAAAAAACGGTTTAATTAAAAAGTACACGACTGACTTCTTGACCGGGCTTCGGCGTATAACAACACGTTGCATTTTTCTCGAGTGGTCCTCTCTTCTTCATCTTCTTCTTTTCGTAGCCTCTCGCATCCTCGGCCTCTTAGATCCATAGTTTCTTGACAAAAAAAAACGCTTTCTGGTACTTTTTCTCTCCCTGTCCCACTTACTTCATGCTCGTGCTGCTTGCATGAAGTTAGAAATGGTGAATCACGCAACAGATTGATTTCGTACAACGGACTACTCAAGCGTGTAATCATAATTCTCGAACAAAGCGGCCATCTCTTCCGTTGGTATGATGTTTTTCCCTTATTTTAATTGGATTATTATTTTCTGATACCCAAAACATCCGAGACGGCTGATAGAACAACCAATGCGGCGACTTATGTATACGTTGCCGTTGCCCTAATGTCCTGTGTTCGAGTTTTTGATGTATTTATTAACACCTTTTTCTGTCTGTAACACCGCCAAGGACGGCATAAAACAGATATTAGCATACACAACAAACCATGTCTTGTTATCCACGTGAGACTTTGGAAAAACTTCCAATAACGGACTACTTACTTAGGTCAAATTAGGAAGGCGAAGTATACGCATTGATCGAAAAGATATAACAACATTTTGATTTCTTAAAATGGCCTATTTATAATTTCTAAAGTACATCGTTCACGTCCTTCCTCTATGTGAAAACCACCCAACTTATTTTACCTTATTGTGATTATTTTGTTTATAAACAAAATCACGGAATTATTTCAAACATTTTATCCAACTTAGACAGAGTCAAGAATACGACGACACTTTAACCGCATAAAATGGCAAGAATTGTCGCTGTTGTCCGGAACTTTTTATGGTTAGTCCTTTGTGAGTCAAAGGCGCTTTTGGATCGCGGTTGAGACAAACGGAAATACTGGGAAATATTAAATTATTTTGAGACGAACTTTTCTTCAGCGAGACCGTGAGACGGGTCGTAACGGTTTTATTAATCAGAGGGGGTTTGCGTTTTAGTACGGCAGCGACAACTTTGTGAAGTTTACATTTCATTCTGTCATAGCTACACGGGGACCCTAAACAGAGGGAAAACAATACCACAAGATCCTAGATAATGAAAATTTCTAAATACCTTAAACCAGACGTTCCGAAACTATGACTCGTAAGTCAATGAGTAGCTCATTTGATAATTTCAAGTGATTCGTTTGAATTCCGTAAATAAAATCGCTTGTTGTGGCTTTTTTTTGTTTGGGTTGAGCGTTATATTAAAAATTACCCTATTAATCATCTAATGGTTATCAGGCTTGATCGAGCTTTACATAAAAATTAATTGAACAGATTTTGAGTTTATTATATTAGATTTGCCCAAACAGATACCGAAATTATTTACAGTTGGAATAAAATATTGACGTGTTCGTATTGTATTATTACAAATTCCTTTCGTAGTTTCCAAAATACAGCAGGAATTCTCTCGGTCTCGATTGTGTTATTGTATAACAAATGTGCTTATTATTTTTGATTTGTTGTCTTACCACAAACTACATATGTATGTATCATGCCACACGACGCGACGGTTGCCTGCGACTGTTGAAGCCCATAAAAGTGGTAGCAGGGGCAGCCTATCTCTTACGGCCAGACCACAGCCGTTTATGCATGTATATTTATATGTAGAACGATAAATCTTTCAAAAGTGTTTAACATTTCAAGTTTTTTCAGCCTATATTCACTCTGGAAACTGAAAGATCCATAGAGGCGGAGCCCAAACAGCAAGCTTTCGGTAAAGCTCGAGAGCTTTCGGAGCGTCTTTACACATACTACCGTGGCTATTCGTATAAAGCTTGCCGCTGATCTAGTTCGTCGCGACGGCCACACGGAAACATCAACCGACGGTGGCGAACGCAGGCAGCCAGGCAGTCAGCTTCCGTTCGCTGAAGAAGACGGACGCGCTCGTGGTCATATCTCATCTCATGTGTCTGTGGAGGTACGCGGTTGGTTGAGAGCAACACTATCGAGTCGTTAATGAAACGAAAGAAACTTTTCTAAATTCGACCATATTATCGAAAATTTTATTAAAGCTAGTGTCACTTTAAAAAAATGTAGGATAGATTCATGTAAAACAAAAAGTGAGTCTTCATTTCTGGAAATGTCGGTCGTTTTTTAAAGATGGAAAAGGGAATCATCTTATTTTGTGTTCTGTTCGTTTTCTCGGTGAGAACTGAAAACGTCTCGTTCGAAGGCAACGTTCAGCCCTTACGTTACGAAGCACCTGATGATTGTCAATGGTGGATCCGAGAGCCCGCAGTGGCCGGAGGACAAGACGAGGTAGCCCTTACCTGTAAGTTGAGAACCATCAATAGCGAGTTCGACACCACCAACTTCAGCGTTATCCCTTCAGAACATACCACGTCCCTTAGGATCGAGTGCAGCGACGTGTTAATGTCTCGAAGCAGCCTCGACGATAAGAGCTTCGTTCATTTGGTGAAGCTTCGCGAATTAGAATTAGAGCACTGTAAATTGGGACGATGGCCTGCAGGAACGTTAACGGGATTGAGAAATTTACGAAATTTAACAGTTCGGACTCATAATACTAAATGGCCAGCGATGAGCTTAGATTTATCGCCGGAAAGCTTTGCTCCTGTGAGACAGCTGGAGAGATTGGATTTAAGTTCGAATAACATTTGGGCATTTCCGGAAAACATTTTTTGCCCTCTGACCAATTTGGTGATGCTCAACGTGAGCGAGAATCGTCTCCAAGACGTGAGCGATTTGGGCTTTCGAGAGCGTGTGACAGCGGCAGCTCAACCCCTTATGAGTGTTCCGGAAGGCGAACAAGAGTCGCACGATATCGACAATGTGAAAATTGACATTTCGTGCAGTTTGGACGTGCAAGTTCTTGACGCGTCGTTCAATCATTTCGTATTAATTCCCGCCAACGGATTTGGCATTTTAAGAAGACTGAACGAATTGTATTTGCAATATAACGAAATTTCAATGGTTGCCGATAAAGCCCTGGCCGGATTAAAATCGCTTGAGATTTTCGATTTGTCGAACAATAAAATCGTGGCGTTGCCCGGCGAGCTGTTCAAAGATTGTGCAACAACAATAAAGGAAATTTACCTACAGAATAATTCAATAACTGTCCTTGCGCCTGGATTATTCTCAGATTTAGACCAGCTGCTTGCGCTCGATTTGTCAAAAAACCAGCTGAGTAGTTCCTGGATTAACACTGACAGTTTTGCCGGCCTGATCCGTTTGGTACTGCTCAATTTATCTTACAATAAAATCATGAAAATTGAACCGACAATATTCAAGGATTTGTACACGTTACAGATCTTGAATCTGGAGCACAACCTGATAGAAACAATCCCGGCCGAGACATTCGCTCCGATGAGCAATTTGCATACGTTGATAATATCGTACAATAAAATTACCTACTTGGATGCATATTCCCTCAACGGGCTGTACGTTCTCTCATTACTGGCGCTAGATAATAATTTACTGGAAGGTATTCATCCCGAAGCTTTTCGGAACTGCTCCAGCTTACAAGATTTGAATATTAATGGTAACGTGCTAACCAAAGTGCCCCTGGCCCTGAAGGATATGAGACTTTTGAAAACGGTCGATCTTGGCGAGAATTCGATAACGTCATTAGAGAATCCGAACTTTCGAGGAATGAGCAACTTGTACGGTCTGAGACTAATAGGAAATCAGTTGCAAAATATTAGCAAGCACGCGTTCGTCGATCTTCCCGCCCTTCAGATCCTCAATTTGGCGAGAAACAGGATCCAGAAAGTGGAACAGGGCGCTTTCGAAATGAGCGCAACTTTACAAGCAATCAGGCTCGACTCTAATCAGCTAACAGACATTAGCGGTCTGTTTTCGAATATACCAAGTTTACTTTGGCTGAACGTATCCGATAACAGGATAGAGTGGTTCGATTACGCTCTCATTCCTCACGGACTCCAGTGGCTCGATATCCACAAGAATAACGTCAGAGAACTAGGCAACCACTACTCCCTAGACGTCGAGTTACGTTTGCAAACTTTGGACGCGAGCTTTAACAAATTAACAAGTATCAATTCGAACGCCGTGCCGAGCAGTATCGAGTTACTATTCTTGAACGACAATTTGATAACAGTCGTTGAACCGCAAACATTTTTAAAGAAAACAAACTTGACACGCGTCGACCTTTACGCTAATCAAATCATAAGCATGGATTTGAACGCTCTCCGATTGACGCCCGTCGACCCGGAACGACCGTTACCCGAATTTTACATCGGCGGAAATCCATTCCAGTGCGACTGCACCATGGAATGGTTACAAAGGATTAATAAGCTGGATCATCTCCGTCAGCATCCGAGAGTGATGGATTTGGAGAGCATTTACTGTAAGTTACTTCATAATCGCGAAGCTAAATATTTGCCGTTGATAAGCGCCGATTCCTCTCAGTTTCTGTGCCCTTACAAGACCCATTGCTTTGCACTATGTCACTGTTGTGATTTTGACGCGTGTGACTGCGAAATGACGTGTCCGACAAACTGTACCTGTTATCACGATCAGTCGTGGTCTTCTAACATTGTCGAGTGTTCCGGTGCCGACTATAAAGAGATGCCCAACAAGATACCGATGGACGCTACGGAAGTTTATTTAGACGGTAACAATTTCGGCGAATTGTTCAGTCACTCGTTTATCGGTCGCAAGAATCTTAAAGTTCTTTACGCGAACAATTCCAACATTGCCGCAATTTACAATCAGACGTTCAGCGGTCTGCCAAGATTAATTATACTACACTTGGAAAATAATTCGATTAAGCAGTTGCTCGGCTTCGAGCTGGCGTCCCTCGAAATTTTGCGCGAGCTCTATTTACAAAATAATTTAATTCATTACATCGACAATAGAACGTTCCTCGGCCTCAAACATTTGGAAGTTTTGCGTTTGGACGGCAACAAACTGACGACGTTCGAAGTGTGGCAACTGTCACGAAATTCGTATTTAGTTGACATCAGTTTGGGCGAAAATCACTGGTCGTGCGATTGCGATTATACGAAAAAATTCCGAATGTGGTTGCAAGTGAATCAGGGGAAAGTGTCTGACTTTTCACGCGTCAATTGTTTCTTCAGTAATAACACTAGTAGCATAGGACCCCCGATATTAGATAACACCACGTGCACCGTAGTTTCGGGAAAGTCCCGGGCGATGGTGGAAAGCCAGGCAATGAACGATTACCTGTCGGTCTTGCTGATTGCGATGTGTTTGTTCCTGTCTAGTGTGGTAATAATGTGCGGAGCCTTCTATTACCGCAGGGAACTGAGAGTTTGGATTTATTCCCGGTGTGGGTTACGAATGTGTTACAAAACGACCTCGTTCGAAGAGCAACAAGACAAAGACAGACTCTTCGACGCGTACGTATGTTACAGCGTGAAGGACGAGGCGTTTGTTCATCAAGTGTTGGCTCAGGGTCTCGAAGGGGGTGAGCCCAATTACAGGCTGTGTCTGCACTATCGCGACTTCAACGTGTCCACGTACGTTGCGGACACTATCATAGAAGCGGTCGAGTCCTCGAGACGGACTATCCTGGTGCTGTCAAAGAACTTTTTGTACAACGAATGGTGCCGTTTCGAATTCAAATCCGCGCTCAACGAGGTGCTAAAAGACCGAAGACGAAGACTGATATTCATAGTGACCGGCGAGATACCGCAGAGGGATCTCGATCCCGATCTTCGCCTGTATATTAAGACGAACATTGTGATAGAATGGGGAGACAGACAGTTTTGGCAAAAGCTCCAGTTCGAGATGCCGGACGTGAAACGATCGTGTGTACATCAACGGTCGGCGGTCAATATTTACGCAACAAACACTCCGATGCATCTGGAGAGATCGAGGAGTCCGGCACTTCCGCCACCTCCGCCTCCTGGTAAATTGCCGCCGTTCCTACAAAACCCGCCCAGTTTACCTAGGAATTCGAGACCGTTACCGCATCCCTTGTGGGCATAGCGATTATTAAATTACAGGTATGTATTTAGTCTTTTTTATTTCTTTTAAAGCCTCTGTAAATAAAGCGCCTGGACCATTTGGCATCCTTTATTTGCTACTGGATTTGATGGATGAGTTATTATTGATGTTTAAAACATATATTGAACTTTTTCTACCATACCTATGTGACATCATGGTGTAAATTGGGCTACTCTAGACTCTCAAATTAAGCAACTGTAGAAGTAATAATTTTACTCCTAGCATCTCTTGTTTGTTCCTCATCCAATTTATGAATATTTTGTAGGTTTTTACGCATTTTTGCTCTTCGCCTTTTTTACGAAAAGAGGGATAAAATTTACCCGTCAAAATAAGTTATTCTTGACAGGTTTCGGTATTCCGGCGCGGAGTTTATAACGGGGGAAAATGCGTCTTTTCTTCGGATAAAAAGTTAACAACATTAAGACGTAAAAGTGTCGACTACAGACCGAGAAAATTACAAGCCATGATTGAAATTGCGTTAGTCTGTCTCCAGGAGTCGTCTGAAGGAAATAGGACTTTTGTTTGTTATTTATCCATGCTGCTGCTGACTGCTCCTTCAATTTCTTTTGTGACACGGACTATTCTCTCCTAAAACGTTCTGAAGGAGATTTGCAAGGATTTATTAAATCTTTCATTCTCGTTCCTATTCTGCACTGATCTTGTTTTTTTCCGAAATACGAGACTGAGATAAAAAAACAACAACATTGGCTATACCCTCACGAAAAATTAAAACATTGACTGTTTCATGTACTCTGTAAATTTTTGTCTAATTTATGAAATAAGCAACCCAAAATAGGAGCAAGTTCCTAATTCGAAGATTTAAAGGGTTAAGGTACAATTACATCACACATTTTATGACTAAATTGTAAAAATAAATCATTAATTTTGTTCCTGTAATGTCAATTCTTTACATACCTATTTATATTATATTTTTGGTAAATGTGGAGTCAAAAGCAGCAAAACATTGTCGTATTGCCATAAAATTCTTAAATCATTAATTTATTTTCTTTTCTGGTCAACAGAAGACACTTGTAAATATTAATCTTATTTTTTCCGAAGCAAAGCCTATACGTTCCTTCTTCTGTCGTGTTTGTTTTTCTTGCGGTTGCTTTATTACACGTTTGGCCTTACGTCTTGTTCCGGTCCACTAACGACCTGTGCTATTGTGTTAGTCCGTCGCGACGCATCAGGGGTTTTAATCCTGATGCGAGACGACAGCGGCGCGACGCTGCTGCTACGCTCGGCTTTCCGAAACTTTTCGGAGGACATTCCCAAGAAGTTATTTATATCCGGGAAAAGCAAAAGTGGCACGTAAGCAGGCCGTGAAAGGGTATTTATGAAAACGGAAAACGACAGGAAAAGAAAGACTGATGACGATGACGGAGAGCGAGAGAGATGTGACGAGTGTGTGCGAGTCCGGTCGCTTCCTATCTATCTATCTAGCAGGCGCTGCTTTTCTCAAAGGCCTCATTTACTACCCACAAGCAAATTAATGTCTACGGGAATAATTACTGGTGCGGTTTCTTTGCCTCGCACGGAACGACCGTTGCTCTTGCTCGGGCTATATCTTTCTTTCTTTCTTTTTTTCTCGCACGATTGTTTCGCCCTTTCGCCTGGAAAGATCCAGGTTGGCGCTGTTATTTAAATGAGCGTGCACGCACGGACGTGGAATTCCTACTAAACGTTTTCTCACATTTTCTGTAGAAACGGATCGGGTTAAAAGAAAAATTACGATTACCTTTTTATATCAGGCACATAAATCTAGCAAGCACGAGAAAAATAGTCATTTTCTTTCTGACCAACGTTTTTCATTTCTATCTTTGTTTTTTCTTCCACCACAGGGAGGTTCGTTATTAATACCCTTGAAAAATAAAAGTGATCATTTTTTCCGTAGGTCACAGTAGGTATAAATAAAAACTTGTCTCGCAGATCGCTGTATTCCTAAAGTGACGTCTCGGTCTGTTCAGGGGACATCTAAGGAATAGGAATGCGGACATACGTGTCCATCATGAAGATTATTACGCCTCGCCGTGGGTTCAATTTGACAAATAGATATCGTTTATCGTGGAAGAACTTTATCAAATATGAATGAACTCACATTTAGTACTTACAAATTAGTAAATTTATATAGATGGCGTCAACTACGTCATCAGAAGATATTCGGTAAACGCAAATTATCTATGGCATGCTGATGATGTCTAAAGAGATCGAAATCACAATTCAGTTTTGAAAGATCACTGATCAAGAACTTTCGTTTTTGAATTTTCTTTATCCTTTATGTTTTATACTTGTATTTTAATAAAAATATTAGAAAACTTCTAATATATATTTTGTAACTCGATAAACGGAGAGTCCAAAATTTTATTTATTATTTTGTTAGTTTTTGTTTTGGTTTAAGGCTTGTTCTTGCTAGGATAACCCCAGTTCCTCCAGACCAATGTTGCTTATCACTAGAAAGTATGTTCAACTTCTCTGAAAAGTGTCTTAAGCTAACGTATCTATCAAAATATTTTGAAGAAAACGTAACATCCCTCAAAAGCTTCCATCATTATAAGATCGTCAGTCCTAAGACTGATTGGATACGTACATCCACTCTTTCCGATCCTGAGCTAATCTTCGCATTTCCCTAAAACTAGAACAACCCACATCCTTAACCATTTGCAAACGGTAATCTAATCTAGATCTACTCCTACCCCTCCTAACTGTCATTTCTGCCCCCAATATGTCATTGACTAGACCTTCATGCCTGAGAAGGTGTCCTACTAACCTATCTCGCCCAATTTTTATTGACTTCATAGAGTCCTCTGTTCTCCATTTCTTTTTAATACCTCTTCATTTCTAACCTTCTCTATCCACGGTCCCCTTCTCATTCGCTTGTAACACCACATTTCGAACGCTTCTAACCTTTTCTTTTCCGCCGCGTCCACTGTCCATGTTTCGCACTCGTACTGTACCGCGCTCTAAACATACACGTTTAACAATCTTTTTCGAATTTCTAAATTAACCATTCGCGAGCATAGACGTAACTTCTTTTTATTGAAGGCGAGTCGACCCTGCGCTATCCTCTGCTTTAAATCCCTAGTACCTCTTCCGTCCTGACTTATCTTCTTAATAATAACGCCTTTTGATGATTGCATGTACGTAGTAGAATATCGTCATCTTCGGTTCTCAATTCCCCCTTGGTGTGTGCGATATGTGAAAAAATTCTCGTCGCGTATCGCGTGAATTCGAACAAAGGTGTTAATAATAATTCGATGCTTTCCATTACATAACGTCAAGCTTTTTGTTGTTTAACCAAGCTTGAAATCGGTGAAAACAGTTCTGAAAAGACGCCCGTAACGTACACTCTTGCGCTCGAATGTTCTCTAAAAGCGGCAAGTTGTCAGTCTTTGTAAGCAATCTATCATTCTCGGTTTGTCTTGGAAAACGTCATCCGGTGCCATAGGTAGATTTTATTCACACGAATTCCGCTTTTATTAAGACCACTTCAAACACATAATTTATTTTTTTTTTAATCTCATTCGTGTGTGCAGGGAAAGGAAAAAAATCGTAACTATTGTTGTTGACTTTACCTGTATGCACCTTTTCGAAGTCTGGATTCAAAAGGAATAAAACTTCTCGGTATACTCACCTGAAAACAAACAAAAGAATAGTGATAAAATTTTTTACTACTACCATTTAAATGCTATTGAAAACTAGTGTTGCCCAAATTCAGTCTTGGTCTTGCAGTCTTGGTCTTGTTCTTGCGTTTTTGCAAGACCAAGACCAAGAACAAGACCGCGTATTTTTAGCAAGACCAAGACCAAGACTGACCGTGCAAGACTTGAGCAAGAACAAGACATAGCCTGCAAGACTCTTGCNCCAAGACGTGAGCGATTTGGGCTTTCGAGAGCGTGTGACAGCGGCAGCTCAACCCCTTATGAGTGTTCCGGAAGGCGAACAAGAGTCGCACGATATCGACAATGTGAAAATTGACATTTCGTGCAGTTTGGACGTGCAAGTTCTTGACGCGTCGTTCAATCATTTCGTATTAATTCCCGCCAACGGATTTGGCATTTTAAGAAGACTGAACGAATTGTATTTGCAATATAACGAAATTTCAATGGTTGCCGATAAAGCCCTGGCCGGATTAAAATCGCTTGAGATTTTCGATTTGTCGAACAATAAAATCGTGGCGTTGCCCGGCGAGCTGTTCAAAGATTGTGCAACAACAATAAAGGAAATTTACCTACAGAATAATTCAATAACTGTCCTTGCGCCTGGATTATTCTCAGATTTAGACCAGCTGCTTGCGCTCGATTTGTCAAAAAACCAGCTGAGTAGTTCCTGGATTAACACTGACAGTTTTGCCGGCCTGATCCGTTTGGTACTGCTCAATTTATCTTACAATAAAATCATGAAAATTGAACCGACAATATTCAAGGATTTGTACACGTTACAGATCTTGAATCTGGAGCACAACCTGATAGAAACAATCCCGGCCGAGACATTCGCTCCGATGAGCAATTTGCATACGTTGATAATATCGTACAATAAAATTACCTACTTGGATGCATATTCCCTCAACGGGCTGTACGTTCTCTCATTACTGGCGCTAGATAATAATTTACTGGAAGGTATTCATCCCGAAGCTTTTCGGAACTGCTCCAGCTTACAAGATTTGAATATTAATGGTAACGTGCTAACCAAAGTGCCCCTGGCCCTGAAGGATATGAGACTTTTGAAAACGGTCGATCTTGGCGAGAATTCGATAACGTCATTAGAGAATCCGAACTTTCGAGGAATGAGCAACTTGTACGGTCTGAGACTAATAGGAAATCAGTTGCAAAATATTAGCAAGCACGCGTTCGTCGATCTTCCCGCCCTTCAGATCCTCAATTTGGCGAGAAACAGGATCCAGAAAGTGGAACAGGGCGCTTTCGAAATGAGCGCAACTTTACAAGCAATCAGGCTCGACTCTAATCAGCTAACAGACATTAGCGGTCTGTTTTCGAATATACCAAGTTTACTTTGGCTGAACGTATCCGATAACAGGATAGAGTGGTTCGATTACGCTCTCATTCCTCACGGACTCCAGTGGCTCGATATCCACAAGAATAACGTCAGAGAACTAGGCAACCACTACTCCCTAGACGTCGAGTTACGTTTGCAAACTTTGGACGCGAGCTTTAACAAATTAACAAGTATCAATTCGAACGCCGTGCCGAGCAGTATCGAGTTACTATTCTTGAACGACAATTTGATAACAGTCGTTGAACCGCAAACATTTTTAAAGAAAACAAACTTGACACGCGTCGACCTTTACGCTAATCAAATCATAAGCATGGATTTGAACGCTCTCCGATTGACGCCCGTCGACCCGGAACGACCGTTACCCGAATTTTACATCGGCGGAAATCCATTCCAGTGCGACTGCACCATGGAATGGTTACAAAGGATTAATAAGCTGGATCATCTCCGTCAGCATCCGAGAGTGATGGATTTGGAGAGCATTTACTGTAAGTTACTTCATAATCGCGAAGCTAAATATTTGCCGTTGATAAGCGCCGATTCCTCTCAGTTTCTGTGCCCTTACAAGACCCACTGCTTTGCACTATGTCACTGTTGTGATTTTGACGCGTGTGACTGCGAAATGACGTGTCCGACAAACTGTACCTGTTATCACGATCAGTCGTGGTCTTCTAACATTGTCGAGTGTTCCGGTGCCGACTATAAAGAGATGCCCAACAAGATACCGATGGACGCTACGGAAGTTTATTTAGACGGTAACAATTTCGGCGAATTGTTCAGTCACTCGTTTATCGGTCGCAAGAATCTTAAAGTTCTTTACGCGAACAATTCCAACATTGCCGCAATTTACAATCAGACGTTCAGCGGTCTGCCAAGATTAATTATACTACACTTGGAAA
The DNA here is from genome assembly GCF_000699045.2 of Agrilus planipennis. Lineage (NCBI taxonomy): Eukaryota > Metazoa > Arthropoda > Insecta > Coleoptera > Buprestidae > Agrilus > Agrilus planipennis. Next base: position 1,676,586 of record NW_020442461.1, on the reverse strand, counting down.
ATAATTCTATTAAGCAGTTGCTCGGCTTCGAGCTGGCGTCCCTCGAAATTTTGCGCGAGCTCTATTTACAAAATAATTTAATTCATTACATCGACAATAGAACGTTCCTCGGCCTCAAACATTTGGAAGTTTTGCGTTTGGACGGCAACAAACTGACGACGTTCGAAGTGTGGCAACTGTCACGAAATTCGTATTTAGTTGACATCAGTTTGGGCGAAAATCACTGGTCGTGCGATTGCGATTATACGAAAAAATTCCGAATGTGGTTGCAAGTGAATCAGGGGAAAGTGTCTGACTTTTCACGCGTCAATTGTTTCTTCAGTAATAACACTAGTAGCATAGGACCCCCGATATTAGATAACACCACGTGCACCGTAGTTTCGGGAAAGTCCCGGGCGATGGTGGAAAGCCAGGCAATGAACGATTACCTGTCGGTCTTGCTGATTGCGATGTGTTTGTTCCTGTCTAGTGTGGTAATAATGTGCGGAGCCTTCTATTACCGCAGGGAACTGAGAGTTTGGATTTATTCCCGGTGTGGGTTACGAATGTGTTACAAAACGACCTCGTTCGAAGAGCAACAAGACAAAGACAGACTCTTCGACGCGTACGTATGTTACAGCGTGAAGGACGAGGCGTTTGTTCATCAAGTGTTGGCTCAGGGTCTCGAAGGGGGTGAGCCCAATTACAGGCTGTGTCTGCACTATCGCGACTTCAACGTGTCCACGTACGTTGCGGACACTATCATAGAAGCGGTCGAGTCCTCGAGACGGACTATCCTGGTGCTGTCAAAGAACTTTTTGTACAACGAATGGTGCCGTTTCGAATTCAAATCCGCGCTCAACGAGGTGCTAAAAGACCGAAGACGAAGACTGATATTCATAGTGACCGGCGAGATACCGCAGAGGGATCTCGATCCCGATCTTCGCCTGTATATTAAGACGAACATTGTGATAGAATGGGGAGACAGACAGTTTTGGCAAAAGCTCCAGTTCGAGATGCCGGACGTGAAACGATCGTGTGTACATCAACGGTCGGCGGTCAATATTTACGCAACAAACACTCCGATGCATCTGGAGAGATCGAGGAGTCCGGCACTTCCGCCACCTCCGCCTCCTGGTAAATTGCCGCCGTTCCTACAAAACCCGCCCAGTTTACCTAGGAATTCGAGACCGTTACCGCATCCCTTGTGGGCATAGCGATTATTAAATTACAGGTATGTATTTAGTCTTTTTTATTTCTTTTAAAGCCTCTGTAAATAAAGCGCCTGGACCATTTGGCATCCTTTATTTGCTACTGGATTTGATGGATGAGTTATTATTGATGTTTAAAACATATATTGAACTTTTTCTACCATACCTATGTGACATCATGGTGTAAATTGGGCTACTCTAGACTCTCAAATTAAGCAACTGTAGAAGTAATAATTTTACTCCTAGCATCTCTTGTTTGTTCCTCATCCAATTTATGAATATTTTGTAGGTTTTTACGCATTTTTGCTCTTCGCCTTTTTTACGAAAAGAGGGATAAAATTTACCCGTCAAAATAAGTTATTCTTGACAGGTTTCGGTATTCCGGCGCGGAGTTTATAACGGGGGAAAATGCGTCTTTTCTTCGGATAAAAAGTTAACAACATTAAGACGTAAAAGTGTCGNATGCAAAATAATTTCGAATTTTTTTACACGCTTTATATTATTGTTTGATTTGCGGCGGCATCCTTATCATAGAGCCGGCACGTGGCGAGGCGGCGCGGTAGAAAGCAAGGATCATAAATGTTTATTAAGAAACAGTTACTTCCATGGAAAACGACATATAGGTCAGTTGATTTTTCGAATTTCTTATCAAATCTTCAGTTATTTATTAATCTGCTTGATCTTTACTATGGCTATATTCATTCAAGCTCACAATGTTCCAATTCTAATACGTTTTTCTAGGATTTAAAGTAAACTTTAATAAATAGTAATAGACTAATAGGTAATTGCAAGACTTGCAAGACTCTTGCTGCAAGACCAAGACCAAGACCAAGACTGGGAGCGCAAGACCAAGACCAAGACCAAGACCAGGTGTATTGGCGCAAGACCAAGACCAAGACTGGCTAAGTCTCGTCTTGTTCTTGCGTTTGGGCAACACTATTGAAAACAGAAATATTCTTGTTATGGTACTTGCGGTTTATCTTATGTGCAATAATGCTTTATATCGTTGTTTGTGTTTCTTCATAATATGTTATTTGTAATAAAGAAAGAAAATAAAACGCTTTTAATAATAAATGTTTTAAAGTGTAATCATATGGGCACTAATATACATGTTCAGGGTAGTTAACCATTTAACAATAGCAATTCGTTGGTTATTTATGAAGATTATTCATCAATAGATTTCTTAGAGCGTAAAGCCAAAGGTCCCGGGTTCGATTCCCGGCGGGGGTGTGACAACAGCAACAATCTTTTCCTCGTTAATTTGAGGTAGTAGTGGGTAAAAAATTCAAAAATGAATTTTCAGAATAATATTTCATAATAGATTTCTGATTTAAATTAGATTCACTGAAAAGACTGGAGGAGTAGGTCCATTACATGAAAACAGTTTTTTTCATGATAAGTTCAGTTTATTGATGGAAGAAGTCGAATCTTTAATAGATTTCTGTATAGGAAAGGAAAGATTATTAGGCTAGATCAAAACCAATGCTTATCACTAGAAAGTATGTTCAACTTCTCTGAAAACTGTCTTAAACTAACCTATCTATCAAAATCTTTTGAAGAAAACGTAACATCCTTCAAAAGTTTTCATCATCATGATAAGGTTGTTAGTCCTAAGACTGGTTGGACATGCACCTTCACTCCTTCCTATCCTGAGCTAATTTTTGCATTTCCCTAATACTAGAACATCTCACATCCCTAACTAATTACGAACAGTAATCTAATCTAGGTCTACCTCTACCCCTCCTAACTCCTGTTTCTGCCTCTAATATGTCTCTTACTAGACCTTCATGCCTGAGAAGGTGTCCTACCAACCTATCTCGCCTATTTCTTATTGACTTCCATAGAGTCATCTGTTCTCTTATTCTTTCTAATACCTCTTCATTTCTAACCTACTCTATCCACGGTATCCTCATGATTCACCTGTAATATCACATTTCGAACGCTTCAACTTCTCTGAAAACTGTCATAAACTAACCTATCTATCAAAATCTTTTGAAGAAAACGTAACATCCCTCAAAAGCTTTCATCATCATAAGGTCATCAGTCCTAAGACTGGTTGAACACGTACTTTCAATCTTTTCTATTTTGAGCTAATCTTCGTTAATTTCCCTAAAACTAGAACAACGCACATGTAGTATAATCTAGGTCTACATCTACCCCTCCAAACTCTCATTTCTGCCTCATATTTGTCTCTGACTAGACCTTCATGCCTGAGAAGGTGTCCTACCAACCTATCTCGCCTGTTTCTTATTGACTCTTATCCTCTGTTCACCTATTCTTTCCAATACCTCTTCATTTCTAACCTTCTTTATCCACGGTATCCTCATGATTCGCCTATAACACCACATTTCGAACGCTTCTAACCTTTTCTTTTCCGCAGCGACCACCATTCATGTTTCGCACCCGAACAGCGCCACGCTCCAAACATGCACCTTTAACAATATTTTTCGAATTTCTAAACATAGAAGTGACTTCTTTTTATTGAAGGCGACTTGACCCTTCTCTCTCCTCTGCTTCTACTATCCCGTCCTGACTTATCTCACTTCCTAGATACCAAAGCTCAGTCACCTTTTCGTAAGTTTGTTTGGGTCGCTTTGTTATAGAAGGTTTTGAGGAGGACGAATAATTAAAACTAGATAACAACAACATATATTACAACTTAACAACAACTGGCGTAACGAAAGGAGAAGAGAAGAGACTTGTTCTGCTGAAGGCGTAAGACGAACTGATTTGGTATTTTATGAAAAATGAAAAACTGTTCTACAAGGAAGGAATAGAGAGGGTAGTAGATACGAGTAGGGAAGCATTAAAATATGGAAACTTTAAGATTAGAAATACCAAGAAATTGATGGCCGGTCAACCACCGAAGAAACCGATTGTAAAAATGTAATTAGGAAGGAATGAAAGGTACAGACGTCATGCGGTTAGTACACAAAAGATGAAATGTTACAGGGATTATAGGAAAGTACAGTAATAGAGTTATTTAAATAGATAAGCAAGATACAATAGATTATTTACAAAA
>NW_020442461.1:1662728-1667781 GCF_000699045.2 Agrilus planipennis | reverse complement strand
TCGCATTTCCCTAAAACTAGAACAGCCCACATCCTTAACTATTTGCGAACAGTAATCTAATCTAGGTCTACCTCTACCCCTCCTAACTCCTGTTTCTGCCTCTAATATGTCTCTTACTAGACCTTCATGCCTGAGAAGGTGTCCTACCAACCTATCTCGCCTATTTCTTATTGACTTCCATAGAGTCATCTGTTCTCTTATTCTTTCTAATACCTCTTCATTTCTAACCTACTCTATCCACGGTATCCTCATGATTCACCTGTAATATCACATTTCGAACGCTTCAACTTCTCTGAAAACTGTCATAAACTAACCTATCTATCAAAATCTTTTGAAGAAAACGTAACATCCCTCAAAAGCTTTCATCATCATAAGGTCATCAGTCCTAAGACTGGTTGAACACGTACTTTCAATCTTTTCTATTTTGAGCTAATCTTCGTTAATTTCCCTAAAACTAGAACAACGCACATGTAGTATAATCTAGGTCTACATCTACCCCTCCAAACTCTCATTTCTGCCTCATATATGTCTCTGACTAGACCTTCATGCCTGAGAAGGTGTCCTACCAACCTATCTCGCCTGTTTCTTATTGACTCTCATAGAGTCCTCTGTTCGCCTATTATTTCCAATACCTCTTCATTTCTAACCTTCTTTATCCACGGTATCCGCATGATTCGCCTATAACACCACATTTCGAAGGCTTCTAACCTTTTCTTTTCCGCAGCGACCACCATTCATGCTTCGCACCCGAACAGCGCCACGCTCCAAACATTCACCTTTAACAATATTTTTCGAATTTCTAAACATAGATGTGACTTCTTTTTATTCTGCTTCTACTACCCCGTCCTAGATACCAAAACTCAGTCACTTTTTCGTAAGTTTGTTTGGGTCACTTTGTTATAGAAGGTTTTGAGGAGGACTTAGAAAACGAATAATTAAAACTAGATAACAACAACATATATTACAACTTAACAACAACCGCCGTAACGAAAGGAAAAACTGTTCTACAAGAAAGGAATAGAGAGGGTAGCAGATACGAGTAGGGAAATATTGAAACGTCATGCGGTTAGTACACGAAAGATGAAATGTTACAAGGATTATAGGAAAGCACAGTAATAGAGTTATTNACTATTTCTACTATACCTATGTGACATCATGGTGTAAATTGGGCTACTCTAGACTCTCAAATTAAGCAACTGTAGAAGAAATAATTTTACTCCTAGCATCTCTTGTTTGTTCCTCATCCAATTTATGAATATTTTGTAGGTTTTTACGCATTTTTGCTCTTCGCCTTTTTTACGAAAAGAGGGATAAAATTTACCCGTCAAAATAAGTTATTCTTGACAGGTTTCGGTATTCCGGCGCGGAGTTTATAACGGGGGAAAATGCGTCTTTTCTTCGGATAAAAAGTTAACAACATTAAGACGTAAAAGTGTCGACTACAGACCGAGAAAATTACAAGCCATGATTGAAATTGCGTTAGTCTGTCTCCAGGAGTCGTCTGAAGGAAATAGGACTTTTGTTTGTTATTTATCCATGCTGCTGCTGACTGCTCCTTCAATTTCTTTTGTGACACGGACTATTCTCTCCTAAAACGTTCTGAAGGAGATTTGCAAGGATTTATTAAATCTTTCATTCTCGTTCCTATTCTGCACTGATCTTGTTTTTTTCCGAAATACGAGACTGAGATAAAAAAACAACAACATTGGCTATACCCTCACGAAAAATTAAAACATTGACTGTTTCATGTACTCTGTAAAATTTTGTCTAATTTATGAAATAAGCAACCCAAAATAGGAGCAAGTTCCTAATTCGAAGATTTAAAGGGTTAAGGTACAATTACATCACACATTTTATGACTAAATTGTAAAAATAAATCATTAATTTTGTTCCTGTAATGTCAATTCTTTACATACCTATTTATATTATATTTTTGGTAAATGTGGAGTCAAAAGCAGCAAAACATTGTCGTATTGCCATAAAATTCTTAAATCATTAATTTATTTTCTTTTCTGGTCAACAGAAGACACTTGTAAATATTAATCTTATTTTTTCCGAAGCAAAGCCTATACGTTCCTTCTTCTGTCGTGTTTGTTTTTCTTGCGGTTGCTTTATTACACGTTTGGCCTTACGTCTTGTTCCGGTCCACTAACGACCTGTGCTATTGTGTTAGTCCGTCGCGACGCATCAGGGGTTTTAATCCTGATGCGAGACGACAGCGGCGCGACGCTGCTGCTACGCTCGGCTTTCCGAAACTTTTCGGAGGACATTCCCAAGAAGTTATTTATATCCGGGAAAAGCAAAAGTGGCACGTAAGCAGGCCGTGAAAGGGTATTTATGAAAACGGAAAACGACAGGAAAAGAAAGACTGATGACGATGACGGAGAGCGAGAGAGATGTGACGAGTGTGTGCGAGTCCGGTCGCTTCCTATCTATCTATCTAGCAGGCGCTGCTTTTCTCAAAGGCCTCATTTACTACCCACAAGCAAATTAATGTCTACGGGAATAATTACTGGTGCGGTTTCTTTGCCTCGCACGGAACGACCGTTGCTCTTGCTCGGGCTATATCTTTCTTTCTTTCTTTTTTTCTCGCACGATTGTTTCGCCCTTTCGCCTGGAAAGATCCAGGTTGGCGCTGTTATTTAAATGAGCGTGCACGCACGGACGTGGAATTCCTACTAAACGTTTTCTCACATTTTCTGTAGAAACGGATCGGGTTAAAAGAAAAATTACGATTACCTTTTTATATCAGGCACATAAATCTAGCAAGCACGAGAAAAATAGTCATTTTCTTTCTGACCAACGTTTTTCATTTCTATCTTTGTTTTTTCTTCCACCACAGGGAGGTTCGTTATTAATACCCTTGAAAAATAAAAGTGATCATTTTTTCCGTAGGTCACAGTAGGTATAAATAAAAACTTGTCTCGCAGATCGCTGTATTCCTAAAGTGACGTCTCGGTCTGTTCAGGGGACATCTAAGGAATAGGAATGCGGACATACGTGTCCATCATGAAGATTATTACGCCTCGCCGTGGGTTCAATTTGACAAATAGATATCGTTTATCGTGGAAGAACTTTATCAAATATGAATGAACTCACATTTAGTACTTACAAATTAGTAAATTTATATAGATGGCGTCAACTACGTCATCAGAAGATATTCGGTAAACGCAAATTATCTATGGCATGCTGATGATGTCTAAAGAGATCGAAATCACAATTCAGTTTTGAAAGATCACTGATCAAGAACTTTCGTTTTTGAATTTTCTTTATCCTTTATGTTTTATACTTGTATTTTAATAAAAATATTAGAAAACTTCTAATATATATTTTGTAACTCGATAAACGGAGAGTCCAAAATTTTATTTATTATTTTGTTAGTTTTTGTTTTGGTTTAAGGCTTGTTCTTGCTAGGATAACCCCAGTTCCTCCAGACCAATGTTGCTTATCACTAGAAAGTATGTTCAACTTCTCTGAAAAGTGTCTTAAGCTAACGTATCTATCAAAATATTTTGAAGAAAACGTAACATCCCTCAAAAGCTTCCATCATTATAAGATCGTCAGTCCTAAGACTGATTGGATACGTACATCCACTCTTTCCGATCCTGAGCTAATCTTCGCATTTCCCTAAAACTAGAACAACCCACATCCTTAACCATTTGCAAACGGTAATCTAATCTAGATCTACTCCTACCCCTCCTAACTGTCATTTCTGCCCCCAATATGTCATTGACTAGACCTTCATGCCTGAGAAGGTGTCCTACTAACCTATCTCGCCCAATTTTTATTGACTTCATAGAGTCCTCTGTTCTCCATTTCTTTTTAATACCTCTTCATTTCTAACCTTCTCTATCCACGGTCCCCTTCTCATTCGCTTGTAACACCACATTTCGAACGCTTCTAACCTTTTCTTTTCCGCCGCGTCCACTGTCCATGTTTCGCACTCGTACTGTACCGCGCTCTAAACATACACGTTTAACAATCTTTTTCGAATTTCTAAATTAACCATTCGCGAGCATAGACGTAACTTCTTTTTATTGAAGGCGAGTCGACCCTGCGCTATCCTCTGCTTTAAATCCCTAGTACCTCTTCCGTCCTGACTTATCTTCTTAATAATAACGCCTTTTGATGATTGCATGTACGTAGTAGAATATCGTCATCTTCGGTTCTCAATTCCCCCTTGGTGTGTGCGATATGTGAAAAAATTCTCGTCGCGTATCGCGTGAATTCGAACAAAGGTGTTAATAATAATTCGATGCTTTCCATTACATAACGTCAAGCTTTTTGTTGTTTAACCAAGCTTGAAATCGGTGAAAACAGTTCTGAAAAGACGCCCGTAACGTACACTCTTGCGCTCGAATGTTCTCTAAAAGCGGCAAGTTGTCAGTCTTTGTAAGCAATCTATCATTCTCGGTTTGTCTTGGAAAACGTCATCCGGTGCCATAGGTAGATTTTATTCACACGAATTCCGCTTTTATTAAGACCACTTCAAACACATAATTTATTTTTTTTTTAATCTCATTCGTGTGTGCAGGGAAAGGAAAAAAATCGTAACTATTGTTGTTGACTTTACCTGTATGCACCTTTTCGAAGTCTGGATTCAAAAGGAATAAAACTTCTCGGTATACTCACCTGAAAACAAACAAAAGAATAGTGATAAAATTTTTTACTACTACCATTTAAATGCTATTGAAAACTAGTGTTGCCCAAATTCAGTCTTGGTCTTGCAGTCTTGGTCTTGTTCTTGCGTTTTTGCAAGACCAAGACCAAGAACAAGACCGCGTATTTTTAGCAAGACCAAGACCAAGACTGACCGTGCAAGACTTGAGCAAGAACAAGACATAGCCTGCAAGACTCTTGCGTCTTGCAGCTAGGACTTAGCGCTATTTCACTGAGTAGTTAGGTGTAACAGTTCGGTGTATAGGTAGGTACGCTTAGGAATTCTATGAGACGCAAAAAACTGTATCAAAGAATATGAAAAACTGGACCTATGCGCATTACGACTAATACCATAAACATAGCGAATAAAAAAATTATTAAAATCAAACTGAGT
>NW_020442461.1:1642430-1658703 GCF_000699045.2 Agrilus planipennis | reverse complement strand
ATGTCGAACGCTGCCGAACGCGGAGGCCGATTGTGCCTCTTTGTCGCTCGTTCCGCGCTCTCGCTTGCACTTCAAGCCTTAAATGGAACGCCTCAGAGCGAGGTAACGCCGCATGAGTCATGTTTTTTCGTGCGTGCAGCCGGCTGCATCGAATTATAAGACGTTGTCACGTCAAAAATATGTTGACGAGAGTAGCATTTCATTGTCTAATTTATTGGATTATCCGACTGACAGAAGTTCTGCTACATGAATCCTTTGAGCTCCTGTAGACATTAACAATATTGCGCAATCGTACCCGTAAAAATTCTACGGGAAATGCATGACAATCCTTTGCACTTAGTGGCATAAAGTTGGTGGAAATTGCAGAGAAAATAAAATTGCCAAGCAATTTACCTACACAGAGGTTTGTTACATTCCTGTAGGTTTACCACTGACAATGAAACATCAAGCTATTCAGTAATCCTGTTTAGTTCCAGGCGGCTGAAAACGGGAGGGCTTCTATTGATGGTCACAAACATACACAGCAAAAGGGAAACTTTAAAATCCTCTCTATTACATTTTCCCAAATTTTCCTGAACGCTCTCTAATGCCTGTTACCGAGAGAATTTTTTAATCCATTTAACTAAAAACATTTTCGTACGAAATACAACGATAATAGATTAATTTCTCATTTAACCATCACCTCAGTTTTTTAAGTTTCCAGAAGGAACTAAAGTAACTTTCCTTTTTGCTTTTGCAATTTATGAAATTAAAAAGTTTGAGTTTCCTTAACCGATCGGCAAAAATTCGCCGTGGACTTTATTCATTTTATGTTGCCTTCAAACTTTTATATTGGATGCACTGGCTGGAGTGAAGTTTTTAACGGGCTAGCCGCCATCTTTATAACTACTACAACTACAAAGTTTATCCGACACACAGCAGATGGGTGGATGCGGTAGTTAAAATTGAGACAAGTCTTGGTTAAATGAAGTCTGCAGTTAAGTCGATACGACCTATTTATGTTGCCAAAAGACAAAGAAATTAGTTAAGGAGTAAATGACGCTGATGAGGTTTCGTTAAAAATCTGATTTTCCGAACGAATTTGTTTAAACATTCAAGAAACCCGCGAATATCACACTTCCACCTTTTCACTCATTCCTAAAACAAAATTACTCAAATTGAATGAAAAAATAGTAAAACTATTCACTATCCACCCACTTCCTCAATCTTTGTATGGGGGTTGAGGAGGGTCATCAGTTGAGAGCTGTTGTCAACAGCGGAAACACGCCATGACGTAGAGGTTTAGACCATTGCTTAGCATTCGGGAGGGCGCCGGTTCTTTAGTCTAAATTCTTCCGGGTTTCCTTGGATGACTTAGTCAAATTCTAGGGCACTAATATTCCACAGATAATCTTTATATTTGTCTTATAATCTTTCATTCTCTTCTGTTTCTCATTTCGTCCGTCTCATCTTTCTCACCTGAACCACCACCCATCCATTCCTACGATTCCTGAAAGGAGCCTGAAGAGGGCCTTCCACCCTACCTTCTGGCATAGTCCGAAGGGACTGCTCGCCCACCAGCATTACTGGCTGGTGGGAATGAAACATCCAAAAACTTTTCTTGAGACAACTTTTAGGTATAGATATCTTTTTTTGGGATAACGATTAAATTGCCCTGTGACTAGAAGATTAATTCTGGGTTCACACTGGACCAATAAATGTCTAAGACACTCAATTTATTATTATAAACAAATAACTTGATCCTAACGAGCACTACTACTTTATTATACAAAAAAAAAACTATTCGTTCGGCGATCCTCTAATAATAATACGTTGGTTGAAGATAGAAGACAAGATTGGGTTTGCTTGCAATTGTCACACGTTAGAGACGAAAGATTAAAATTAACGATGTACATGTGCGCGTTTCGATATCCTTTCTTGTTCACAACCGTTAAATCTTTTTTAGATCTGATTCTGTGACAATTTAAGATGATATAGTGGCGTAACAAAACAGACAACGAGGCGATACAATTAAAATTGAAAATGGTCAAAACACGAGACCAGTAAATCAATGAAAGATTATAAACAAACCGATTATAATACATATTGTATATGTTTTTAAAATATAGTTCGATTATTTTCTGTGTTTTATAGTTACAAATGTATGTAATGCTCGTTCATGACATTCTGTTAATTTGTATAATCTCTCGATAGTTATTTAGATGACAGTTTTTGCATATCATGTACAGATTAAGGACACACTTACATACATTTACAAGACGAATATCAAAATTCATTTTCAAGACCAATAACGAGATCAAAATTTGACTTAGGAAAATGATTATTAAGGTTCAAAAATCCTACCAATAAAAAAAAGTAAAGGCTGCTTGAGATTTTCATTTTGAGTATTTATTAAGATCATTAAATAATATAATAATTAAGTCCAATATTTTCTTGTTAAATACGATAAACATTTACCTTTATTTTGAATCTAATATGGCAACAGTTTTTATGATTTAAGTGGCAAGATTGAGAGTAAGCCCTAACCGTGTTGTTCTTTGTCTTATTTTTGCAATTTCTATAACAAAAACCCACTTTGCAAAACTAATAATTACAGTATCTGCCTGTAACTGTGTCATTATTTCGTTCAGGCCGTTGTCCACATGTCTAATTTTGGATTTACTTTGTTCAAAATTTACTAAAGACGAACAACTGCTGTTTTTGCACCATTTCCGAGTGTTTATACGTATCACAGACAAAGTTTTGCAACTCGTCTGGTCAAGTAGGGGTGACTGCTAGAGGACTGGTCGAGGTATAATACAAAGGCATCAGCTGATGTTTTGCTTCAACATTCGCACAAACTTACATGGGAGGTGTGTAAATGTATACTCAACAGTTCCGTGCAGAATTGTTGTTACAACGGTTGGAAAAGCTCTTGAAGCACTTTGGTTTGTAAGTTAGAACGGCTTGCAAATTGCGTGCGTCGTCTATTGTTACGTGCAAGGGTACCAAGCAAACCATTGTCATGTGTACATGTGCACGTTTCGACCTACGACACTCCCTTCATTGCTTGGTTAACGGAAGGGTTGTTACCGTATTGTATTGTAAAGAGAATTCGTACTACCTACGAAGTTTCACAGTTCCAGACTTTGGAACGCACTATTTTAACGCAGTATAGACTACAACCCTCTTGTGAATGAGGATGATTATTTATAATTTATTGACATGGAAGCAGTTTTTTATACTGTCGAAGTCGACCACCCCATTGTCAACTTTAGCAATCGACATAAATCATGCCCTTTGGTTTTTAATGACTCAAACGTAGATAAATAACCGTTTCATTGTAAACATGTAACCAATCGCTGTAATTTAATAAATGTCAAGTTATTGGACTAGGGGTAAAAAGCGGGGTAGATGATAAAAATATAACCCATGAAGCAGTCCATCATTCGTAAAAGAACACTATACATTGGCTAGGCTACTTAAGAAATGAATTGTGGTTTAGAACAACCCGTTTGTTTTGTATCCCTTAGTAGTTGATAGATATATGTATGTACATATTTAACACGTGCGTACTGTATTAATTAAAACCGAATATAAAGGAATATAGTAACAATACAAATTATTAATTAATGAAAATTATGTAGTTCGGCAAGCGAGAGTTCCAATTAAAATTTCCTGCATTTGCTGCACTTGCAAGGGAACATTTTGTGACTGAAAAAAGCATGATGCGATCGTAGAATCTGCTTATCGAAACGGGTATGTAGACACAGATGATAGAAGGTATTCTCAAAAGGTTGGCGTCAGTCTACCTGAGCATTGTGTTAAGTCTTTGTTCCCTTTTTTAAGGGCTGAAATCCTAATGCCTTTAATATATAGTTTCATTTCAGTAAAAGTAAAGTATCCAAAACTAAATCTTTAAGGATTATCTTAGTCCCTTAAAACCAGTTTTTCACTTTTAACAGATTTAAAAATTACTTAGCGGTAGTAAATTTGTTCAATGACAAAAACGTAATAAGTATTTTTTTAAAGATTCGATCGCATAGTTAGAAATATTGTAAAAAGCTAATTTTTAGCAATAAAACAGAAACATGGAAGCAAATTTCAGGATTTCTTATGCCATCACATAAAGTGAATTTTTTTGTTCTTTTTTTCTACTTCAAACTGTTCTGCAAATATATGTCACCCTTTCTTTTTTGGGTTAAATTAGCTGATGTAAAATGTAATTCGGTGTGCCCCGATTTGCCCTGTTTGCGCTGTTGTAGAACAATAATACAAGTCATTGCATGAGTCATTGTCAACGCGTGTGTGAAAGCCACCCTTCACCGGAGGGATAAGCACCCTTCATAAAACCCTCATTCCTGATAAAACGAGTTTTCTGCTTCTTTTGCCTCTGTTTCGCTAGGCAGCCCTGCTATATAGGTACCTATAGCAGTCGGGAAAAAACTCTTGCATTATTTTTCTTCATGGAACAACAAGGCCACTTAGTTTTGCATAGTGCATACTCACTTACACGTATATCTTGATTGTGGGGAAAGCTTGTTTAAGAAAATACATTTTTTTTAAAGTTCTGTTTGTCAGTCGTCATCGAATTGTATAAGAATGTGTGAAGTTTGGACGGCTAAAAGTTGAGGTAGCTAAATACAATACCGTGATGATTGTATTATGTTTGGAACAATGAAGAATTTGTAGAGATGTCGTCTAAAATTTATGTACAGATTGTCGGTAAAAGAAATAACAATAGCGCCATTCCGCAGGGTATAGTGTTCGATCGGGAACGTAATATTTCATCCGAACGTTTTCCACTCCTTGTGGTTTATTCGATAGGAGAGAAATATTCGTCAAGACCCATTCAAGTGGCGTGCAAAATTAACGTAAAACCATTCAGAGTTAACAAACGCATTGTCGAAAAGATTGGTTTAAGAGGGACAAATACGGCATTGAAGAAGGAGTTCCCGGGGTCCCTTTAAGCTCCCCTGAATAGGTTACTTATTTGACTATTGTGCCTGTCGCCAACGTGAGGTCACCTGGCCGAGAAATCGTAAACTGTCTTTCATTGTATGCTACGCTTGTCATTGTGTTGCTTGCCGCCGTTCAAACGTTGTGTCTTCAAAAGGCCGGATGAATCTCTTTCTCTCTCCGAAGACCACTGCGATCCAGTTTACCTGGCTCCTCCGTCTATCAGTCGGGATGACAGCTGCTAGAGATCCGATCACTTTATTGTATCGCCTCCTTTTCTTCTTCCTCTTCTTCGTTCGCTCTCTTCTCTTTTAATAAGAGCGACGCATCGGTAGACGTTTAATACGATTTGTTACTATCTCAAAATAATGTGACGGCATCGATAGGGCTAATGATGTGAATTTAAAGCGTTTTTGAATCTCTAAATACAAGGATGCATGTATAGGTGAAAGAACGTCGAACTTGCGCCCTTGATATCTCAGTGCCTTTAACGATCTCTCTCTCTCTCTCCGTTTTTCTGATCGATTAATATTATTAGCCGATACGTTACTGAAGAATACGGCTCGTTAGGGTGCTATTTTTACACTGACGAATTTTTTTTCTCACATTTCGAAACGGATACTACGTGTTCCAAAGATCTATCTCACTGATCATCAGCCAGATACACACGTATCTACCTGTGTGGAATACGACCAGTTTTTTTCTTTTCCTCTAAAGAATTACATACAAGTCTAACCACCTACCACAAACAGTAATACACGTAGACAAATATTTGTAATACTTCAAGAAACTTTCGAAGGTGGTTAATACTTAATATTAATGTCAAAATTCATTACTTTTATCCACTACAAATTATCTCAAACTAATGATCAAAGCAATGGTACATACAACCAAAGGTCCCGCGTTCAATTCCCGGCGAGGGTGTGACATCAGCAACAATTTTTCTTTATTAATTTGAAGTGATTTGCAGTGGATAAAAATTAAAAGAAATTTTACTTTAATATCAAAAACATGTATTTGATTTTCCCCGAGAGCTATCCAAGTACCTAGATGGATATGTATTAC
The DNA here is from genome assembly GCF_000699045.2 of Agrilus planipennis. NCBI lineage: Eukaryota > Metazoa > Arthropoda > Insecta > Coleoptera > Buprestidae > Agrilus > Agrilus planipennis. Next base: position 1,652,700 of record NW_020442461.1, on the reverse strand, counting down.
AGATCAGTACTGTATGAAAGAGGGAAAGAGCGAATATAAAGATAGGAGACGAAAAATTAGAGGAAGTGGCTGATTTTAGATACCTAGGAAGTCAGATAAGTCAGGATGGAAGGAGTAGTAGGGATATAAAGCAGAGGATAGCGCAGGGTCGTGTCGCCTTTAATAAAAAGAAGTCACTTCTATGCTCGCGACCGGTTAATTTAGAAATTCGAAAAAGTTTGTTAAAGGTGTATGTTTGGAGCACGTTTTGGACAGTGGGCGCGGCGGAAAAGAAAAGGTTAGAAGCGTTCTAAATGTGGTGTTATAGGCGGATGATGAGGATATCGTGGGTAGAAAAGGTTAGAAATGAAGAGGTATTGGAAAGAATAGGAGAACAGAGGACTCTAAGCAAGTCCATAAAAAATAAGCGAGATAAATAATTTAAATTCATTTATCAGAATAATTTATTAGGTAGCTACATGATGGTAATCAGTTTTAGATTGTCTATTTTCTATACGAGTTTTAATAAAAATAGGTTTACCAAGAGGTCCATAACCAAATCTGAATCTACTTCTAAAAATATATTTTGAATAATGAAAACTGTCAAAAACAATTTTGAAAATGTTGGTCTCGCATATTTGCGTTCGTTTGTTCGTCCACTACGTATTCAGTTTTATCAAGTTGTTCTCCAAACCAATTTAATATCTACAAATATTGATGATATATAGAAGCATCAAATTGAACTCATTTGTTCTTTATGAGTAGGTACAATAAATAAAAAATTGTCCATAATTCGTATTGCAAAACCAAACAATACGTAAATAAATAACCGAAGCATGTTATCACTTCAATTACAAATATTTTTACTGATCATAGCGGAAATTCATGGAGATGACATATGACCTGTATCTGAGATAAAAAGCATTATGAATAAAGTATTTATTTATTAAACAACAAATAGTACTGGGTCAAGTTGAATGAATTCATCGTATTATCTCTAAATTAGAAAATAAAACTCTGTAAAAATTTGTTTCGGACTCTCGTATTGGCTATGAATGCCAAAATGCTCATTGATCTACTTTTTTTATTCTGTTTCGTAATCATGCCAGCATACGAGTAATTTGAGCTATCTACTGAATGTGATGATCGATTAAAGTTGACAGCTATCAATTTACAAGAAATATCGTAAATAATATCGTATGTCATGTCTCAAATAGTCAATAATCTTTACTTTTACCTCAGAACAGATTTGTGAAAGTGACCATAACTAGAAGTTATACCAATTACAATTCTCTGTGATTATTTATTGACCCAAGCATTGCTATACTTGTTTGTATTCTTCTTTGTTATCAACAACAGGATGCTGAAGAGATAACCGCAGCATAAATTTTTAATTCTAGTACCAATCTGTTGTTTTGATGATAGGAATTAGATCAGAATTTTTTCTTATAACAGGGTAAGTCCGACGGCGAACGGTTAGATATTTCATTTCTTGTTTGCTTACATACTCACCCCTTTCTGAAGTTAATTTAACCATTTATTTTTCTATTAGATATCCCGTTTACGTTTATTTTTCTTTGGATACTATTTCAATTAACTTCCAAGAACTTGCGTTTAGTTTTATTTATTTTATATTAATATCTTCTTATTGGTATCTAACCCACTTTAATGGTCGAAGATTTGCTCAAATCGGACACAAAACGCGTTATTATACTTCGTTTACTTTCTGTAGCGATGTGACCTTCAGTTTGACCGGCGCAAAGTAGAAAAGGACAGCACTAGGCCAGAAAAGGAAGGAGACAACTCTCGGCCAAACATTTAACCGGTGAGGAGCGTATAATCCATACAGTACTGCACGGAAAAATTGACCATTTTATCCACTACAATTGCATTGCTCAAATGTGCTGTTATTAGTACCAATTACTACTGAAAATATCAACGAGATGTTTATTTATATTTGAAGACATATTAAAGGCTTTAACGCTTGTTTTCGGCTCGCACTACTATTCATGATTGAACAAAACATTTGGCAGGTACTGTATGAAAAAGTATGTTTAATGAACAAGAGTCGAGAGTATAATGAGCTTTTTTCTCCATACCTACGATTTTGCCAGCGCACATTGAAGACATTGGAAGGAGCACATCGCTAGAGAAAGTAAATAAAGTATAAGTAGTTTTTGGTTTTTCAACACAATCTTCTTAGTAGCGATATGAACATAAAATCATCTGAGATTGTTTATAGCGCTATAGCATTAATGATTATTTATGATCCTCATTAAAAGTGTCCTCCCTTACTGTACCGTGAGCATCAGGATCGGTTTTCAGTACCAGCAAAAAATTACAAAGAGGGTGAATAACGTAAAAATTATCAAACGACGCTGCAGCGTTCATTTTAAAAGACGAAGAATAAAAGAATCGCAGCTCATAAATCAGCTCGTGGCGTCATTTTAGTGTTGCAAGAACTAGTGGCGCATCTTTTCGTTTCTTTCTTCTTCGGAACTCTCTTATTCTGTTCCCGATCTCATAAAACCGTCCATTTCATATCCGTTGCCAGCTGATGCCCTTTTGTCGGGTAAATTAAGGAGGAGCACTTATTCTTCCCCATTTCACTCTTCTTTGTATCTGCCGCAGAGCAAACGTCGAATCGGTTTCATATATACGAAAGCGAAAACGGTATCCATTACAATTATTGTGTTTCCAAAGATTCCCTAATTCCACTAGAGGCATTGTTCTTGAGATGCAACTAATTAAAAGATATTCAATGTTCTTTAAGAAATTCAGAAGTGACAGAGCATTCTAAACTAAATCTTCGTCTGAACAAAAAGGTCAAAAATATTCAGGGGTGATAAATATAATAGGTAAAAGCAGATAGATTCGTAAGGCCTTTATCAAACGCAAGAAATACTCAGTCAGTTAGAAATACACGAACTTTTGGGTGAAATATTTTAAATACTAAATATATACGTATTATCATGAATTTCTGCAATGCACTACAATCTGACCGCCAGCAATTAGAATTATTCTGCCAAAGCGTTCAATTTGATAACATTTTTTTTGGAATACTTCTTCTTTCGATTTTGGATGACTATGGACAACGTAAAATAACTTATGATTGTCCCTGTTAAATATTTATTTGAAGAGATGGATTTCAAATAAATAACTAACAGAGTATATTTCCAATAACCAATATATTAATGATAAAAACTATTGTAGACAAAAAAATATAAGCGAAGAGAAAAAGGTTTGTATAAACTAGGTAACAGATCGAGAACGACTAATACTATTTTTGGACTTTTTAGAAAACTACCCCTACAGTACCTGCTATGGGTCGGTTCTAGGAATTCTACGTACATCACAGATTTGTAACCACTCCACAAGAAATATCTTGAGGGTACAAAATAACAATTACTATCGAAACAGAAAACATATATCAGTAAAGATAATTAAAAATATGCCTAACATTTATGCCAAAATGTAACAGTTCCTCTTCCTTCTTTCCTATCTTCCAATAATCTTTCATTCTTTCTGCATATTGTTTATTTCTTTTCTCTGTACACTTAGTTCCAGCCTTCTTTTTTGGCTTTTCTTGAAAACCCTTGAATTTTCTAACTTTCTCTGAATTCTTGTCTTCTCTCCACATCCTCTCCAACAATTTTCATTTCTTCCATGTCTCTTTTGACCTTGAAATAGTTGAATATTCTCTTCGTCAGTCTTCTTCTCCTCATTGTGTCTGTTATTCGTTCTGTTTTTGCACAGATCTCTTTGTTGCTTCTCAGTTTCCATTTTCCATCTTCATACATTGATCCCAGGATTTTCCACCTTGTCTAACTGTTTGGCCGTGTTTAGTGCAAGGCATTCTGAGGAGTATAATCATAGTTTTCTTGTCTGTCTCTTACTTAAAGTCATCCTCAATATAAGGACAGATGTCCAATGACAACCCATTTGTCCAAATTAGTTCCCAAATTCACATAGTGATAAACATTTCCCATATGAATACCTTAATAACCACACCAAACATTTAGTCAAAAGTAAAAATGAATCAATAACTTGTTCAGTTAATACTGACGTTCGATTTAATGTTTTGGTGGCCATCAGGTACATTTCCAACCTCCAAAATGAATTTATAAATTCAGAAAACAATTTCTAAGATAACCACAAAATTTCTTTTTGAGTTTTGAGTACAAACATGTACAGGCCTGACGCTGGAAGCTGGCGGAAATTTTAAAATGGCGTGGATGCGCGGTGGCAAAAGTAGGCAGTTTTAGGTATAAAGATTGCAGCCCTCATTCTTCAGTATTCCTATCAGGGGCGTAGATTAAATATTTAAAAGCAGGGATCAGTGAGTAAGTAATAGACATACAAACAGAAGAACTAATTGTTGATGTTGGTGACAGTGATAGAGATTCCGATGATGACAGTGAATGTGAAAACTAACTATAAAACAAAAGCAATAGGTTAATTTTTTCTTTTTGATAAGTCATGTTTTTACATTATTTTCTAGTACGCTACTGTCCTATCTGTATTAATACTATAATTTACGCCTACTGAAAGCTTATTTGTGCATCGGTTCCAAGTGACTTACCCAAATAGGTCATAAATGGGCAAGTACCTGCGCGACCGCTCGCCAGCTTCCTTCGTCAGACCTGTACTATTAAACTAGAAATAAATTGAATATCATTTTGGATGAAAAGTTGTATATATATGTGAACTAATAGCAGACTGTAATTATGAAACGTTAAAGGATCAAAAGTTTTTGAACTTAAATTCCTGTAGCTTATTTTCGACTCAAATTTACGCTAAATGTAGAAAGTTTGAGAGAAGTTTCCTACAAAGGTTTCAGTTTGACTATGCATACCTACTCGTATGTAGACATGTATAATGGAAAATGGTATGCTGTTAATTTTACTCGTAAATAACTAATTCTCTTGAAACAGAAAGTAATAATACAAAAAGAATCAATATTTGTAAACCTCCACTATTGGACAATTCTAATAATTAATTCTTGCAATCGTAAAAAGAAAACTTTACAATCTTCAAATGAGTAGCCACGAAAGAAAATTTATTGTAACGGTTAATCATTAGAACACTTATGAAAGACTATCTATTAACTAAGAACATGATATACGACTAGAGCACTTGTCAGTCTTTAACTTGAAATTAAACCGGCTATAACGAGTACTCCACTTCCTTTTAAAACTCTAATTAGTATTAGCTACGGTACGGCCGACTTCTTAATGGTTTCTTGGAGGATTTTAATTTCGTTCTTCCAAAAACAGATAATTCATTTAATACACGTATTTATGTACCTACAACGTTAACGAATGAAAATTATTTACAGAAGTACCTATAAAATTTCTGGAGCCTATAAAAATATCTAAACATAAGAAAATATTGTAGCGAGCACGAGTGTGTTTGTGTGCGATCGGGCACACGTGTGCGTGAACGGCTTATCGATTCGCCGACTAGCTGCGGGCGCCTTTTGTCATGTGCGCCGTATTTGTAAATGTGTGTGTCGTACCTGCGTTCCGGGAAAGCAGTTAAATAGTTTAAAGAAAAAATAAACTATCCGGATGTTTCCAGAAGGTTCCAGAAAAGAGTATTCAATAGAAGAGACGATCGCCGAGAGAAGAAGAAATAAATTGATCGTTGCAGAAGTGAATCGAGAAATAAATTGACAGTGATAGCAGTGAAATAAATAGCGCGGTAAATAGTGATATATCAACAGTAGAGTAAATAAGTAGAATAAGTTTAGTAATAATTTAATAGTGTTTTTAAGTTCTTAAAAACTAGTGTAAATAAATAGTTTTTTGTCGTTATCAGTCTTAGAAGTTAATTTTGTTAAACCCACGAACATTACAGTAGTATGGCCACAAATACTGATTGGATTTTAGTAAGAATTTTATCACACCTTTCAATTTTAAGTTAGGTTGCAGCAATTTCATTTCCATTGAGATCGAGGATGATGGACTGTGACACATTTTGAGGAAAATTGAGGAAACTTGGAGTTGGTGGCGAACAAATCCTTGTTTTTTATAGCAGTTTTGGTACAGCTTTGTTAACTTTAGAATAGTATTTTATTCTTCTAATTTTATATGAACTAAAAAACTCGATTTAATACAATCATAACAAAATCGTTCTAAAGCAGAAAAAATATTAACTACCTCAAAGGCTAAAAATACACGACCTATGTACAAAACAATCCGATATACTTGTTTTATATGATTAGCTAGTTGTATGAGTGATTCATAATTATGAACGTTGTATACAAGTTTTAATTTTCTCCGAGGGGCTAATGTTTGGCTCGTTAATTTCAATTGTTCGCCGTGCAGAGTATAAATATGGAGATCACATAGCACACAGCTCCTGTATATGTGGGTGTACGAATGTATGTATGCATGTATACGTATATCGAATGTCCGGGTGTTAATTGCTTGGAGCTTATTAAAATTAATAAGCATACAAAACAGGCCTACGATCGCGTGTCATTAATGAAAAACAGACAGATATTCTCTAAATTATAGCATGACGGCATCAAGATACCGAGTTTGTGAACAGTACTGTCTGCGGGACGATTCGCAGAGAACAGAATTAATTTATTGTAAAGCCGCTTTTTGAAATTAATTGGCAACAGCAACAAAGGCATTATTTATTATACATTATTTACCAAAAATAGTTAAAAAGAGGGCTATAAATTGTGCCTTCCTCAATTATAAAATTACAGACAAAAAGTTGATAAATAATAAAGTGGACAGAAACCAGCAAAAGGTCGAACTCTATGAGAAGTAAATGTTAACAATGTGAAGCAATTATATTTTTTTTAAGGACAATAGATAATGATATCGTTTAGCTAATGGTTAGCTTATTAATAAGAATTCTTCTAAACATTAATTATCTGAAATTGTTAAGAAGTAAAGGGGGGAGGCGATTTTAGACTATACTTCGAAATAAGTGAAATAAAAAAAATCAAAGAGTTTGAAAGAATAATGTAAGAAAGAAAGACCAGAGTAAAACAGAAAAGAAAGATAATTGACTATCAGGCTGCATGACGATTGTACGTCTTGATGTGTAACAAAATTTTTGAGATTTACGGTACTAGTGGTAGGAAAAATATTATTGTATCGTATCCCTAATGGTCCCGCCCTACTTCCCTATAGCTCGGAGCATGCGTAGATTTTGTATTTTTACGCTGTCAAAAAACTTAAAAAAAACTTTTGGGTGTTTCATTCCCACCAGTCAGTAATGCTGGTGGGCGGGCAGTACCTCCGGACTATGCCGGAAGGTAGGGCGGAAGGCCCTCTTCAGCCTGCTTTCAGGAATCGTGGGAATAGGTGGGTGGTGGTTCGGGTGAGAAAGATGAGACGGACGAAATGAAGACAGAAGAGAATGAAAGATTATCTGTGGAATATTACTGTCTAAGTGATCTAAGGAAACCACAGAAAAACTTGGACCAAGGCAAACGGACCCGGAATCGAACCTGCGTCCTCCCGATCGCTAAGCAATGGTCTAAACCTCTAGGCCATGCCGCTCGGTGCTTGTGTACCTACTTTAGTATGTGTTTGTAACTTGTATTTAAACAAAATGGTTCCCACAACTATAAATTGAAAAACTACATGATGGTTATAATTGTTTGCGAAGAAAATTTCGAGTTATAGACAGACGAGTTGACAGGAATTGTCCGAAACAAAGGATGTTTCAAGTTCAACTTGAAAAAATATCTGCTGTCAATTTGTTAGACTGCAATTAGGACTATATAAAATGCCTACATACAAGTTGGACCGCGGGAATATAAAAAGTGTTCTATTGTGTACAAACTGCGGAATGTATTTTCTTACAAAACCGTTGCAAGCTCCAATTATCGTAATTGGTTGTTCGAAGCGTGTAAGCTATCAATAACGATAATAGCGCAAATCGTTAACTGTTTTATAAACGTCCGTCCGTACGTCGTAAACATCATCAAAACTAATGCCTTTAATATCCTGTTGTAACATAACTGGTCGATTTCGAAAATGGGTAACGTTCAGGGCTCAGGCAATGTAATTGGCCCCTCGAGCTGTGCAACTCTTAAAACATTCCACGTCATGTCTATTCAGCGATATGAAATACCCAAAAATTCTGTATCGCGTAGTTAAAAGAACGTTCCGATAACAAAAGCCTTTTATTCACATTTCATGTTGTTAATAAAGTCTAATTTTAATTGCCTTTAAAGTGTTGCTGCAGCAGTTAGCATGATATTTATCTAGCCTATAACCACCTTCTCTATCACAAAAACAAAAACAAACTGCAGATGAAACATAAAGGTTGATTTCCACCATACGTTCCGTTTCTATTCCATATCCGTTCCGTAAACGTTCCGTAAATTATTATATAAGTAAATTGATCCTGGTTACGTCACTGTATACATTTTATGTTCCAATCACATGCCGTTCCGTGTTTCCATCAAATAACCACTTTCTTTATTACAAAAACAAAAAAACTACAGATGAAACATAAAGGCCGATTCCCACTATACGTTCCGTTTCTATTCCATATCCGTTCCGTAAATTATTATATAAGTAAATTGATCGTTGCCGTTCCGTTTCTATATCGCAGACATTCCGAAAATTATTTTATAGACAAAATGACCGCAAAGGTACTTACGCAGCATGTCGCCATTTACAGATATTTGCGACTAACTGAAGTTTTTGGAAAGAATGCGTAATTGTTATTGCTCCAATTGATATTGGATGAATTAATAATCAATTATACAGTTCAAAGCACAGCAACTGTTGTTGTAGATATCTGTTTTCTTAGGTAGGTATATATCGTATTACCCATAGATATTACAAAATATGTTTACCATTCGTGGCGCTACCAGAGATCCTCGTAAACGAATTATCGCTACTCTGAATCTAAAAATCCTCCGTCATCCGCGCAAAATAAACAATATTAACCAACCAATCATTTGTCATTGTGAAAGTAAACCAGAAGAACCAATGGCGCTCCTCTTCCTCAATATATCATCTGTTTACTCAGCCAACTAAGCACAACCACTTGAGACGGGGACAGCAAATCTTGTGCATGTTTGCTTAATGCTTCAAAGCACGCATGCTTTCAGAATTGTCAACCGATATTTCTACGGACATTTGAGGACGAGGGTGACTGGAAACCCTCGACATCCAAGTAACCCGTGAAGGAAGTATGAGTGTGCAAGTCTGTACACACATACACACGCATCTGTGATTGTGTTTTCTTAGGATGGGTAGTACATCTGTTCTATTGTGGAACATTCTGCTAGCTTTTTCCTTATAATTGTATAATCCTTTATGGGTACACAGTCAGTCTCGTTAGGACAGCAATAGGAGTCACAATCAGAGGGACAGACCATGTTGATGACGTAAACGTTACTTCAGTACGGTTATACCAGAAATTACTATTGACCTTAATTAATTCTAATTAAAATGATCTGTGTTCAAAAAACAATCTGAACACGTGTCAACCACTGGTTACCGCTGGCTACAGCGGCCTTCGCTTAAACTATCCTTTTTGACCTGCCACAAATTCAGGATACCGATCGGCTTCCTCTTAAGGTAGTGAGATTAGGGTGACGAACGCATCTCAATTCTCAATTGCAGTTAGGACAGTTTTGTACCTGTCTACACACTGCGTTCTTGTCTCTTGTCTATACTCTGCACGTGTTGCTACTAATTTCTCTTCAAAATTCAAAGTAAAAAGCTTTTGAGTAAACCATCGAACATTATCGTACTCGCTCACTAACATAATTGTTCTTGTTGTATGTTATATTACGTTAGATCCAACGAAATAAATAGTTAGTTTGGTGCATTATTAATTACACCACCCTCATTCTCGATATTATGTGTGGATATTCAGCTCTGTCTTACACAATCTGTTTTTTAAGTTATTTTGAAATTGAGAAGATTGAAAAATAGTTGGCGTTTGTAGGAATGTCAGCTAAGGTCCTTAAGGTCCAAAACAATATGAAAGATCTTTGCTTTTCAATTAATTTAGACCACACACCTGTTGCTTTTGATTACCATACACAAATATGTAGGCAGGTACTTTACGATAATTGATTACTGATTTGTATTTGCATGCAGTTGCTATTACGGCATCTACAACCAATTAGTAACTGAACTTCAAGATCTTGACTGGACTCTGCACCATTTCTTGCAGAATTTTGCTCACATTTGGTTTTCTAGAAACACATTTTTACCTACAGTTTTTGAGTTGTTTTGAATTTCATCAATCTTTAAAAAAAATAATGATTACTCTATATATATATATATATAAATAT
>NW_020442461.1:1585339-1642421 GCF_000699045.2 Agrilus planipennis | reverse complement strand
TATATAAATATACCAAGTTAATATAAATTTTTTTTAGCATAACCTAAAAATGGTCAGCTTTGATGTTTTTATTATCGTACGAAGGTTTGATATCGACCAGTTTTTGAAAACACTATTTTCCCGAATGTGCATAGCCACCATCCAAATCTGTTTTATTTTTCATTTCCTATGTTTACGTGATAAGCTGATAAGCGTTCGGTACGAGTTAAAATCCGGAGACCAGAGTGCATAACAGAGGTGAATTCGTACATTTCCCGTTCTAGAAAATGCATTACGCGGCATCCGAAACAAAAACCACCAGTCGTCCGAAAATAAAAAGAAAAATAACAGCGAAAATACTGAAAAACAAGTACAGGATAATAGGGCTGCTGCATTGCCACATATTAATGCTTTCGGGTGAGAAATTATTAACGGCTGAATGTCGGATGTCCGTTTCATGCAACACAATAATGTTTTATGCGGCGGCCGTCTGTGAAAAAATATTACTTTTGTGTGAAAATGACGCATTAACTACGAGGGAGGCTGATATCACTCGTCCACGTCGGACGGCCTCTAATCAATTCACATTAGACCCCTTGATTATCGCTAATGTTCGATGGTCAAGTTTATTTTCGGCACTGATCAAAATGACAAGGGTAACTGTGGTTTAATTGGCCCTAATTTCGAATTGTAATTAATGAAGGACCTTTGAACGAAATATAATACGAGAGACAGGATTGTTCACACCATGTGGACTACCAAATCGGTTATTTCCGGTTTTCATTATTGAAACTCAAACTGATGGCATTAGCACGTCCTCTGAGACATGAAGGGCCAGTTAGAAATATACCAGAAGAAGAAACAGGACTAAGGAGGTATTGAAGTGGACCTGGATTATGTTACTGTTCGATAATAGTCAAGGACATTTCAGTTCTCAGAAAGGAGGGCTAGATATGTGTGTCCCAGTATCTAATTCATAATACCTCGCTAATTATAATATTCATCATTCCATCAACCAATTGAATATTATCTGCTGTTTAATTTATTGGTTGGTGAAATGTGAAGCTGGCGAGGTGCCAATGCCAAATAAGTTTCCCGACTTCGGTTAAGAGACTCCGAGAACTTGACGGTTCAATTAAACTTGATTTCTGAATGCATAATTTTGTCGTTATTGTTGTTTTTCTTTTGCTTCCACTCTTCCTTATCTCTATTTTCAAATACATCACCATCGACAGACAATTTTCTTAAGTATTTATCGGAAAATTGCTTTAGTATCTTTAGTCACTGACAAACATATTTCTTCACTAAAAAATTAGCCTTTTCATTTAATGTTACTGAAAAATAAGTTGGCGGCAATGTAATAAAAGAAAATCGTGATGTTCATAACACTTTTTCCAATTAAGCGTAGTTATACTCAGCCAGTTTTGTTTGGTTGTTTTGTTTTTGCTAACGTCTGTTTTGCTAACGAAAGTTTGTATAGGTACATGGTACATAAATCTGGTACTCATTAAACGTTCTTGGTCCCTTGTTTTCTCTTTGCAAAAAACAGTTTATCGTTAGCTGGCCCTCGTTCGTACCCATGTGTGTGTGAGTGAATGCAGCTTGTTATCGACTTGCAATCTTAACAAGGCCCAAGAAGAGAACGAAAACATAAAACTCACAAAGGGGGCGTTTCCGCGACTAGACTCTTTGAGGGCCCCCAACACCACAGGGGCATTTAGCCTTTAACATCATCTTAGTCCACCGGTAGGCACCTATAGTAGATACCTAAATCAAAGAAGCTTTTGAAAATACTACAAATGACGCAGTAAACGCCATCTGTAGCACGATGCTACATTTTAGGATTACGTATATCTACAGACCACTTCGAATTATTTTAAAAGAAGCTTTTATTTTTTATTACTCCACGATAATAATGGAGACATATGTAAATACCTACATAGGCCAAACAAGCAGATGTTTTAAACAGGAAATAAAACAACATAAAAAAAGCTTTGAAAACGCATAAGGATTATTTTAAAACCTAACATTAAGGTTCGCTTTAATAGAGCGAAAGTATTCAATTTAATGACTAAAGATGCTCCCATCAGGAAGACATTTATGTAATATGTAAGGTGCATGAATGCTACAGGAAACCATAACGTATGGTAATGGCAGTGGCAATGGTAACGGTGATCCCGTTGCGACGGTCTTTTATTCAGACAAAACACCATCGGCACGGCACGTTACGGTGCCAATCAGCGATAATTAGTTTCGCAATACGGGTTCAGGATCTCGTTTAATGCTAATTAATAACACTCTTATGCGCTAAGTAGTCATCCGGGACGCATCAACTTAATCAGCACTTGAGCTTTTATGGTAGGTACGCTTTCGGTGAAATCTCAAAGAAAACTGCTCCGCCGCAACGCAAAAGGGCCTCGCTTTGACGTCAACCAGAGAAATCGGCAAAACTCAACTCTACACTTCGTTAAGTTTCGCAATTCGAACGTGAACTTCACTTCGACGGTTTTATTGGGTTGTTGTACCGAAGGCGCATGGAAAGAATCGAATCTTCAGTAACGAAACCAATTTCGCGTTTGAAGGAAAATAAAATTCGTGCATTCTCACAATAAGGACCACCGCCATACCACTTTGAAAACTACTGCACTTTTATTGTCTTTTGAAGAGACGTATTCTTTGAACTCAGTCTGCTTTCATTTTCTACTTTCTGCATTAAATGAAAGGTACTTGCGTCCTTTGAATCCTTTCTTTTGTCGAAATCAGAAATAACAACCAATTAGCCCTAACCTTCCATTAAATTCTTTAATGCTTGCATGAGAGTTAATTTAGTAATTATCATAGTACTTTATTGAAAACACGTTTTATTCTAAAAAGACTTCGTAATCTTTTTTTGTAGAATTACTAGCAAAATACATTAATTTAAAAATTTGAAAAGGATTATCAAAGGTGCATGTCTGGAGCGCGGCGGTGTACGGGTGCGAAACATCGAAATGTGGTGTTACAGGCGAATGATGAGGATACCGTGGATAGAGAAGGTTAGAAATGAAGAGGAATGAGAAAGAATAAAACAAAGGTCATTATGAAAGTTAATAAGAAATAGGCTAGATAGGTTGGTGGGACACCTTCTCATGCATGAAGGGCTGGTTGGAGACATATTAGAAGCAGAAACAGGAATTAAGAGGAGTAGAGGTAGACTTAAATGGTCAAGGATGTGGGATGTTCTAGTTTTAGGGAAATGCGAAGAGCAGATAAAGATAGGAAAAAAGTCTGCAGACCTTATGATGATGATAATGACTAGCAAAATGGAAGGAGAATCTTCAACAGTACGGCGCGGTTTCGGAAAAAGCCGAAATTTGACAGGGCTTGTTGGAAACCGGAGTTCCAATTAGAATTCGCGCGTTCGGTGAGAACATGTTGCGGGGGCACCCAATTTTCTTGTTAAAATTCTCGGACGAGCCGTGTTATTAAACCGGCGGAACACAAAAACAAGGCTCTCGAAGAGCAGAACGATTTAACGACGACTTGGCAGCAGCAATGCGCCTTCGGTGACGGCGGCCACGGAGGTGGCGGCGGTCGGACGATGGGATGAATCCCTGCCAAGTCGGAGCTGTAATTTAGACTCCTTGCCGAAGCAACCTGTTAGAAAGCCGATGCCTATTCGGTTCAATCTGCACAATTAGGTGTCTGTTTCTAGTCGACGATATGATCCAACTGCAGCCAAACGAATGAATATAATATTCTGTAACTACAGATTAAGGAAAGTCTTTAAAAAAATCAAAGCCATTCTCCGAAATTCGATGTCCCGAGATCAATTGGCAGCTCTATCAATGCTTTTTCATCTAAGCATTATTTGTATCAAAAATTCAACGAAAAATTTTTGATAAGCTTGCTTTTATGAAGGACCAAATGACCGGTAAAATACCATCTACGAATTGCATCTCAAATTCTGTTCTTAAGGTTTTTTTGAACGGTACCTTTTGGGGGACTATTAAAAACTGTCGTTATACCAAGAGCTCCCAAGATAAAAATGTTCAGTCTCTCAGAGTTTCTGAAAGTGAGACTCGAGTCTCCGTTTCTCAAGAGATCCTCTGGTGTCGCTGAGAGAGACAGTGGAGAGACTGTCAAAAAACTGTTTAGGGTCTCTGAAGCTCATAGAGAGATCCTCATTTCGTATCCAGTCTCTGAACGAGAGACTCGAATCTCTGAACGAGAGACTCGAGTCGCTCATAGAGAGATCCTCATTTCGTATCCAGTCTCTGAACGAGAGACTCGAATCTCTCATAGAGAGATCTTCATTCCTGCGTCCAGTCTCTGAACGGGAGTCATCAGCATATTCTATGAAAACTAATCATTTATTTAAAGTCCACAAACATTTCAGAGACTTCAATCTCTCTATGAACGGCTCGAGTCTCTCAATAAGTGGTGTCTCTCAATAAGTGGTGTGTTTTCTAGTCTCTCATACAGAGACTGTGAGAAATCCATAAAAACACCTAGGCAATAACTGAGAGACTGTGAAAGACGCTCTCTGAGAAACTCTGAGAGACTGAAGAAAGACTGAAATTTTTTTTAGGACTGTCCTTATAGACGATGCTATTATAACCGAATATCCCTGTATTAATACCGATATACAATTCTTAATTGTTTCACGTATGCGTGCCTCGAAGAGGCTATGCTAAAATTTGGTTGCACTCGGTTGGATCTCGTGAAATCTGCATTACCTGTTGCGTTAAGGATGTCGTTCGACCAAAGCGTCGACATACTTCGCTTCGCTGTATCGAGGTCGTAATGCACTTATCGTTTTAAAGCTTTAAAATTTATGAGCAGAGGCGACAGGTTCATTTCTATAATAGCGTTCATTTAACGGACGATACCTGAGAATGTATTTGAACGCTCGTTTAGCCTCAGGTCGAGAGAGAGAGAGAGGTATTAAATAATTGAGTGAGCACAAATGACAGTCTACTCGAAATCTAATTTTTTCACGGCTGTGTAATTTTAAAGGAACGTCTGTCACAACAAGAAATATATTTGAAAAAATCCGAGTTTTGTTTCGCAGTTCCTGTGGACCGCCGCCACTGGTTGCGGTAATTCTTTTAGTGCTATATCATTCCACCCTATTAAATTCTCGCTCAACATATCACCGAGTCAGTTAAATTATCTAGTAAAGCGTTTTATTAAATATTTCCATATGAATGACGTTAAAACAAAAGAGCGTAATGAAAAATTATCATAAATCAATTGATATGCGCTCGTTTGACTGAGGCGTAAAATAATTAAAGGCAATTACATTTAAATATTGGTCGATCCATTTTATTAGGTTTTGCAATTAAAAAAACATTTACTCAATCGAATCATTTAATCGTTTGGGTAAACGTCAACAGAGTACTTTAGTGTGGTACCCGTGCCCGTAAATGACTGTTAAAATGAACGTCATATTTTATCGAAAATTATGCGATGGTGGACAATGCGTCTATTGACAATATAGTAATTATAAAGTCAAATATATACCTAGTAACTTTTAAATTTAATATAAAAACTAAATTAAAATTATTGCTGGAAGTTTTTGCATATCGAAAATAATAATCCTATTTAATGATATATTTGACCAAAGAGTCAGAATCGGCTTTGATTTTTGCGCTACCAAATTTGACAGGCAGTGCATAACATTACTGTGATTTACAAATGTTTTAGGCTGTTGATCATTACATAGCTTGAATGAATTTAACACGAGACTGTTATGTAATGATACTTGCGAGTCATTGTCTACAATGAGCCATGCATGTAATGATACTTGCGAGTCACTGTCTACAATGAGCCATGCAGGAGCCTGACATAATGAATAAGACAAGTAATGCGTAAGAACGGTATAATTTTGAAAAATGTTTCGATTGGTTAACAACTCATGACATTTTTATGTGTCACTTTTCGTGCGCATTATTGACGAACACGCAGAAGTCTGTCATATGTCATGATACCTGCGAATCATAGCCTACAATGAGCCATGGACTTGCCTGATCTAATAAATTAGACAGGCAATGCATCATAATGTGTAATTTTAAAATCTTTTGTTAAGTTAATAATAGTTTATGTAAGACATTTTCCGTGCGCATTATAGACAAACACGTACGAGTCTGTTATATGTCATGATATTTGCGAACCACGATCTACAATGAGTCATGTACATGTGTGACCTAATAAACTAGATATGTGGTGCATTTTATAATGGTACAATTTCAAAAATGTTTTGTTAACAACAATGATAGTTTATATATGCAAAATTTTTCGTGCGCATTGTAGACAAAGATGCACAAGCCTGTCATATGTCATGATACCTGCAAATTACGGTCTACGAAGAGCCATGCGCATGTCTGATCTAATAATTTAGACAGCCGATGTATCATAATGGTGGAAATTCAAAAATCATTTTTTAAGTTAACAACAATGATAGTTTATGTGCGACATTTTTCGGGCACATTATAGACAAACATGTACGAGCCTGTTATATGTCATGATAAATACGAATCACGGTCTACAATGACTCATTTATACGTGACGTGTTAACAAGTTAACGAGTCATGATAGTTTTATGCAACAGGCATATTGTAGACAGGCATGTACAGCCCATTTCAATTTGTTTGAATTGTGACCTTGAAGAAATCTGCGCGAAGATAGAAAGAATACACACTAGGCGTGAGCAAGACAGAAATAGCTCGAACAAGATTGAACGAGCAGAGCTCTCGATTGGCGGTCTTAGGAGATCGGCCATAACTATACAGTACTAGACGAAAATATTTAGCAATTTCTTAAAACAAAAATGTATATAAATTAACAATAGAAAACAAAGCAAAAGTTTTATAGGTGTGTACAGCGTTAAGTTAATTCACTTGTTATTATTTTTGGCTAAATATGCTTTTAAATAAAGCATATTTTTAAATATTAACGAGGCAGTTTAAATAATTTTGCAAATGGTACTGTACACTTTTGTCTAGCTCTCGCTCGATGATCTGTGATGAAATGAGCTACGCAGACAAATATGATTATGTTTGGAATTATGCTACGGCGCATCCTAATAAAGGGAACGGGCATAATCTCCAACTTCTTGAAACGAACAGTATGTGCAAACGTGGTTACAAGTTTAACAGGTAGTGCATAGATGCTACAATTTCGAAATTTCCTTTTTATTGCATATCTTTAGTAGTCGTGTCCTTCGATGAATAGGAACGCAATGGTTCTTTGTATCAAACAGAAGTAGGTCGCAAGTGCATTCATACCCCTCTCTCCCGTATAATTACGTCCTTGCGAATAGAAGGGGAGTCTGTTGGTTCGCGAGAGCGTAATCATTGGCAATATCGAGGATATGCCTTGTTAGCCGTCGGAACAATGAAATACAGTTTAATCTGGCGACGTCAGCGGCAATTAACATGGGCTAACGCGGTTGCCACGTTTTAAATTATTTGAGGCGCGCTGTAAATCGTCCGCTATCTCTCATCGGCGGTGGCCCTGGTGGAAGCGCAGGATAATGCCTCACCATCTGCTTACAATAGTCCATTTATCGTCCTGGTCAAGACGGTTTACAAGCCAACTTGACTTATGCTGCACAACCAGAGGCATGTCGTCGCCTGCTCCCGGGCCGCGCCTATCTCCCAGACAATCTCCATCTCTCTCACTCTCTCAGTCCTGCCTCTTAACCGACTTGTTTAGACATTTTTTGCGTCTCTTACGAATGCCAGACGTCTTCCTGCAATTTCGCAAAATTAACGATCTCTAGATCCTTAATTAGATCCCATTTACCGTCCTGTTAAATTCGATCGGATAAATCGACAACCCCTCCCATAAAATTAAAATTGGTGAACAACACCCAACTGATATCCATTAGAGATAACTGATAGGATTCTTGCACGCAAAAGAACTCCCCATTCGAATTTTCTAGAAGAGCCATTCCATTTGCGTTAATTAACGACTGTTTAGTAAATATTGGTAATGAAAAACAGGTTAACAATTTTCTTTTAATTTCCACAAGTTGGGTTTGCGAATGTAAACGTATCTATTGTAGAATTTTCGTGGTGGAAAAAATTTGTGTCAGTGGTTCTTTTCTAATGCATAAAAGAATTTATTTACTTGTTCCTAATTTAAATTGAAATGTAGGTCAACGACGGGGTAGGAGGCAGGAAGGGTGGATTTTTAAAACTGTACGTTCTGCGAAAATTCTTTTTAAACGGGCTCATACAATGTGAAAATAGCGAATAATGATTTTCGAAGAACGAAGTATTTCAAGGAAGAATACAATAACAACTATCCTTAAACTCTAAACGACAATTTTATTACGATTTGTTTCTAAACAATCGCATAGGGTGTCACAATCTAATTAATTTATTTAAAGCACTTAAAATAATATTTACTTATTGTTCGAGCCGAAAAAACGTTTCCCTTTAATTGGCAGATACGCCACTTACAATGTCAATAAATTGTGAAGTAAAAAAAAAAACGTTTTATGAAGCGTCGAACTTAGTTGAAGACGCTTCGAAGCGGCAGGTTAATTAGTTCGAGAGTAAAATTAGCATTTAATTAACTGTGTACATAGGCAGATGTAAACGCTTATAATATGTCATCCTAAAATTGGCTGTTTATCTTTTCTTGATGCGTAACTAAAACGTTGTAAGTACATTTCGTATTTAGATAAGACAGATGGGACTCATGTAAGAACTCATTTGTTCCTAACCGTATTAATCACCTTTTTACTGCACATTCGCTTCGCTAAGATGTGTGTAATGCGAGGTATAAGTTACAACGTTCGTAATTTATTACCGAAAAACACTCGTAAACGTCTACCAAGAGCTCCGACCAAGTATGATTAGCTTCAACAAGGTTACCCCACAAAATGACCTCTAACAAAACTCGGCATAATTCAAAATAAATTGGCTTAACTGGGCCCAACTGTTTCGCTTCGGTTTAGTTTATCTTGACGTCTCGAGAAGTGGCAATAATTTTTAAAGAACCACCAGTCATAAATATTCCTTTAACGACTCGAACACCATTTTCGAGTGTTTGGCCCATTGACCGTCTGGCACTTGTTGTGAACCTTCGGATCTCGGGTGGCGTCTCGCTGAATTGTCCATTCAAGTGACAGTCCAATATACGGGGGTAAAATCACACAACAATGCTGACTTTTGTTTCACTTAAATTAGCATCCACATGAACGGTTTCGCATGCAGATTGCAGATAAAAAAACGAGGTAACAAGATTCAAAAAACATATTCAATTTATCTGGAATGATAAGGAGAACGAAGTGAAACAATCAAATATATACACTCATTATCAGTTCTAAGACGCGCACCTCTACTTTTTTCTATCCTAAGCTAATCTTCTGTTCTGGATGCAGTTGCATATTGTATGTATTTAAAATGATTACAAATTTACATTACTGACACATTTTATTCCTTAAATGATTAGTCTTCCATCATCATAAGATCGTCAATCCTAAGACATGCACCTCCACTCTTTCCTATCCTTAGCTAATATTCTTCTAAAAACTACAGCATCCCATATTCTTAACCATCTGTGAACAGTAATCTAATCTAGGTCTACCTCTACCCCTCCTAACTTCCGTTTTTGCCTCTAATATGTCTCTGACTAGACTTTCATGCCTGATAAGGTGCCCTACCAACCTATCTCGCCTATTTCTTATTGATTTCCATAGAATCCTCTGTTCTCCTATTCTTTCTAATACCTCTGTCCCCTGTTTTAAACCCTGCTGCTCCTTCCATTCTGAGTTATCTGATATAGGAACAAAGGCTTTCACGGCCGGAATCCACAGTATAATGAAGATTCGGGCTATAGGGCCGTGGTCTAAGTGAACTATGCTGTCCAGACGTTTCGCCAGCTACTGCGGCTGACATCCTCAGTGGTAGTGCTGCGTTGACAACATGAACGTAGTCGCTACCGAGACTTCAAGATATAAGCTACGTTCACGTTTTCAACGCAGCACTATCACTGAGGATATCAGCCGCAGTAGCTGACGAAACGTCTGGACAGATTAGTTCACTTACACCACGGCCCTATAGCCGGAATCTTCTTTCTACTATGAGTTATCTGACTTCCTAGATACCGACAATCAGCCACTTATTCTAATTTTTCGTTTCCTATCTTTATATTCGCTCTTTCCCTACTTTTCCTTCTCTTACATACAAAACATTCACGATTAAAAATTACACATACATACAGGGGCGGCCTTAGTCATTGGAAGGTTCCGGGCGGGTAAATTTTTGCGAGGCCCTCGTCTTTGTGGAATTCACTTTAATGATGATACTGATGCAAAGTGATTCATAAATAAGTTTACAGTTTAAAAATTGTTTATCGAAAATAAAAAAAAATTGATAATTGAAATTCAAATAAACATTAGTAGTATGTACTATTACTACCTAATAGTTTTCTAATTAGATTGTTGTGCGAATGTACGAGGCCCCTGCAAGAGCGAGGCCCCGGGCGGTTGCCCTGTTCGCCACCCCCAAAGGCCGCCCCTGCATACATATTAAATAAAAGTATGCTAATTTAGAAAAACAAGGTGATAACGCGCGGTAAGAACTTCGATCCAAAAGCTTTTGCTAATTCATTTAATAAATGAAACTGAAACAGAAGTGTTACATTTGCTATTAGTTTCAACAACAATCAGACTTAAAATTTTCTGACAACTTCTCGTACGTCCACACTCACTCGCTTGTTTCAAAATGGGCCTATAACATGTATTATAGTGGAAGGACGAAACCTGTTTCGCTCTGCTGCTGCTGAGCTGTTCTTGTTGTTCATCATCGTCAACGTGGCGACTCAAGAGCAGATGTCTTCGGCTTGTAGACAAGTGTTTGTCTTTGCTTTTGAAACATGATACGCCTTTTAAAACCCAAGAACGGCGTTAAATGGGTTACGCACACTATTATCCTGCCACTTCTTATACTTACTCTTGAAATACTCAAATAAAAAGAAACGATAGGTGAACAAGTAGATATTAAAAAAGGTTGTACCTACGCAAGATCGTCAGATATTTATTTATCAATGCCAAGATGGTTTTGTAAAGGGCCAGATAGCTAGCATGCACTCCTACACTTTTTTGTTTTGGTTTCTTAAACATGAGTGACCATTTTGCAAGAATGTTCGAGTTCTTGTACACCAGCATTTTTGCCAGTGTCGTGTAAGGAAATGATTTGTTCTTGTGCATTATAAATAGTAAGCTTGCAGGAAGTGATAGAGAATTATAAAACAAGATAATTAAATAAATATCTGGCGGTCTAAAAGTCCACCGGTTTCAAGGAAAACGTATTCGAAAGTACAGTCCGGTCCTGGTAGAGTTACGCGGGGAAATACGACATTGCAAAGCCGCATTCAATCACTTGCAGCTTAGCACCATCTGTATTGTATTTCTTTTGTATTTTTGCACTCATGTTTTGTTTATTATTTGTAGGTTTGTATTACGTATGTATGTAGACAATCGAAGTCATTAGAAGTAGATCAATGTGTTAGAGTGATAGGTCAGTATTACAATGTTTCTAGACGAGCATTTTCCGACACACTGAATTCGACTTACGGGGTCCCGTACCCTGGCCGACGCGTAGTCCTGATCTAAATCCGTTTGACTCCTTTCTCTGGGGCTGTATGAAACAGGGCATGTATCAAACACCAGCCAATGCAAACTGCGAAATGGTAGCTTTCGAAAGTTATAAGTACCCATCGAGTCTAAGTTTGTATTAGCTTCCTGTGCGTCTCGTACCGTAAACATTTGACAGGAGAAGAAAATACCGATCGAATGGGTCGATATAAAATTATGAACGCCGGGTGACCCACTTGCCGTATCGTCCTGAACAATGGGTTCTGCAGTTAGCGTTAGTGTACCATGAAGAAGTTATAATGTTACTTACAGTATGAGTTATGACGTTCCATTGTTTGAAACAATCGTGTATAACGAGAGCAGTTGTAAACGACCCCCCGATTAACGATCTTTAGTCACCCATCCCCCCTCTCTGTCTCTCTCTATCACTCTCCCTCTCTTTTTCCCGTTCGTGTGGCGCGAATGACAGTGACAATAATATGTGCGGTTACCGGTCGGTCCTACGCAAAATTTAAAACCCGTCACATACGACTGACCGACACCCCTCGACCATTAATCATGCCGAATATGTCGGCCATGCCGTACCGCTCTTATCGCCCCGTCCATTCATTGCCTAGCCCGACACTGATAGGATGACAGAATTTTAATTCGAATCGCTACCTAAAACTACGAACATACATACGTATCTAATGTCCAATCGATATTGCGTAAATAAATACGCCAATATATTTTTGCATACCCCTATTCACTTCGACAATTCATCTGTGAACATACAGATTCGGTCATTTACGTTTACTGTTCCTGCACCACCCAAGTTTTAGTATCTAAGCTCGTGCGGGACATAAGAACTGATGACTTTCCCATTTGTAAAATTTTGCATTCGTTACCACCAATCAGATTGAAATCATGAAAATCTGATAGGGTGGAGGTAATAAATGGAAGAAGGGCTTCTTCAAGGAGGACATCGTTAAACTAATCACCTTGAATACCTACCCGAATAAAAATGAAATAAGAGTAACCATAGCAGACATCCAGATTCAAATAGGCTGTAACACGGGAGTCGTACTATGACATCCACATAGGGGAACCTGTCAGGTAGACAAGGAGGCTCCTTAATTATTCGCATATGGTCCTGATTGGATTGCCTTATTAAGGACTCCTAATTTATTCCGATCCGATCATGATCTGACTTCCCTGTTGAAAGCCTACATGGTACTCTCAAGTTTAACTTAAATGATAGATATAGGTTGATCTGAACTTGACTCAAGTTATACCTGGACGAGTTGGGAGTAAAATTTTGCTTCTATTACGTGTATACAAGTACACACCTTTTTTTTAACAATAAGCTATACTTCGTTTACTTTCTGTATCGATGTGACCTTCAGTTTGATCGGCGCAAGTAGAAAAGAACAGCACTAGGCCAGAAAAGGAAGGAGACAACTCTCGGCCAAACTCTTAACCGGTGAGGAGCGTATAATTCGTACAGTACTGCACGAAAAAATTGACCATTTTATCCACTACAGTTGTATTGCTTAAATGTGCTGTTATTGGTATCAATTACTACTGAAAATATCAACGAGATGTTTATTTATATTTGAAGACATATTAAAGGCTTTAACGCTTGTTTTCGACTCGCACTACTATTCATGATTGAACAAAACTTTTGGCAGGTACTGTATGAAAAAGTATGTTTAATGAACAAAAGTTGAGAGTATAATGAGCTTTTTTCTCGCTATCTACGATTATGCTAGCGCGCACCTAAGACATTGGAGGGGACACATCGCTAGAGAAAGTAAGTGAAGTATAAATATGTGTTAATGGTGAGCAAATGAGCTAGAGCATTTGGTCGAAGTGGGCTATAGTATCGTCTTCAAAATGCGAAA
This sequence comes from Agrilus planipennis, assembly GCF_000699045.2. Taxonomy (NCBI): domain Eukaryota; kingdom Metazoa; phylum Arthropoda; class Insecta; order Coleoptera; family Buprestidae; genus Agrilus; species Agrilus planipennis. The sequence continues at coordinate 1,628,966 of NW_020442461.1, read as the reverse complement.
CTACAATAACTAGTTAATCAACAAAGTCCGGGGCTCAACTTGTTATGAATACGTACAACAACCCACCGGTTACGCTCTGAATTTGAATGGGTCTTAATAACATCGTACTCTAATTAACAAAGTTCACAGAACGAACTGTAAAGTTCTATATCCGGAACGCATTGGCCAAGTTTTGATAGCAATTATTCAATTATGTGCCGGGTTGAAGTGGTCAAATTTACCAGACAAGAGCGTACTCGAAATAAATAAACAAAAAAAAAATGCGAAGTGATTGACAACCGAGGAAGTTGAAATGGAGCTTTTAATGAGTTGCTATTCTTATTGTTGAAAGAAGCAATCAATGCTGGTAGTATTATATTGAACTAATGATGTGAGTTTTAAGAATTTTATTGCGTAATCTACATATAGTTAAAGTAAAATAATATAATTTAACAAGTGTGGTGCCATTCAATATTGATTCTTGTTTATTCTTTTTAACGGTAAAAAATAAACTGGGGATGAACAAATTAGTCTTGGTGTTGACGTTGCGAGGATACAAGATTAAGACCAAGTCTTTATATTAGCAAGACCAAAACCGAACAAACAAGACAAAGACTAAAATCAAGACCCAGTTTGCAAGACCAGAATCAAATAAGCAAAACTAAACGAAAAATTATTTATGTTGCTATTTGTTCCCCAACAATTGTACATATAAAGAAATCAAGCTACATATGGGGCAAAGGTTTTTATTGATATGAGACCAATAGCCTACTTTTCTCGTCAATTATTAACCCTGAAGATGCCTCAAATAACTCCTTCTTACCCCTGGTTTTGTTGCTAATATGTCTCTAACTAATAAAAAGAGCTTTTTAAAACATTTTAAACGTTTTTATGTGACATTTTGGATTTTAATGCTTCATTTAGTTCAATTTGACTTAAAAATTCAACAAAATTTTGTCAAGAAACAACTGGAGAACAAGAAATTCACCTGACAGTGCTTTCAGTTTTTACAACGACCGATTACAAATATCTATATACTTAAAAATTTACTAAATTACTGGGTGTTGTGTGGAACATAGTAAATTTTTAAAGAATATTCATAGATCTAATAAAAACCAAGACTTTTAATAAACAGAAATTGAACTTTTGTGATAATTGTTTGAACCGAAGGCCACTATAAAAACTAATTAATTAAGTTCACAAACTAATGGAGATAACAAAACGCGATGGTCTACAAATAAACCAACTCATTAACGGGAATTAATTGAAACTTGTAGTCATTTGTCCTTAAAACCTTTTTAATTAAGTGGTTTTATTCGTTTTCCATGCGATAACATTGTAGCTGTCCTCTATCATTTCGTACTTCCCTTTCTAAGGTATAATGGCTTGCCATATATTAAAATTTCGATAATAAAAGTTGATTAACTTTAGTGGGAGTCCTTCATTAGCTAAAACAGGATAATGAAAGGGAAGATGTTTTGTTTGTATTGTGAAAAGTCTTTCTTATGTACAGCGAAATAAATTGTTGTTACCGCCTAGATCCATTAGTCTAGGCAAATAAAAAATGGACACTAAAAACCAACACGCTACATTTTTTTTTATGATGTGGTATATAAGGGATGCTTAATGCCTTTTTGGTTATAAAGTCATAGAAATCGAAACGACATCTAGTGGCACTGTAATTAATTTCTTACTTCATTGAAAAGGTAACAGAATTGGTTGTATTTTTAAGCGTAATGGGAAGACATTAAAACACTCTTTTAACGTAAGAAATTGTTTATCTTAATTATCCTACAAAAGAGTAATTTTCTTTTAGAGTGCAAATGAAAAAGTATTTTTGTGGATGGAAGATCGTGCTTCACCCTATTCTTTTTATAGTCCTGTTAAACCGTATAATAAAAAGATAAGAAATTAAATTACATGTATAAATGTCTTGAAAATATACGACTGCTGCAGCACCCCATTTCGGACTTCATTTACTTAAAAGCCCTTATAGATGTACGTGTATGGATAAGGCAAAAAAGTTTTCAATTTTGGAAAGCAACTGGGTCATTTGTAACAAGATTATACGGCTACAAGTTAGAAAATTTTTATCAAATCGGTTATTAAACTTTTACGACTCCTTTTTAATGGCAGATTAATGAGTCATGAGAGGAATTCCGATTCCTGGGAAACTACCATAAAATCTCTTTTACAGTTCCGCAACGTCTTACGTTATATTCGTCTGTAACTTTAAAACGACTGTGACAGGTTTTATGGCTTTTCGAAATCTCCCACTTTAAATGCTATCCTCAAAATTTTCATTTTATGGCCCAATTTACATTGCGCGAACATGCACACGGAAAACGCCAGCTTCTGTATTCCAACTCGAAATTACCCGCAATAAAATATTTAGCAACAAACAAAACCAGAAGTTGCCAATAACTTTTACCGATAAAAGAACAAAAAAGATACGGACGATTCTCTACCCTAAGGGCGAAAATCCACGGATTGCTTGGTTGCGCCACAGAGTTGCTTTCAATCAGAAGTCATTTATCTCTTATAGGTTTTAAGAATGCTTTCAGACGAGCGAGAGTGACGCGCGACCGTCGTGTACAGTCGTCAGACCCCGCATTTTGTGACTCGGACATTTTGACGCTTTGGAGACGACTCTAGACGTCGTAGCAAAACTGAAACAAAAAAATAAACTGTCCTGATTGGACCACATGTTGTTTTTCTTCACTGGTATATGACAGGCACTGATTCAAAACTATCCAGAAGTAAACACGCAGAGAAATAGGATTTTATTTAATTTCGATAAGCTTCCGTTATATCAGATGCAGAAGCGGATGTGAAAATGTATGCGGAACTTCCGTAATTGCGGAAGTGGAAGCAGAGGTCTGTTCCAACACTAGCACGAACCAATCCAACAAGTAATGGTAGCTTGTCGAGTTCACAATGATCTCTTATAATATACAGGAAGTATACAAGTTAAGTCCAAGAATTTTAAATTGCATTCCGTATCTCGAAGATAAATTGTGAAAAAACTTAACTTTTTTAATTAAATTCTATTCTATGAAGTGGAGTTATCGCTTCATGTACTGTGTAGTAGCGAAGTGTCATAACGGAAACAGAAGCGGAAACGGAAGTAAATAATAATTTTTTGCGGAAGTAGAAACGGAAGCGGAGGACTTGTTGAAAGAATAGTTTTTATATTCTACATTTGAAATAAATTGATAAACTATTATCTAAAAATTAAATTGTCTATTAATGAAGAGCTTTAAGTATTATTTAAAGCAGATTGTTTTATAAAGTTACTTTATTACTTTTTAAATTAGGTTGAGAGACCAAAAGTGTTCCTATTTTTACCTTTTTTTTAATATAAAACCCTAAATATATATATACCTATAATTTACAAGTAGTTAGTAGAAGTCGCCTTCTTATAACCTCAAAAATATTGAAAATTTAACCTAACCTAACCGGAAAAATATTTGAAATTTAGATTGATAGGTCAGTTTTGTTTATAGAAAAATAGCCTCCATCAACGGTGTGTTTTTGCAGATAAAAAATCTAAGTTTAAGAAAAAAGTACAAGATTCGTTGTTTTCGATAACTTAAGGTTAGGTACAGTTTGAATGCCATATGTCGTGTAGATTCCAAAATAGAAATTCAATTTGGATGTGTCTATATTTATTTATTTGAAACGCACTTAATTTTCTTTACGGAAAGTCCCGAATTCGATAAATTTATTTAGGGAAGCATATCAACGAATTTATTTTCTCCAGATGCCTGCACATATTTTTTACGGCTCTTACATTTCCTTTGGACTTTATGGGGGCTTTCGGAATCCCTTTTCATCAATCGATCACGTCATGTAACAACATTCGTATCACGACTTAAAGCTCAAAATATCTATGTATATCCCTATATGCTCGGTATATTGGGATACATACATGTATACACTAACTTATCTTCGAAATGCTCTACTACAGAATTCATGAGCAATATAAAACGGATACGTTAAGAAAACGAACGTCAGCAAGAATCCTCCTTTACCGAGAGAGAAAACTTTTTATGAGATATCAAAAGTCCTTCAAAGCGCCAAAGTTGCTTTTTCGCACTGAGCAACGAAGTAATTTCGTCCCGCACACGTCTACATCGTTCCTACGTACACACGAAGGGCTTCCACTCTTCCCGTTCGGTATTTTACTACATTACTAACGCTAGTAACTTTCCCTCATCGACTTTTTATACGCACACGGAGGCACGTAACGACCGACGTATGCGGTTAGAAAACATGACAAATTTTACGACGAAATTATTGGCTTGTTGTTGGAAGTATGCGATAGAATATTCAAAATGAACTAAAGGGAATATACAGGATAAGAAAGTAGGTAATGGTAGATACGTACGTATAGAAGCCTGAAGATTTGTAATCTTCTAATGGAAATTGAAAACCGAATAAATAGTATCTAGGCGATTGGAAATAAGTATTCAAAATGATATTCGATGCAAATTGAATTTTGCAATTTAATAAAAACTAGAATTCTAAAAACTTTTTTGATGTTTGAACGTTAGGAAGAACAAAAATACTGGTATGCAAAGGAAGAAAAAGCAAATATAAATATAGTAGACGAAAAATTAGAAGTTTAGGTATCTAGAAAGTCAGATAAATTAGGACGGATGGAGTATTGGGGATATAAAGCAGAGGATAGCGTAGGGTCGAATCGCCTTCGATGAAAAGAAGTCACTTCAACGTTTGCGAACAATTAATTTAGAAATTCGAAAAAGATTGTTNAGGATATTGGATGTTCTAGTTTTGGGGAAACTTTTCAGAAACAGTTAAAGATATGAGATGTTCTAGTTTTGGCGAAATGCGAAGATTAGCTCAGGATAGGAAAGAGCGGAGGTGAGTGTCCAATCAGTCTTAGGACTGATGACATTATAACGATGAATTACTAAGCATCTAGAGAATGAAATGTGTCATTTAATAATGATTGAAATACAACATGCGACTGCATCCAAAATTAAAATAGCGATTTGTTACGTAAAAATCCTTTTTAGAGATAATGATTTTTTAATTTAATTTTTTTTTATTCTACCAATTAATTCGTGTTTCATTTGTTTCAGGAACCCTGTGCACATTACGTTCGCCGACAGTTGAATGTGATGGAAAGGAACCTACTTTTAATTGATGTGATATTTTAGTGGCTCTACTTTTATATTCTAAATTGAATCCATGTAGAAATTTTGACTGTATTTTGCTTATTGTTACAAAGTAAGAACTGATAGCCTATTAATTACTATTACTAATTCCGATATAAAAGAAAAGAATCGTGGTATAACATTTAAAAATACCTACATCGTACATTAAATAATTATAATAATATTCACTGTGCATTCTCTTTTACCGATAATGATGCTGAACGCTTTTGGTTTTGTTTTGTTGTAAATATTTGTAATCTAAACGCATTTTCTAAGAGATGTAAAGTACTTATCTAAATTGAGAATGTTCAGTCCACATTAGAATGCAGCGCATCGACAAATTTCGTTGAAAGTGGGACACAAATTCGAAGTGCAAGGCTCTCACTCAGAATGCAGTAATTAAATTTTCTAGTGTAATTATGTTTGACCATTAAAGGACATTTAACCCTCTATACTTAATTTTATAGCTTTAATGCGACCGTAGAGGTTCGTTCTAGGTTGTACTATCGCCTGGCCATTACCAAATCGAATTTTACACTATGCCAAGCTCGAATTAAATCAACACGTTGGGCACCTAGCGGAATTAAATTTAATTAATAAACCACAATACCTAAAAAAGTTTTGAATAATCCACTTTATTTGATGAAATTGTAAATTTGAAACTTGTGTCGTCTTCCGCTATGTCAAATTACTTAGTATATCTTATAAAATGCAATAACGCTTGCAAAACATAGCTATACTAGACAAAAATTTTCAGTCTCTCTCCAGTCTCTCAGTCTTTCAGCATTTCTGAGGGCGTCTCTCACAATCTTTCACAGTCTCTTAGTTATTGCCAAGGTGTTTTTATGGATCTCTCACAGTCTCTCTATGAGAGACTCGAACAATAAAATTGTTAATTCAGAGATTCGAGTCTCTCACAGAGAGACTGAATGAATAAAACTGAAAAATTGAGAGACTCGAGTCTCTCGTAGAAAGACTGGGATCTCTGAAATATGTTGAACTTAGAAAGTTTTAGCCGTATCTATCGAGACACCACTTATTGAGAGATTCGAGTCTGTCATTCAGAGACTGAATACGAAATGAGGATCTCTCTATGAGCGACTCGAATCTCTCGTTCAGTTACGCTAAACAGTTTTTTTTGACAGTCTCTCGACAGTCTCTCTCAGCCACATCAGAGAGACTCGATGAGAGACGGAGACTCGAGTCTCGCTTTCAGAGACTCTGAGAGGCTGAACATTTTTATCTCGGGTAATGTAAAAAAAATTAGTTCCTATTTTCGGTTGTATCCTGCGGCACCACTAATTACATGAATCAAATGAGAAAAGACAGAAACTACAAAAATTGTTATGTTATTATGTCACAAGATGGGCGCTGTTAACCAAAACTTTTTAAACACTTAAAATTATAAGTCTAGTCCCTTTTCTATTCTTAGGAATTTTATTTGGAAGGGGAGTTGGGGGTAGCACGATACGAACGGTTTTATCTATAAAAAATGCAACGAATTTGTCGATGCTATGAATTTCAGACCAGGTGCGTACCCATAGTAGAATTATCTTATATTTTCCATCACTGACCTGAGCGAGACGTATTTCGTCGAGCACTTACGTTCCGTTTTCACTGCATCTTGTCTATGTGATGGACTTAATACATTCTCCTTTGACTTGAACCAAGAATAGGTCACATGATGTAAAGGATAAAATAATACGACTGTACGTTGTTTTGCCAAAACAACAATGTTAAGCTTGCGATTGCGACAAAAGTAGAATGCGTTTGTTCATAACAAAGGCAATTCTAGTTGCGATAAAGTTTGTTTCCAATATCGATGTCATTTCAGTTTTACAATCCTTAGCTACTGGTATCGACCATAAATCGTCAAATAGCGGTCTTAAACGCCTACGCTTTCTGAATGTTATCGATTGTGTCGGGTTGTTGTATTATTGCTTGGTTGAAAGAGTCGAACTTTGACCGATTTTTCAGCCCATTCCTATCACAATATAAAGAGAAAACAAAACAAAAATGTGTCGATAAAATACGATAACCGTTTTTGTTGAAATCAGTAGTATTATTTACAATAAGTATTGGCAACATTTTAAAACAAAATTGGGAAGCTTTCCAAGAAATAAAATTTTTACCTTTCCTATCTAATTAACTTGAAGTACTTTCTCCTGTGAAACGAATTTTGTTTGTTAATTAACAAGAATCATTAATAGTAAAAGAGAATGCAAAAAAGTTTTCCATGTCCGTTTAAAGAGTACTAAGTGTTTTCGATATTTGAATTGACGCTTCACGAGCTTATAAATTAAGTGTCTGTACATAAAGAAAAAAGAAAAGTTGATATTAATAAGTAAAAAAATAACATTCCTGTACTATGTATTATACCTATATGATATTAAATTTTACGGGTTATTTTTTGTTACTAGCAAGTTCACTGAAGAAAAAAATTGTAAGGAATGGTTTTGGTAGTGTTTTTATAATGAGTGAGAAGCGTATTTCTTACTTACAGAACTACCACAACGATATTACTATTGCTAGGTAACTACGTTATACTACTAGTTTCGAAACATGTACTAATTAATTTTACTAACTATGTATTTTAACTGCTACAACAAAAACACAACATGATTCCTGCTGTATAGCGATAGATATAAGAGTCAGTTGAATAATATTGTAAATATATTGTAAGATATTTCTTGATAATTCCAAAGCTACTTATGTGTATATAATATAATATGAAGACTATTATTATGCTTAGTCCCATTCAATAAAGTTATGTAATTGTTTTAATTATGGTTTTATTAACGACTCGAAAACAAATTTTTGGAACTATTCAATCAATAAGAAAATACCAAAGGCAAAAATTCCTGTAAATAAAGAAACAAAAGAAAAAATGAAACTCACCCTTACCAAGATCAGAATCTCACGGAAGCATATCAATTAGTCACCATCTGAAAATAATAAAATACGTAATATCTAGTAATAAGTAAATAAAATGTACAGTGATTATACATTTTTTATTTGTGTTTTATTTCGTCAACTTTTTGAAGAAAAATTTAAATAAAAAAAAAGAAAATAATAAATAAAAAGAAAGAACCCCCACGTTAAGTCGGCCAGTTAAGTGCAATACAATTTCTAAATTTTAATTAAAAGAACAAAGTTAAGCTAGTATTAAAAAGAAACGCACTTTTATAAGTTACAATAGCTATTCAGCTAAGGTTGTGATTATAATGGAGCAGTACAATGAGAGGATTGCGGTGCGGTTCGCATGGCGATAGCCCGCATTTAGAACAAAAACACGTGTTGAGACGGAAGTGTCTACCACATCGTAGAGCGGAAAGGATAGTGACGAAGAAGACGATGTACATATAACAGTTATGCAGGGACATGTTTGTTTCAGACAGAGGTAAAACTACAGCCGATAACTTTCGGTAAGTATGCACAATATGATCAAATTTTGACACTGACATTTGGAAATGCTGTCGAAGTTTGACAGAAAACAAATAAATTTAGTACCTTTGCCCCGATCATATTCATAAATAAAATATAATCGTACAGTTCTCATCCAGCTTTTTTTTTCGAGTTTTTCTACAGGACATTCTGGAATTGATTGGACGTTATTTCGTAAATTCGCCCTATTTTTCTACGAGTATCGCCTTACTGTACTCATTCGTTCATTTTGTGTCCTTATCACCTCTATCGGCGTCGCTTCAATATGATCTAAAGCAAAAGAACAATGATGTGCAAAACTTTAAGACGTTGCATTTCCCTCTGAAACTCCTATGACGTTGAGATGTTTTTTTTTGTCGTTTACTCGTATAGATGGATAGATTTGTCAGTGATACTAGGATTCTCCATTATCTTCTCCCCTTAAGGCTACAGCGGATGAAGCTTTAAGATGTTGTTGCCAAAAGCTGCTGCTGATTCCTTGGGTGTAATCTTAAAGGCAGCTCCACTATTAATCTCGATGAAAGACGCCACAGAAAGTGATAAATACCGTGCAGGAAAATTGTCTGGTTAACTATGATCAATACTTCACAGTAATAAATAATCGAAAGTAACCAAACAAAAACAAAAGAAAACCTACGATCCATTGATTATAAATTATAAAATAAAGAAAAGAAAAGACTGTCTGCTGCCTATGATTACGGTCAGAATAATATTTTATTCGATTCTAATGCGCCCACAGAGCTTGAGTTGTCTCTTTTTAAAAATATTCCGTTCGACATCCCGCCGGCGATTTTCATTATTTGTTTACTGGCTGATTAATAGTAAGAGGAAAAGTATTATATGAATACGATTGTTTTTTTTGTTCTTGTACATTGCCGTCCGCATTATCTGTGACGCGTTATGTCGCCCGATGACGCAAGAGGGGTGGAGGAGGAGGAGGGAGACATAGAGGGACACACATACACAAGAGACCCGGACGAATTCAATTAGTTTGATTTATGACTATCTTTGTTTCGATTACGGACACCCCTACATTTTTAATAGGTGTCATTGGTGACTGATACAAATGACAGCACGGCCCGAATAAAATACATCGCAGTCGCCGATACTAGCGCCAACAGAAGTTTCTTTCAAAGTATCGCTTTACAAATCGATTATACATAATGTCCAATAGCGCACGATCGTGTATCGGGTTGTTTGAATTTCAAATTTTGCTTGTCCCCTAACGAAGATACGATATCGTGACTGACGATTTTTGTTTCACATACTAAGTTATTATATGTTTAAATTCAAAGAGTACGTTAAATATTTAAAGTTAATTTTTCGCGACAGTCTACTCTATTTTACCTAGTATTTCTTTTTGTAATCCGGCTCGAAGGACCAAAGTTTGCTCGTAACTTCACGAAAAATATATACCTACAGGTAGATTGGAATCCGTCAAATGGGCATACACCACCTGGTAGCAAAACTCGTAACTAAAATGAAGCAGAAATATCCGAGGGAATGGTATACATAAATCGTAAAATTGTTTTTAAAATAATAAAACACGTTAAAAAAGTAAAAATTTTTTTGATGATGGAGTCGACGTTTTCTTCTAAAGTTAAATCAATTAAAAAGTTAATATGTTCAGTGAAAAGCTGCAATAGCGCTTCAGACATAGATCTTCACTCTTCACCTATATTAACTACCTTAATAGAAACTAATAGAAGCTTGGATGAAAGCACTAGGTATCCAAGAAGTGAATTCCGGAATAAAAATTTGTTCAAGTCATTTTAATGCACATGATTATATTTCAGCAAGTATTTACCATCAGCCATAACCTTAATATTTAAAACTAGAATCATACTAAAATTATAAAGTGAGAAATTATTTATTCCTGTGTAATTGATTTAACACAATTCTAATGATACGATATAAGTATTTTGAGGTTAAGAACCTACCTGCTGCAATACAAGAAAGTTCCAATAATGTTTGCAACGTTCTCTTAAATCGGCTTTGCACGTGCAAGTCATTGATATGATATTGCTTAAATCACCCAGAATCACCTCACCAATTATATAACGTGAATCACTTTTTAAATCCGAAGTTTGTAAAAAGTAGGCAGTAAACTTGACGGAATTTGAAGGCTAGCTTCCGGATTTGTTATTTCCGAATTTTATAATGTGATTGGCATTGAAAACACGCTCACCTTCAACGAAATTTCCTTTCCGAGGCTTTGTGTCAGCCCAATCACATATTGTGTCAATACTTATCATTTTATCGCAATTTAAAAACTTGGAAATTGCACGGTACACTATAGGAACTACGACAAATTTTCCCTAATCGGCGCCATGTTTTTAGGCTCCTCCCATTTGACGGATCCCAATAGTTGGATTTAGTTTTCGTTTATATTTACTTCTATAAGCTCTGCTTGACTCTATATCCTCAATACACACAAAACCCCAGTAAGAAATACAATTATTCTAACTTTTTTACCACAAGTATATTTACTTTCGAATTCGACTGTCACTAGAAAATTACCCGAAACCAGATTTGCATAATATCTTCGCGACATTGCGATTGCTTCTGTATTTGTATGTATGCACCTTCAAGACAGTTGACATCAATATTACAAACGGCGCATATGTATATTCAAACACAATATTCAGAAATGAAGGAAAAGAGCAAGCAGATTTAGGTTACGGTCGGAAATATCCTTTCATTCCTGGAAGTTTGTTTAGCTTTTCCATGCAAGTTGTACAAGCGCGTGGAATTTCAATAAATGTGCAGTGAATATTACAAACTGCATTCTGAAAGGAAACCCACTCACACAGGTACACCATACCGAATAACAATAAAATGAAATGTAAGTCAAGTATTATAAAAATTTGCGTTATCAAGAATGAAATATCATCTCCTTCTTTTGTTCAGTATGATTGTTTTGTATCAAAAAATGAAGATTTCTAGAGGAGCGAACGAGATGATGTTGCAATAGATCAATGTCCAATGAATGGACTGACGATGATGTAGATATCTCCTGTGGGAGTGGGATTACTCGAATCGCTCTGAGGAAATTTAGATTACGACTTACGTAATCTACTCTGAAGAAGTTTTAACATCATAAAGCGAAACGTCAGTAATTGATTATGTAAAACAGTAAATAAGTTTTCATCGCTGAATTAGCTTCAGTTTATCCTAATAAAATAAAAAATTTCATTTGCAAGATGCTAAAAAGGTCACGTTATTCTAAGGATGTCCAAGGATTCAGCACAACCCCGGACCCCTGCATACAGATAAAGTATTATGATAAAAAAAATAATATTGTTCTTGTTTTGGTACTTTAAAACAGCACCATATTATTATTATTCATATTGGGCTTGCAATTTTTAAACGACATGTTCTCAATATGAGATCACATTTAACACAATGTGAAAATGGCGCCCGCAAAATGGAATAAACAACTACATTCTAATTCCTGTACCTAAACCTAAATTAAGCCAGCTACATTGCATTTACGTGGTTCTGCGTATATGGATTTTCAAATAACGAGAAATTTAGGTGATAATAATGCTGTACCTGAACGAGCTTTACCATGTAGAAATTAACCAAATACGTATGCACGTGTGGAAACACGACAATAAATACAATGTACGCTTATTATAGTGGGTATACATTAACATGGTATGGTTTTGCGCGCAACAAAGTAGTATGAAGATATGAAGATAGATAATGGTCCGTTTCTGTACTACGATTATGATTCTATATGGTATAGATGGGATGCAGGTGGAAATTCTAAATCATGAAGGACAAGAGGTTAGAGATCGTATATTTAAGCTAGTTAGTCACATTTACGCGATGGGAAAAGTCCCAGAAGATTATAAACAGAACGTGGTAGAAACCATACCTAAAAAGAAAGGCGCGGATAGGTGCAATTTGCTTAATTTCCCATGCGTTAAAACTTTTAACTAGAATTATACAGAGGAGGATGGAGAAAAGGGCGGAAGAACTATTAGGGGAAGATCAATTTGAGTTTAGAAGAAATAGAGGAATGAGGCCATTCTAGCTTTACGGGTACGATAGAAAAAGGAAAGAGTGCGTGCATAGGATTTGTAGATTTAGAAAAAGCTTTTGACAATGTTAAATGAGATGTTAAATATACTTAAAAATGTAGGGATGAGTTACAGAGTTAGAAGAGTGTTACTTAGTCAGTATAAAGAGCAACAGGCAGTTATAGAACTGGAGCAGTAACGTAGAGAAGCAAATAGAACCTTGATAACCTAAACCTCGATAACGTAATAAACTCTATAAATTCATAAAATTTTGTGTTCCCTTCCCCTCGGAGTCCAAAACCTCTAGTACTTAAAATAAAAACCCTGTATAACTTAAACGAATAATTTGGGCATCGCACCACAGTAAACGATGAAAAGTGGTTTGAATCGAGAGAAAGTCTTCTATGTAAAAGAATTGCTGAATTTCCTAATGCTTGTTTACATGGTTTAGACAGTGTAGAAACATGTAAAAGCATTAGTGTTAGTGGACCTATACTAAAGGAAAATGCTGAAGAATTTGCTGGAAATCCATAATTTTAAGGTTTAAATATAAACCCTTAGTAAGTAAAAACCAAATTATTTTACGTTTCCCTTGGTCTTTACCTTATCTAGGTTCTACTGTATTAGGAAGGGAGTCACACAGGGATGCACACTGTCGCCGCTACTATTTAATCTATACATCGAAGACGCGATCAACATCGTTAAAGACAGTACAACTGTAGGGATAGATAAAAAGGGGCAAAAGATTAGTATGCTTAGATTTGCAGATGATATAGCAGTATTAGCATCTAGCAAGGAAACTCATCTCCTTAAATTCATTAGAAACCTGCAAAGAAACCAAACTACTATAGAAAACATTATTCAGCAGATGTAATTTTTATCGACACAGGTATGTATACAACGATAGTAATAAATTGATAATTTATGCATTTGAAGCATCTAAAGTTAAATACACAAGTTTAAAGTGTATGTATAACTAGAAATCGAATCATATGTGTACCTCTGTGCGTAAGTTGTAAAGGTGAAGGTCTCATTTATTGATGTTTTATTATTCCTGAACCTGTTCGCTTCGAGTAGGAAGAATGTTAGATCATCTTGTTCACTTCCATCTTGAGCAAGCAGCAACTAATTACTATAATTATAACGAACTTGACAGTACATCGAAGAAGGCCGAAGAATTTCTCCGACTGAATCCTAGTTCATTAAGGAAGTAATTTTTCAAAGACATGCCTGAAATAGATGAAGTCATTGAGACTTGGCTACGATTGCTTCCAAGAAATGCGCTTTAAAGTCTTGTAGAAGTATGAACCTGCTACGCAATTACTGTTCGTTATCGCGACCATACGGTCTCGTACATATGCTCTATAATAAATATACACATACATATATTATAATGTAATATATAGGTACATGTATGTTATTATTCACTGGAAAGCAGGGGAAATATCCAGTTCCGCTGGCCATGAGAAACTTGATTTGCGCATACCTCAAAAAAAATATGATTTATTGGCATCGTAATTGCCAAAGCAGCTTTTTAATTAACCCATGAGTTAATTAGAGGAAAGAGGTAAGATTATTACTCACAAGCTTTTTGCAACTTTTTGTTTAACATATAGGAAATTACTTAATTTATAATCGATACTATGAAACATTATGCCCTTTAAATTTGCTATGCGATAACATGTGACATGTTAGCAGAATGAGTCGTTAGCGAGTGATTAAGAGCTAACGGTGAGATTTTAATTAATGCATGCCTGAATTAACAAAAGAAAAACTATTTCACAACTTATTGAGAAATAATAAGGAATTATATAATTAGTAGCCTATTTATTGAAAAATTGGATAGTTTAAATATGGTTTGTGATAACATGTGATGTTTTCAGAATGAGTCGTTAGCGAGCGATTAAGAGTCAACGGTGAGCTTTTATTTAACGCATGCCTAAGTTAACGAAAGAAAAACTATTTCATAACTTTTTAAGGAACAATAAGGAATTATGCAATTAATAGCCTATTTATTCAAAATTAGATGCTTTAAATATGGTTTGTGACAACATGTGACATGTTTTCAGAATGAGTCGTAAGCGAGCCATTAAGAGCCTACAGTGACCATTTAATTGACGCGTGTCTAAGTTAATGAGGAAAATCTTCCTACAACCTTTTGATAAACACATAAGAAATTACTTAATCAATAATTCATATGATGCAACAGTAGGTGTTTCTAATTTGGTTTTCAGAATGAGTCGTCAGTGAGCTATTATGAGCCAACGATGAGTATTTATGTACTCACTAAAATAATGTTGCGGATAGTATGCCGATTGAGAAAATTAAGAAATTAGAAAGCTTGTTACCCTTTTATACCACAACGAATATGTAGTAAGGTAAAAAGCGTTCAAATTATTTAATTGTTTATTTCTTCCACAATGTCCCTCTTTTTTTTTGATAATAATTTAGATTAAAAATATTTCCTTGTGGGTTTAAACTTTAATTATCTCTTTGTGTCATATCTTACGGGACCATCTAAGTTAAATTGGATATAATCATGTTCTACCTGAAGGATTTTCTCTGAAATTGTCAAAGGACTCGTACAAGTGTTTTAGACAAACTTCTAACTATTTCCACGGTCCGCTCAAGCACAACAAAATCGACTCGTAAAGGGCGTAGCGTAACTCACAGCTAAGAAACTGTTCGTTGTGGTTGCGCTGGAAAAGCCATGCTAACCGTACCTGCTACACCTGTGGTTGGATGAGGAGGCGTATGTTCCGGAGTTCGAGGAAGACGTACGGCTTCCGCAAGGAGCGTCCGGTGTCTCTACCATTTGCCAGCCAGGCCAAGCGAAGGGGTGTGCAGAAACGGGGTAACCGCCACTGTTTGTTCACAGGTTAATTAATGTGCACGCATCGCTGGTTGAACTCGTCATTTTGTCATGCCATGTTTGTAAATTTTCCATCTAAATACCCTGATCAGCAGAGCATACAAATAATAGAACAGAAGATAAACACAGGGTCGCATATTCGATATGACCGAAGTGACTTTTTAAGAAATTTATTGTTTGAGAGTCGAATACTTTGTATTCTATTGTCCCTGCTAAACTACTTTTAACACCAAATGAAAGTAATATTTTGTAAAATGATTCTTCTGCTTGGAATCATCAAAAAGTCTTCAGTCTGAAGACAGGTTAGACGTTTGTCCTTCCATCCTAACTTTTCATTTCCTGAAAATGTAGGCCTTCCTTTGTCTATTTTTACTTCTGTTTCTGCTGGTAATATGATTCCAACTAACTTTTTATGACTCGGAAGATATCCTGTCATTGTATCTTCATCCTTTCCCCTTTTGACTTCCACAGCGCCCTTTATTCTCCAACTTTTCCATTTCCAATAACCTTTTCCATTCACAGCATGTATTTTTAATAAATTATTCGTTCTTGGCAATTATGATATTGATTTAAAACATTTGGAGGTAATACATAACCTAATAATTTAAATAGCATTAAAATGCATCTCGTAATTTTCCATTTCTGTGGTAACATGCCACACATTAATTTATTATTACATATATACGGTAATTACACAAATTTTATCATCTTTCATACAATATCACTTCATTACAGAGGCAAAGGGTAATTAAATACAAAATCACCGCACAAATCTAGCGAATACTAAATTTTTGTTACTAGTTGGTGATTTAACACAGCAAAGTCCGTCTCTATATACATATATATGTATTAAATTAACGCCATTTTCAGTATATAATTTGATCGATTAGCCATTAAGATACGGTAGACATTGTGGCGAGAAAAATCTTCGTTGCGGTTTTGAAGAAGACGACGTGGTGCGCGGTTTAATGACATTTTGCGTAAACTGAAATTGCATGATGGGATGTTTATTATCTCGGTTCGTGATAATCACGGTATCATGCCAGATAGGTACAGACCGGACGCGAGATAATATTTTATAAAATTTATCAGGTGCAGAGATGCGTTAGTATGGTAATGAATGCAATTGCAAACCAACAGGTCATTAACTGTAGGTGTATTTTTGCCTGGAGAACGGGTTCGCCGCTATTAGAAATAACGTTAAATTTTATACGTTGTTATTGCAAAATGAATAAGAGGAAATGGAATTTCACGGTGATATTCGACATTTACTGTCGATGGATTATTTTAATTTTCGCAAATAATGCATTCTGAAAATTTTTGTGAACATTACTTGATTGTGGAGATTAATGATGCAACACTTTGGAAACGTCCGAATTTAATTAAAACTAAAAATAGCGCAACAGTCGCTGAAAATTGCATTCCCCTTCATTAACAAGCGCAAATTTTATTTACACGGTAATTTTTGATAAAGAGGCATTTTAAACACTGTAAATAAATGATTATTTATAAGTAGTAGCGCTACTCCACTTTTGTAAATACTGAATTATAAACACTATAAAATCCATCATGATTAATTGGTTTTATCTAATTACCAGAGATGCAACGGATATCGATTTTGCCGAGTACCGGACGGCCGTGTAACCAGCATTAGCTGCCCGTAAGAATAATTTCCATTGAACTTCATGGGAATCAATGGAAAATGATTGTTTCCATTTATAATTCCATTAATATTTACGTAGGAAAAAATTCCATTTATTTTCAATGTGAACCAATGCAAAATGTATAAATTCTATTTAAAATCATTCAACATAAATAGAAAAATAAATGGGTATCTAAAAATGGAGAAGATCTGGTTTGAGATGATTAAAATTTATTAAAAAAATTGAGAAAAACGTGCTGAGGTTAATGTGATTGTCAAAGCAAGTTGTAAAAATAATAAACAAGACATTATTTGGAATAATAATTGTCATGTAATTCATTTTTTTTTTTCATTTCATTTAATTATCACTAACAATAATTGGAGGTAAAAAATAAAGAATTGACACTAGGATTTCCATTGGGTTTAAAAATGGAAGTTCCAATGGAACGGAACGGAAATCCCATTGCGTTTAGCAATGGAGGTACCACTGAGTTTGGGAATGGGATTTCCCCTATAATTCTAGTGGATATTCCATTCGTCCCATTGGCAATTCCCCATTTATTACCATTAATTAGTATCAGTGGTAATTAAATGGCATTTTTTTAATGGAAATATTTTGGAAATTTTTCCTACGAGGTACCGGCAAAATCACTTAGTTAATGGTACATGTCTTCGTTATGGAGATTTTTCCATTAAATGCCACCCGTACCAACGTCCCAAAATAGATATACTCCAAGTCAAAACGTACTTTAAACAGTGAACCAACGAAATTTTAATTCTTGCATGGCGGATTTTCAACTAGAGGGTTGAATTGAAACTGTTAAAACGAGCTTATTGTTATTAATAATAGTCTGGAAGGCGGCAAAATCATACTAATAAGTTATCGTTAATCAAGATCTGATATATTACCTCCAAGCGAAAGCGATTGTAATAGTAAAAGTACTCTTGAGAGAAAACGTCAACAAACTATATCCAAATAACAAATAGTTTAGTACAGTAATCAATAAATAATATAAATTAACACAAACGACTTATCCCAATACAATCTTAATTATCAATTTTCATTAGGTAGGTTTTTTGTTATAGTTATTAGACTATTGTTTGGTAGAATCACCTAATACTGTGTCATTATACGGATTCTAAAAAAGTGCAGGACCCACCGAGTACCGGATGTAAACCGGGTACTAGGCCCATCTCTACTAATTACCCATACACTGGCTGACTCTTCATAGGAAATCTGCTATTCTTTCATTAATTATTGCTATTTACTTTTAGGCAGTAGCTCAATCTTTGTACCGAAAACTAAATCTTCGGCATGGGTTAACATTGTACGATGTTGTAGTCCTAAGACTGGTTGGACTCGCATCTCCACACTTCATTTCTAACCTTCTCTATCCACAGTACCAACATCATCACCTGTAACACCACATTTCGAACGCTTCCAACCTTTTCTTTTTTTGCCGCGCCCACTGTCCATCTTTCACACCTGTACAGCGCCTCGCTCTAAGCATACACCATTAACAATTTTTTTCGAATTTCTAAATTAATCGTTCGAGAGCATAAAAGTGACTTTTTTTTATTGAAGGCGACTCGACCCTGCGCTATGTTTTGCTTCATATTCCTACTACTCCTTCCGCCCTGAGTTATCTGACTTCCTAGATATCTAAAGTCAGTCACTTCTAATCTTTACATTCGCTCTTTCCCTACTTTTTCTTTCCGTGCATATCAGTATTTTTGTTTTACTTTTATTTATTTTCATACCATACTGTTTTGTCCGTACCACTTCCATTTTATTTAGCTATCTCTAACTCCTCCCTGCTAGATGCCAATACATACTGCTGTATCATCTGTAAATCTAAGCATACTAATCTTTTGCCCCTGTATATCTGTCCCTACAGTTGTACTGTCTTTAATCATCCTTGTCTAACTCTCTTCCTAATATTTACTTCTCTAAGTTGCTGCACCACTTCTGTGAAAAAGGAAGTTTTTTGTCGGTCTGGTATATCCACCAAGATTGTTTTCCGGCTTAAACGTGCCGATTGTATCAAGTGATTACGCTTCATGTTTCGGATTGACTTCAATATCATTAGTAGTTATTCTTTTTTGTAAAGTATGGATGAGGTAGATACTAATTGAAGAGTGCATATAAGTAAGTACCGAAGTTTCGTTTTCTGCATGAGAGAAATATCTCCTTGTTGGAGATCAAGGGCGGCAGCGTGTCAAAAAGTGCAAACGCATAATTTCGTGAAAATACCGAAATATCGCCGTCGGCACTTTTCGGTGCCCGCTAATTACGGTCGAATCAAAAGCGCTTAATAAGGACCGCTGTATCAGGAGTTGATTGGTCACTCGAGCCGTACCATTAAACATTGTTAGCCCTCGGTCAGATTCTCTCACTATTTAAGTTTTATTCGCCTGTAATCGTTCAGCTAACGACCATTTCCCGGCGCACGCTTTAATTTCATCGCATCGCATCCCATCGGTCATCAGTTGAAACGATTGTTAGGGTGCGGCGGCAACAACATCCCGAAAACAAAAAGGTTTTGCAGTTATTATTCGTCTCGTACGCGGTCCGATCTCCGACTCGTCAGATAAAGAATGAAATATTCGAACGTAGTACACCCTCTACGACCACCTCGCGGCTAGCGCAGTCCTTATATGCATGATGTCCAACAGTTTGTTACTTCTGGCATGTGAATTATTCACTTGTTTCACCCTATTCTTCAGCATAGAAATGTTAGGGAATATGCTCCTTTTACATCTTTAAAATTATAATATCATAAAAATTTGAATATAATAGGGGCACCAGTCGTAAGGCTAGTTGGTCACGCACTTCCGCGTTTGCTAATATTTTAGAGAGCATCCCACATCCTTAACTAGTAGTGAAGAGTAATTAGTCAAGGTCAACCTCTACTTTTCGTAGCTCCTGTTTCTGCTTCTAATGTGTCTCTAACTAGCCCTTTATACCTGAAAAAGTGTCCTGTAGTTAGGACGATCAAAATTGGCAAAGCCCCCAATAAATTAGACGTATCTTCTTTCTTGCTTCCACTTTTAGGATTGTAGTCAGTTGTTGCGTTTTGAGCACGCTCTTGTTAAGTTAGGAAATGCGTCATGAGTAGTATGAGTAGAGATAACCGAATGAACTTTAAAGGCCGATGCCGGCAACATGCTTAAATTCTGCTAGTCTGCGTCTCCTTCTGTTACACGATCATTGGTGTAATGTTATTCCTTTTTCTTTATAAGTGTCCGCTGCAAATCCTATCTGGCATCTCTTTTCTATGTTTCCGATATTCCCTATAAAAGTAGGTAGTAGGCGTTCTGTCAGTAACCGCTCTATTCTAGTTAGTAAGTTGAAAGGAGAAAGTAAGTGCAATAATTTTATTTCGGCCACTGCCAATTTTGAATGTCTCGTCTGTATTTCTGACCACTTCTCTCCACGGTATCCTCATCATTCGCCTGTTACACCACATTTCCAACGCTTAATCTTTTCTTTTCCGTCCCCCCCTCCCACCGTCCACGTTTTGCACCCGTGCATGACCATACTCCAGATATATACCATTAACAAAGATTTTCGAACTTCTAAATTAATCGTTCGTAAGCATACAACTGACTTCTTTTTGCTAAAGGCGATTCGACCCTGCGTTATCGTCTGTTTCCATTGCTCCTGCATTAGTCTCATCAAAAACTATTTCAGTTCATTTTGTACTTGCCGATTCGTAGATACAATCATTAACATGTACTGTTAGCTATCGTTACAAAGTAATTAAAATAATACCTGTAATCGTATAGGTATGTTATTAGACTCGTTTCTTGAACGACATGACAACAATTGAGGTTATGATGCAAGACGCGTTTTAAATGAGCCGCGCATGTAATTTTCATGCCAAAAGTTGAGGTTGGGCGCCGTAATAGCGGCAGTCAGTGATTAACCTTTCTCTTCTGCCATATGCCAATCACTACTGTTACAACGTTTCATCATTCATACGTCCATCGCGTATGTATCATCTACATACGGCAACCGACAATTAAAAGAACAAAAGATCGTCAGCTATTTGTGCGGGTAGTAATTCGTAAAAAGAAATACTTGCGCTGCCTCCATCTGTCAAGTAGCAAAAGCAGGACCTGTCATCAACATACACGTGCATTTGTACGTATGTACTTGGACATCTCGGATGTCTTCGGTCTACGCTATCGTTAACTGAAATGCCCAACGTCGCGCCTCCGTCTCTGATTAATTTGTTATAATTTTATTAAATGAGTCAGCCAAGATTCGCTGCAACGATACGGCGCCCGCCTTTATGTTGGACTATCAGTGATTAATTTTCGGCCTTTTCCTCTGCTAATGCCCGAGCTCGGAACATTTTCAATGCCACTCTCTTCTCTTGTTGTACACCAGGAGTGGAGGCAAGGAGAAAAATAAGCTGCTGTTCATTTAAAGGCTGTGTAACATCCACTAACGACCTCGGAGTAAGCTTTCGTCAA
This sequence comes from Agrilus planipennis, assembly GCF_000699045.2. Classification (NCBI taxonomy): domain Eukaryota; kingdom Metazoa; phylum Arthropoda; class Insecta; order Coleoptera; family Buprestidae; genus Agrilus; species Agrilus planipennis. The sequence continues at coordinate 1,607,336 of NW_020442461.1, read as the reverse complement.
TGAAAAATTACGTCCAGAGGCCACCTTCCACTTTTCCTGTCTCCTGCCATACGTCAGGCACCTATCTCCACTAAACAGGAGAATTAATAAGGACATGAGTAAATTGTCACGATACAGTTCTTTTTAAGACCAAAACATAAAACATCCTAAGAGAGTGTCTAATAATCGTCATCATCATCATAAGGTCTTGAGTCCTAAGACTGGTTGGACAAGCACCTCTACTCTTTCCCATCCTGAACTAATCTTTGCATTTCCCTAAAACTAGAACAACCCACATCCTTAACTATTTGCGAACAGTATTCTAATCTAGGTCTACCTCTACCCCTCCTAACTCCTGTTTCTGCCTCTATTATGTCTCTGAATAGATCTTCATGCCTGACAAGGTGTCCTACTAACTTATCTCGCCTATTTTTTATTAACTTCCATAGAGTCCTCTGTTTTCCTATTGACTCTAATACCTCTTCACTTCTAACCTTCTCTATCCACGGTATCCTCATCATTCGTGTAACACCACATTTCGAACGCTTCTAACCTTTTCTTTCCCGCCGCGCCCACTGTCCATGTTTCGCACCCGTATAGCGCCATGCTCTAAACATACACCTTTAACAACCTTTTTTGAATTTGAAGTGACTTCTTTTTATTGAAGGCGATTCGATCCTGCGCTATCCTTCGCTTCATATTCCTACTACTCCTTCCATCCTGACTTCCTAGATCTTTATATTTGCTGTTTCCCTACTTTTCCCTCTCTTGTATACCAGTATTTGGTTTTACTTTTATTTATGTTCATACAGTACTGTTTTGTCAATACCGCTTCCATTTTATTTAAAGCTATCTCTAACTCCTTGCTAGACGCTAATACTGCTATATCATTTGCAAATCTAAGAATCGTGACAATACACTAAGGAGGACGTTTAAAATTGGCAAGAGTTAGTTCCAATACTAATCATAAACTTTTTAGAAAAGCATCCAGTTGGAGAACCTCAGAAGCGACTTAGTTTCGGATCAAGAGGATTACTACAGTCACCAAGTTTGCACCAAAGTCATACCTTTCAAATTTTTGACAATGCTATTCCACAAAATCTTAGGACACGGATGCTTCAAGGTATTTTTTCACCAAGAAGATTGAAATTTCTGAAAATCTATATATATTTAACAAGGAATTCATAAGATAACCCACTGAAATAGTGTATCATCAAGCGTAAACCAACCTAGATGCACATCCCTTGTCTACATTGATAACCAAACAATTTTCATACCACAAATTCATATTAATTTGAAAGGTCCAGTAGATAACAATACTTAAAGAAAACACTCAACCATGCACATAGTACAAAAAATTAATTCAGCTAGACAAGCCCCTATCCTTACCAGAAGAGCACGTTGTCGAACATTACTGAATTCCACACGTTCTTTAATAACAGTAAGTAGGTTGGTCGGTATTCTGTGTACGACGTGCTGATGATATCCAAATTCTAACCTAACGTAGAAAAGGTCAACGGTTTCTAGGATAAGAAATTATTCAATATCTTTCGTTAAAAATAAATAAACGTTAGTATCGACGATACCTTGTCCTTATCTGGTCAATTTATCAACGATATAATCGTTGGTTAGCGTCGAACGTGTCGAACGTTTACTAAAATCGCTTAGTTGGGAAGCGTGACCTATAATTTTAATATGCTAATATCAGTACAGGCAGTAATGACCATTAATGCATTTCGATTCATTCCGGGGATGGTTCTGTGCATAAATTCACTCCGCATTTATATGTAACCTGGTCTCCAGCTTTGTAATTTCTAAATCGATAACTTACTTTAATCTCATGCAAAACGAGCATGTTTTTTACGCGGGGATCACAACCAGCACAGTGGCGGTCATCCCTCACAACTGCAGAACTACAAAACACATAAAATTTTTGCGGACGTATAAGGTCCGTACTAAAGCAAGCGATCACAATTTTATTGGATGAAAGCTACTAAGTGGAAGCGAATGGCTAGTATACTTCATTTACTTTCTCCAGCGATGTGCCCCTTTCAATGTCTTGGATACGCGCTGGCAAAATCGTATGTAGGGAGAAAAAAGCTCATTATACTCTCGACTCTTGTTCATTAAACATACTTTTTCATACAGTACCTGCCAAAAGTTTTGTTCAATCATGAATAGTAGTGCAAGTCGAAAACAAGCGTTAAAGCCTTTAATATGTCTTTAAATATAAATAAACATCTCGTTGATATTTCCAGTAGTAAATGGTACCAATAACAGCGTATTTGTGCAATGCAATTGTGGTGGATAAAATGGTCAATTTTTCCGTGCAGTACTGTACGGATTATACGCTCCTCACCGGTCAAGAGTTTGGTCGAGAGTTGTCTCCTTCCTTTTCTGGCCTAGGCTGTTCTATTTTACTTTGCGCCGGTCAAACTGAAGGTCACATCGGTACAGAAAGTAAACTAAGTATATTTTTGCGAGTATCTACGCGTGATATATCTCTACCACTTCAGTAGATCAGTATCCTAGTAGACCCCTGATAATGATGTCGCTGTTGATCTAATTTACAAAAGATAACGTTTTTGACTGATTATAGGACCTGGGAAAGAGCGATTAAAACTTTTTATTGTCCGATCACTTAGAGAAACGAACAAATAAATAAGGGTCGATTAGCGTAAATAACTTTTAACAGTTACGCTCAATAAAACAGTCAGTGTACATCGTTCTTGTATCCTGTACCTGTCTCTAAGTGAACGGACTGCACCTGGCCAATTTTTATTTGCCATTATTATTTTATGTCCTTAAATTCGGCACCGCCACTGGACTCAACATAGACCGAAAGATAAGACTTTGCAAGCCGCAAGTCTACTTTGTATTCATGATTACCACCTGGCTTATATAATTAACGCTGTGTAACTAAAGACACATTATGAATAAATTGGTCCGCTTTAACATGCAAAGAACGATACCAATGACGTTGCACCGACCTGCAAATTAACAGCCCCATCGTATGAGAGCGCTCTCCTTTTTTTCCCGAGTATATTCTCTTTTCTTTTTTTTTTTTTTCAAAAGACGGTATCATCACCTTCACTACTCGTACTGGCACCTTTCATTACAGATTATTAACGCATGTAACGATTTTTTAAGAGACCAGTAGTCTGACAGTGCAAGAACTTAATAATTAAATCCCAAGAAGCTTGAATATATTAAACTAAAACCGACAGTAATGTATACGATACGCCAACTTACAGTCCTCAAAATTTTTATAAGGACAAAGGAAGGAAGAATTCGTTCTACGATTTGAACCTATGTATGACAAATGACAATCTATTAGATTTTAACTCGGTAATCAGTTTTATATCTGAGAACCAATTGTCAGCAGTAATGTTTCGCCCAGTACCATATATTGGTTGAGCCAATCTTTTAACAACATCTGTTGGTTTATTACTCAGCTCAAAGGGACCCTCAGGTTGTCTGCTAGAATATATTTCTAGGTTGTGAGTATAAAACGTGACTGCATAAATTTTCACTCCGTACTTGGCAGGTTTGGTAGGGATATATTGTTTGAACTTACAACGCCCACGAAAAGCTTCAAGCTTACATTCTGCCCAAGTGCTTCAAGACGAATGTAATGATTTGTATGCTCAACAATTGTTTGTAGCATTTTGTCAGAAAAAATATTACTCCAACATTGTATCGGTAATTGAGCTTCCCGTTCTTCATGGATTACTCCTGGAAGACGTGTGACAATATTATGTGACTCATGTCGTCGTCTCTTCGGGCGAGGATGTTTATTCCATTTGGAGGTTTTGTCTCTTCCAAGATAGAATAAATTATCATACGAGACAGGTTCTTCCGTTACGCACAACAACTTTTTAATCAATTCTTCATCCCGGGGATTATTTAGATTGTACACACGATCCTCCATTATTTTGAATAAACCAAAACACAAAAAAATATAAACGAAGCCTGTTAACACAACATTATAATACACTTACCTTTTAAATCGCAATGTATCAGTATGATACACTTATGTTTACAGTTACACACCCCCAGTCAACAGAACTTCGGTACCATAACTGATAAAAACATAGACCTAGGAAGGTACTGTGAAGGCGAGACACCCCCACCTTCGTTTAGACAAATGCCGCGGAAAATAAACGTGCTTGTATCACATTGATACACATGCAACCGACGAGGGTTAATTACTAATAGCGGTCAATGTTATTATGCAACATCAACTTGAAGTCACTTTTCGATTTAGAACCACTACAAATTTCCTCAAATTATTGAGGAAAATATTTTTGTTGCTGTTGTCNAAAGGAAGTTTTTTGTCAGTCTGGTATATCCACCAAGATTGTTTTCCGGCTTAAACGTGCCGATTGTATCAAGTGATTACGCTTCATGTTTCGGATTGACTTCAATATCATTAGTAGTTATTCTTTTTTGTAAAGTATGGATGAGGTAGATACTAATTGAAGAGTGCATATAAGCAAGTACCGAAGTTTCGTTTTCTGCATGAGAGAAATCTCTCCTTGTTGGAGATCAAGGGCGGCAGCGTGTCAAAAAGTGCAAACGCATAATTTCGTGAAAATACCGAAATATCGCCGTCGGCACTTTTCGGTGCCCGCTAATTACGGTCGAATCAAAAGCGCTTAATAAGGACCGCTGTATCAGGAGTTGATTGGTCACTCGAGCCGTACCATTAAACATTGTTAGCCCTCGGTCAGATTCTCTCACTATTTAAGTTTTATTCGCCTGTAATCGTTCAGCTAACGACCATTTCCCGGCGCACGCTTTAATTTCATCGCATCGCATCCCATCGGTCATCAGTTGAAACGATTGTTAGGGTGCGGCGGCAACAACATCCCGAAAACAAAAAGGTTTTGCAGTTATTATTCGTCTCGTACGCGGTCCGATCTCCGACTCGTCAGATAAAGAATGAAATATTCGAACGTAGTACACCCTCTACGACCACCTCGCGGCTAGCGCAGTCCTTATATGCATGATGTCCAACAGTTTGTTACTTCTGGCATGTGAATTATTCACTTGTTTCACCCTATTCTTCAGCATAGAAATGTTAGGGAATATGCTCCTTTTACATCTTTAAAATTATAATATCATAAAAATTTGAATATAATAGGGGCACCAGTCGTAAGGCTAGTTGGTCACGCACTTCCGCGTTTGCTAATATTTTAGAGAGCATCCCACATCCTTAACTAGTAGTGAAGAGTAATTAGTCAAGGTCAACCTCTACTTTTCGTAGCTCCTGTTTCTGCTTCTAATGTGTCTCTAACTAGCCCTTTATACCTGAAAAAGTGTCCTGTAGTTAGGACGATCAAAATTGGCAAAGCCCCCAATAAATTAGACTTATCTTCTTTCTTGCTTCCACTTTTAGGATTGTAGTCAGTTGTTGCGTTTTGAGCACGCTCTTGTTAAGTTAGGAAATGCGTCATGAGTAGTATGAGTAGAGATAACCGAATGAACTTTAAAGGCCGATGCCGGCAACATGCTTAAATTCTGCTAGTCTGCGTCTCCTTCTGTTACACGATCATTGGTGTAATGTTATTCCTTTTTCTTTATAAGTGTCCGCTGCAAATCCTATCTGGCATCTCTTTTCTATGTTTCCGATATTCCCTATAAAAGTAGGTAGTAGGCGTTTTGTCAGTAACCGCTCTATTCTAGTTAGTAAGTTGAAAGGAGAAAGTAAGTGCAATAATTTTATTTCGGCCACTGCCAATTTTGAATGTCTCGTCTGTATTTCTGACCACTTCTCTCCACGGTATCCTCATCATTCGCCTGTTACACCACATTTCCAACGCTTAATCTTTTCTTTTCCGTCCCCCCCTCCCACCGTCCACGTTTTGCACCCGTGCATGACCATACTCCAGATATATACCATTAACAAAGATTTTCGAACTTCTAAATTAATCGTTCGTAAGCATACAACTGACTTCTTTTTGCTAAAGGCGATTCGACCCTGCGTTATCGTCTGTTTCCATTGCTCCTGCATTAGTCTCATCAAAAACTATTTCAGTTCATTTTGTACTTGCCGATTCGTAGATACAATCATTAACATGTACTGTTAGCTATCGTTACAAAGTAATTAAAATAATACCTGTAATCGTATAGGTATGTTATTAGACTCGTTTCTTGAACGACATGACAACAATTGAGGTTATGATGCAAGACGCGTTTTAAATGAGCCGCGCATGTAATTTTCATGCCAAAAGTTGAGGTTGGGCGCCGTAATAGCGGCAGTCAGTGATTAACCTTTCTCTTCTGCCATATGCCAATCACTACTGTTACAACGTTTCATCATTCATACGTCCATCGCGTATGTATCATCTACATACGGCAACCGACAATTAAAAGAACAAAAGATCGTCAGCTATTTGTGCGGGTAGTAATTCGTAAAAAGAAATACTTGCGCTGCCTCCATCTGTCAAGTAGCAAAAGCAGGACCTGTCATCAACATACACGTGCATTTGTACGTATGTACTTGGACATCTCGGATGTCTTCGGTCTACGCTATCGTTAACTGAAATGCCCAACGTCGCGCCTCCGTCTCTGATTAATTTGTTATAATTTTATTAAATGAGTCAGCCAAGATTCGCTGCAACGATACGGCGCCCGCCTTTATGTTGGACTATCAGTGATTAATTTTCGGCCTTTTCCTCTGCTAATGCCCGAGCTCGGAACATTTTCAATGCCACTCTCTTCTCTTGTTGTACACCAGGAGTAGAGGCAAGGAGAAAAATAAGCTGCTGTTCATTTAAAGGCTGTGTAACATCCACTAACGACCTCGGAGTAAGCTTTCGTCAATGAAAAATTACGTCCAGAGGCCACCTTCCACTTTTCCTGTCTCCTGCCATACGTCAGGCACCTATCTCCACTAAACAGGAGAATTAATAAGGACATGAGTAAATTGTCACGATACAGTTCTTTTTAAGACCAAAACATAAAACATCCTAAGAGAGTGTCTAATAATCGTCATCATCATCATAAGGTCTTGAGTCCTAAGACTGGTTGGACAAGCACCTCTACTCTTTCCCATCCTGAACTAATCTTTGCATTTCCCTAAAACTAGAACAACCCACATCCTTAACTATTTGCGAACAGTATTCTAATCTAGGTCTACCTCTACCCCTCCTAACTCCTGTTTCTGCCTCTATTATGTCTCTGAATAGATCTTCATGCCTGACAAGGTGTCCTACTAACTTATCTCGCCTATTTTTTATTAACTTCCATAGAGTCCTCTGTTTTCCTATTGACTCTAATACCTCTTCACTTCTAACCTTCTCTATCCACGGTATCCTCATCATTCGTGTAACACCACATTTCGAACGCTTCTAACCTTTTCTTTCCCGCCGCGCCCACTGTCCATGTTTCGCACCCGTATAGCGCCATGCTCTAAACATACACCTTTAACAACCTTTTTTGAATTTGAAGTGACTTCTTTTTATTGAAGGCGATTCGATCCTGCGCTATCCTTCGCTTCATATTCCTACTACTCCTTCCATCCTGACTTCCTAGATCTTTATATTTGCTGTTTCCCTACTTTTCCCTCTCTTGTATACCAGTATTTGGTTTTACTTTTATTTATGTTCATACAGTACTGTTTTGTCAATACCGCTTCCATTTTATTTAAAGCTATCTCTAACTCCTTGCTAGACGCTAATACTGCTATATCATTTGCAAATCTAAGAATCGTGACAATACACTAAGGAGGACGTTTAAAATTGGCAAGAGTTAGTTCCAATACTAATCATAAACTTTTTAGAAAAGCATCCAGTTGGAGAACCTCAGAAGCGACTTAGTTTCGGATCAAGAGGATTACTACAGTCACCAAGTTTGCACCAAAGTCATACCTTTCAAATTTTTGACAATGCTATTCCACAAAATCTTAGGACACGGATGCTTCAAGGTATTTTTTCACCAAGAAGATTGAAATTTCTGAAAATCTATATATATTTAACAAGGAATTCATAAGATAACCCACTGAAATAGTGTATCATCAAGCGTAAACCAACCTAGATGCACATCCCTTGTCTACATTGATAACCAAACAATTTTCATACCACAAATTCATATTAATTTGAAAGGTCCAGTAGATAACAATACTTAAAGAAAACACTCAACCATGCACATAGTACAAAAAATTAATTCAGCTAGACAAGCCCCTATCCTTACCAGAAGAGCACGTTGTCGAACATTACTGAATTCCACACGTTCTTTAATAACAGTAAGTAGGTTGGTCGGTATTCTGTGTACGACGTGCTGATGATATCCAAATTCTAACCTAACGTAGAAAAGGTCAACGGTTTCTAGGATAAGAAATTATTCAATATCTTTCGTTAAAAATAAATAAACGTTAGTATCGACGATACCTTGTCCTTATCTGGTCAATTTATCAACGATATAATCGTTGGTTAGCGTCGAACGTGTCGAACGTTTACTAAAATCGCTTAGTTGGGAAGCGTGACCTATAATTTTAATATGCTAATATCAGTACAGGCAGTAATGACCATTAATGCATTTCGATTCATTCCGGGGATGGTTCTGTGCATAAATTCACTCCGCATTTATATGTAACCTGGTCTCCAGCTTTGTAATTTCTAAATCGATAACTTACTTTAATCTCATGCAAAACGAGCATGTTTTTTACGCGGGGATCACAACCAGCACAGTGGCGGTCATCCCTCACAACTGCAGAACTACAAAACACATAAAATTTTTGCGGACGTATAAGGTCCGTACTAAAGCAAGCGATCACAATTTTATGGGATGAAAGCTACTAAGTGGAAGCGAATGGCTAGTATACTTCATGTACTTTCTCTAGCGATGTGTCCCTTCCAATGTCTTGGATGCGCGCTGGCAAAATCGTATGTAGGGAGAAAAAAGCTCATTATACTCTCGACTTTTGTTCATTAAACATATTTTTTCATACAGTACCTGCCAAAAGTTTTATTCAATCATCAATAGTAGTGCCAGTCGAAAATAAGCGTTAAAGCCTTTAATATGTCTTTAAATATAAATAAACATCTCGTTGATATTTCCAGTAGTAAATGGTACCAATAACAGCGTATTTGTGCAATGCAATTGTGGTGAATAAAATGGTCAATTTTTCCGTGCAGTACTGTACGGATTATACGCTCCTCACCAGTTAAGCGTTTGGCCGAGAGTTGTCTCATTTCTTTTCTGGCCTAGTGTTGTTCTTTTCTACTTTGCGCCGGTCAAACTGAAGGTCACATCGCTACAGAAAGTAAACGAGGTATAGTAGGCAGTCACTTTTGTTTGTTTCGAATTCTACTTATCGAAGTGCAAGATAATTGAATTTTCATTGCGCCATTGTTCAGGAAGATTCGGAGGGAACAATGGTAAAAGGAAACATTATTTCACCCATAAAGCCGATTAGTTTTTGAGGAATGTGTTTGAAGGTAATCGAATCGATAAACAATTAAAGTTTCATTGCTGTTCTCTGGTTTGTTAGTTCGCCGATGCTTTTTGAATAAATATTGTGGCTTAGGTAAATGATCATTAATGTGACTAACGAAAAGGTGCTTATCAAATTTCCTTGTTCATTTTTTAATTTGCATGACGTATAACCTTCAAACGAGCCTTGTAATTACGAGCACTTCGGGCCGTGGTGTGTTTAAACAAAGCTTCTTGGGCCATGGACTTATAACAAGGCATAATTTTAGGGTACGCCGCATTCATAAATCAATAATAGCCCATCAGAAGAGGCAAAAGCGGAATTCCTTGGGCTCGTTGTGTACGCTCTCGATCACTGTGTATACATATACATATTTATATTATGTTGCCAGATTCTATACGGACTGAACCATTGTCAAGACTTTTTTTTAGTTATTACTGAAGAGCGATTGCAAGATTTATATGAAAACGGACCAATTTTAATTCCTGTGCAGTTTCTCGTTTTAAGACCGCAATTACCTTGTTTAATATTTAACAGAAACGTCTGTTGGCAGAGTTAAACTATTGATTTGGACTACGTTAGATTATGTCTGGTTGCATGATTAACATGAAAATTCTGATAATCCGGAGCATTCGCAAGGAGACTCCCTTTAGACCAGTGGTTCCTAACCTTTTTAATATTGTTACCCCTATGACCTATTAGGAAAACTGATTTTACCCCGACCTTAAAATGTTATCAATACAAACAACACAAGCAAATACAAATGTCTTTAATAATCACAAATTGCACATCAGTCTTACAATTTTATATATCTAAACAATAGATTGAGTAAAGATAGTTGGTGTGATGGTTGGTATTATTTTNAGGGGCGTAGATTAAATATTTAAAAATAGGGATCAGTGAGCAAGTAATAGACAGACAAACAGAAGAACTAATTGTTGATGTTGGTGACAGTGATAGAAATTCCCATGATGACAGTGAATGTGAAAACTAACTAAAACGAAAGCAATAGGTTAATTTTTTCTTTTTGATAAGTCATGTTTTTACATTATTTTCTAGTACGCTACTGTCCTATCTGTATTAATACTATAATATACGCCTACCGAAAGCTTATTTGTGTATCGGTTCCGAGTGACTTACCCAAATAGGTCATAAATGGGCATGTACCTGCGCGATCGCTCGCCCGCTTCCTTCGTCAGACCTGTACCTAGATGTTTTTAGCATCAATTATTAATTACCATTCGATTAAACACCCTGTACATTAGTAGACATCCTAGTTAATTTGCATTCAATTGTCACAGTAAGATTTACACTGCATACAGATTTTGTTCAAACCCTAATTTCTTCTTTGTACAATTCGCATCTTCTCAAATTGTTATCAAGATGGAATATCGTGTAGTAGATGGTACAAAAAAAATCTATATCCTTTATTAGAATAATTAAGCAACAATTTAAGATAACAACTACGTCTTTAAGATTGTCAGAAGATCTATTTGTTAAATGCCTTTTTTTTCGGCTGGTACATATTCCAAGGACTCTGTACAGAATCATGCTGTAGCTAGCCGACCGACAGACACAAGGTTAGTACGTATGGTACTCACTTTGTACTCACATGTATGCATACTTTGGTACCAGCGACTGGTTCGTCATCTGGCAATCATTTTTTGACAGCTATTAAATGGATAATCATTTAGTTGTGCAGTTTTTACCATGGCTTGCTTTAATTAACTATCCATTATTGTAATTGCTTGTTGTGTCGAAAAAAACTGGTCCAGATTATCATCTGCAGAGTCCGTGGAGGCCACACAAGCACGATGAGAAAGAATAGGAACTAAGATGTCGGCAAGCACACACTGTGTAGTCAAATCTGCTACACATGATGTTCAGGACACAAAAGAAAATGGGGAGGCAGTAAACATTCAGTACGGTGAGAGTTTGATATTTTTGTAGACTCATATTTATTTTGTTGCTTTTGTCTATGCAAGAAAATTAATTGGACTTCTGCCTATAGCGTGCTGATGAGATCTAATGAATCGCAATCCGCATCTGCCTGTATTAGGATAATCTTTTTACGGAATTCTATTTTGCTGCAAGTGATTTATTCTCAACAAGCAATTTCCCCCTTTTGAGTGCACAATAAATTTTATCAAAATTTAGATTAGCTATAGGAAATAAACACCCTGTAAGTTCTCAAGTTCATTACATTGCGATGAGGGGCACGGCAGATTCATTCTTTCTAATGAATTACGAAAAGTCTTAGTAACGTCAAGAAAGAATTTTAATTAAAAAATAATTTATGTTACAATTTTATTGATTACCTGCTAATTTGATTGAAGGAGCTTCTTTAATCAAGGAACTGTTGAATAACTAGCTGTACCTTTAATTCCTATAGGGCTGAATTTTCTAACTAATCAATAAAGAATGTGTCAGTTGATGAATTCAGATGTGCAAACGTTTTCTTTTTAATCTAAATTGAAAGCTGTACGAAAATTTGTAAAATCGAACTTCCTATGTTTTCAATCCCAGTCTGTACATATTAATACAGATTATAATCTCAAAGTTTTTAGGATTCTGATGGTTGATAAGAAATATTTAGAAAACTGAATTAAGAAAGGAAGGTTGGTACCGCCGTCATTGGTATACTTCATTTAACTTTCTCTAGCGATGTGCCCCTTCCAATGGCTTGGATGCGCGTTGGCAAAATTGTAGGTAGGGAGAAAAAAGCTCATTATATTCTCGACTCTTGTTCATTAAACATACTTTTTCATACAGTACCTGCCAAAAGTTTTGTTCAATCATGAATAGTAGTGCGAGTCGAAAACAAGCGTTAAAGCCTTTAATATGTCTTCAAATATAAATAAACATCTCGTTGATNATTTAATGTCTATCACATACGTTCATTGTGATATGCAAAGTAATCACATGAACAAATACTTACAATTATCCATTTTCGTTCAAAATTGAACCAAACAGTCACCATATTGAATCCTGTAATACAGTCTGGTTATGACATCAATATAGTACAGGCTTGACGCTGGAAGCTGGCGGAAATTTTAAAATGGCGTGGATGCTCGGTGGCAAAAGTAGGCAGTTTTAGGTATAACGATTGCAGCCCTTTCTCTTCAGTATTCCTATCAGGGGCGTAGATTAAATATTTAAAAATAGGGATCAGTGAGCAAGTAATAGACAGACAAACAGAAGAACTAATTGTTGATGTTGGTGACAGTGATAGAAATTCCCATGATGACAGTGAATGTGAAAACTAACTAAAACGAAAGCAATAGGTTAATTTTTTCTTTTTGATAAGTCATGTTTTTACATTATTTTCTAGTACGCTACTGTCCTATCTGTATTAATACTATAATATACGCCTACCGAAAGCTTATTTGTGTATCGGTTCCGAGTGACTTACCCAAATAGGTCATAAATGGGCATGTACCTGCGCGATCGCTCGCCCGCTTCCTTCGTCAGACCTGTACCTAGATGTTTTTAGCATCAATTATTAATTACCATTCGATTAAACACCCTGTACATTAGTAGACATCCTAGTTAATTTGCATTCAATTGTCACAGTAAGATTTACACTGCATACAGATTTTGTTCAAACCCTAATTTCTTCTTTGTACAATTCGCATCTTCTCAAATTGTTATCAAGATGGAATATCGTGTAGTAGATGGTACAAAAAAAATCTATATCCTTTATTAGAATAATTAAGCAACAATTTAAGATAACAACTACGTCTTTAAGATTGTCAGAAGATCTATTTGTTAAATGCCTTTTTTTTCGGCTGGTACATATTCCAAGGACTCTGTACAGAATCATGCTGTAGCTAGCCGACCGACAGACACAAGGTTAGTACGTATGGTACTCACTTTGTACTCACATGTATGCATACTTTGGTACCAGCGACTGGTTCGTCATCTGGCAATCATTTTTTGACAGCTATTAAATGGATAATCATTTAGTTGTGCAGTTTTTACCATGGCTTGCTTTAATTAACTATCCATTATTGTAATTGCTTGTTGTGTCGAAAAAAACTGGTCCAGATTATCATCTGCAGAGTCCGTGGAGGCCACACAAGCACGATGAGAAAGAATAGGAACTAAGATGTCGGCAAGCACACACTGTGTAGTCAAATCTGCTACACATGATGTTCAGGACACAAAAGAAAATGGGGAGGCAGTAAACATTCAGTACGGTGAGAGTTTGATATTTTTGTAGACTCATATTTATTTTGTTGCTTTTGTCTATGCAAGAAAATTAATTGGACTTCTGCCTATAGCGTGCTGATGAGATCTAATGAATCGCAATCCGCATCTGCCTGTATTAGGATAATCTTTTTACGGAATTCTATTTTGCTGCAAGTGATTTATTCTCAACAAGCAATTTCCCCCTTTTGAGTGCACAATAAATTTTATCAAAATTTAGATTAGCTATAGGAAATAAACACCCTGTAAGTTCTCAAGTTCATTACATTGCGATGAGGGGCACGGCAGATTCATTCTTTCTAATGAATTACGAAAAGTCTTAGTAACGTCAAGAAAGAATTTTAATTAAAAAATAATTTATGTTACAATTTTATTGATTACCTGCTAATTTGATTGAAGGAGCTTCTTTAATCAAGGAACTGTTGAATAACTAGCTGTACCTTTAATTCCTATAGGGCTGAATTTTCTAACTAATCAATAAAGAATGTGTCAGTTGATGAATTCAGATGTGCAAACGTTTTCTTTTTAATCTAAATTGAAAGCTGTACGAAAATTTGTAAAATCGAACTTCCTATGTTTTCAATCCCAGTCTGTACATATTAATACAGATTATAATCTCAAAGTTTTTAGGATTCTGATGGTTGATAAGAAATATTTAGAAAACTGAATTAAGAAAGGAAGGTTGGTACCGCCGTCATTGGTATACTTCATTTAACTTTCTCTAGCGATGTGCCCCTTCCAATGGCTTGGATGCGCGTTGGCAAAATTGTAGGTAGGGAGAAAAAAGCTCATTATACTCTCGACTCTTGTTCATTAAACATACTTTTTCATACAGTACCTGCCAAAAGTTTTGTTCAATCATGAATAGTAGTGCAAGTCGAAAACAAGCGTTAAAGCCTTTAATATGTCTTCAAATATAAATAAACATCTCGTTGATATTTTCAGTAGTAAATGGTACCAATAACAGCATATTTGAGCAATGCAATTATAATGGATAAAATGATCATTTTTTCCGTGCAGTACTGTACGGATTATGCGCTCCTCACCGGTTAAGAGTTTGACCGAGAGTTGTCTCCTTCCTTTTCTGGCCTAGTGCTATTCTTTTCTACTTTGCGCCGGTCAAACTGAAGGTCACATCGCTACAGAACGTAAACGAAGTATAAGTTTGTTATGGCGTTCATCCATATCCCAACCTAGTAATGTCGTCGACTACTACATCCTACTTATAACCAAAGGACTAAATACTGATACCAAACCAACTGTAGAACTTAAAAATACTCATCATGAGAAGGCATTATTTATAATTTAGGACGTTTGCATACAGATTCATGAATCCGTTCATCACTTAACGTCAATTGTAGGCATTGTTGAACAGTACAACAAGAGTTACGCAACTCTGCAACTCCATAAATCACCGTGCCGACATTGTTTTAGCAATTACTCCGCTGGTAAACGCATTGTGGCTTTCCGTACGCGCACAAATAACTTACGAGACGGGAGCGTACATAGGAAACGTGCGTGTATACGTGTTTGCAAATACATATGTACGTAGATGTATGTCTGTTGCCTCGCTTCGGACTTCACTGTTCTCGTAAATTATCAGAAAATGAAGATCAGTTCGCAACGGTGTTTGCCGTTTCTCTAATCCACGTGTAATGTATATCAAGCAATCGCTGGCTTAATTGTGTTTGTGATTGACAGTAATTGCAGTAATAGACTTTAGACTACACAGTCAGAACCGCACGTATCGATACTGCTAGATACACCATCATTCGGAGGTTTCTGTGGCAATAAAATTCAAAAAATGGCTAATCTTCAAAGTAGTAGATATTACGCGTCCAAATTTGGATGGATGATTCCGTCAGCGGGCGTTTAGTTACAGCCACTACCACATTTTACTATCTACCATTTTATGACATAGTCTTCAGCTCGAAGACATTTCTTCCTATCTTCATGACCGAGCGGCATGATCTAGAAATTTTAAGATGTGGTCACACGTTGACAAGACGAACACGCAAAGGACACGGGGCGAAAGTCGTACGTATCTCGTACGACTTCTGTTTTGTGATAATACCTACTACAGATTTGAATGCAGATGGCAGTGGACACAAGAATAGAGCAGGCTTACGTCAACCACAACCGATCGACATGTTTTGTTTAATTTTTCTCGTGTTGACCTACAATTTTGTAGAAGATTCCATAATCATACGAATAAGTACAAATGCACCTCGCGGCGTCAACATCAACGGAACGAGATCTAAACGTATCTCACACTACCCTCGTCTCAACCACGTCCAGCGCGCTGGTATCCTCAGTATGTAACCAGACCTTTATTGAACCAAGAATTCAGGAGGACATCATTTCGATTCCGGGTCTGTCTGCTCTGATCCAAGTATTCCTGAGGTTTCTTTGGATAACATAAGCAAATGCTGAGGCAGTAATATTCCACAGATAACCTTTCATTCTCTTCTGTCTCCCTTTCGTCCCTCTCATTTTTCTCACCCTAATCACCACCTACTCATTCCCACCATTCCCCA
Source organism: Agrilus planipennis (assembly GCF_000699045.2). NCBI lineage: Eukaryota > Metazoa > Arthropoda > Insecta > Coleoptera > Buprestidae > Agrilus > Agrilus planipennis. Next base: position 1,591,172 of record NW_020442461.1, on the reverse strand, counting down.
AAGGAGGCTGAACAGGGAATTCCGCCTTACTCTCAGGTGTATTGCGGAGAGACTGCCCGCACACCAGCATTAGTAGCTGTAATTTCAAATATATTTACATTTGCTCATCTGTTTCTGCTTCTAATACGTCTCTTACTATCCCCTCATGTTGGAGAAGACATCCCATCAGCCTTTTTGCCCTTTTGTGACTATCTAACTATCCCCTCATGTTGGGGTGGATATCCCAGCAGCCTATTTCACCTATTTCTTGTTATCTAACTATCCCCTCATGTTGAGGAAGATGTCCCACCAACCTATTTTACCTATTTCAAACTATCTAACTACCCCCTCCTGTTGAGGAAGATATCCCACCAGCCTACTTCACTTATTTCTTACTATCTAACTATCCCCTCATGTTGGGAAATATGTCCCAGCAGCCCATTTGGTCCATTTCTTACTAACGTGCTTACTGTTATACATACATAAACGATTGGTGATTTTTCTAATGTATTATAATTTTAGGCATATAATTTATGTGAACTTATAGTAGCTACTAAACACATGCATTTTAGAATGTTTAAGTAGCGTTCTGGATCATGTACTTAGAAAGCAGTTATCTTCATGATATACACCGAGCATTTTGCATTAAATGCCAATAACCTCGAGTAACAACTTGGATTAAAATAAAACCATTTGCAAATTACATTTTCAAGAAACACATACATACATACAAACATATCTATCCCAGCTTCGGAGTGTACTTAGTATCGAATTAAAAGCTTATAATTAAACCATTACGGAAAACGTTCCCTGATTAAAAACCGAGAGTTGTCGGCGGCTTGGACGAGAACTTAAACACTCGCTTCAGCTAAACAAGCACAAATACGCAGCCTACTAAGACGCTGTTTACTGAAACAACATGTCCCGTCGAGTTCATGGCAAATTGATGAAGTATTAAACTACACGACTTTAACGAAAACACAATTTGCAAGAGAGGCCTCAGCCAACTGCAACAGGATGCAGGAAATATTTGCATAATATGTATCTACCTGTATATATGTACATATCTACAGTACGGACCACAAATTGGGTGTCTAATTTGGAAAATGTAGCATCTAAGGAAACAACATAACCCTAAAGGCAGAGAAGGTAAGAATTTATTCACCTTGACAATATCAAAAACAGAAAGCTCATAAGCGATCAAGGTCAAGACGAAACTTCACTTGTCAAGGCCGCTTGTATGCGCCATCTATTCTACAAACAATAAAACAGAAATTCGTTTCGCTGTACCTACATCACTTGGGACACACTGTATGCGATTGTAGGTACATTATGTGAACGTAGTTTGAGCATTCGTCGAAGAAGCAGAAGCGCCATGAAATTTGCAACAACAACAAACAACAAACAGAGGAGAAGCTGATGATCTGTTTTATTGCCGCGGTTTAACACGTACAATACATACGCGAAAGCAGTCAAAACATGTTGATGCCGTATTCTTGTTTAGTGTAGGAAATGGTCTGGAGAATTTATAGATATGGCATAGTAAACGAGTTATCGACTGCACCACTTCTCCAGACGCCGCACATGTATATGTGGACGTTAGCATACAATTTGTCTCACAACAGGCAGTAAATATATGAGAACACGTAAGTGTTGTAACACCAACATCAAGACAAATAAGCAGCATTTGCATCTCTATACAGCAGAACTCGAATCTTCGGAAATTGCTTCTCTACCAACGAAATTGCAACAATCATCAATAAAGAAAAACACAAATAGTAGGTTTTCACCATTGGCTCCTGTAGACATGACGACTGCTCTTTGTTTTTCTTTTGATTATTGATTTTCTTTAAGTTAATGAAGATCACAACATTTCAATATGAAATCACAACGTTATCAATGTGAAATTCAATAGAACTCAATAAACAGGAATATCTAATAATTCGAAAATATGTTGATAACAATCAGCACCTAACTAGGTTTCTTGCTTATAGTCGAGCTACAGTTCTTTAAACTTTTTATTTTTTCAGTAGTCGGATTACAGTTTTTAAAGTTTTTAGTGTTTAAGTCATCATGCATCAAGAATTCAGATACTGAAGTATTTGACTAAGTACAGTGGAATTCGTTTATTATGACTCCGCCTATATTGACCATATGCTTAATATGAAGTAATTGCAGTGTTAAGTTTGGTTTTCATATTAAATTCTCCATAGGAAAGTTTGGATATAATGACTTCGTTTAATATGACATATCGTTTATTATGACTGATTCTCAAGAAATCATATCCGGCTATAGTGACTCAAATAATTAAAAATTACATTTTCGCTCATTTTTCTCCATAGGAAAGTTTGCATATAATAACTTCGTTTAAAATGACATATCGTTTATTATGACTGATTCTCAAGAAATCACATCCGGCTATAATAACCCAAATGATTAATAATAACATTTTCGCTCATTTTTCTGACCCTTCTTATGTATATCGATATTACAATTCATNAACTCACTTCTAAAAGATATCTAAATTATATGTATGTTTAATCATAGTATATTCAGTATATAGTTACATTAGTTCGACGGATCGTTAACCTTGTAGGTCGGTTGGTCGTGGTTGTTGTTGTCACCTCTCGTAGTTTAGTGGTCAGAACATTGGTGCGTAAAGCCAAAGGTCCCGGGTTCGATTCCCGACGGGGGTGTGACAACAGCAACAATTTTTCCCTCATTAATTTGAGGTAGCGTGTAGTGGGTAAAAAATTCAGAAATGAATTTTCAGAATAATATTTCATATTAAACTAACTCACTTCTAAAAGATATCTAAATTATATGTATGTTTAATCATAGTATATTCAGTATATAGTTACATTAGTTCGACGGATCGTTAACCTTGTAGGTCGGTTGGTCGTGGTTGTTGTTGTCACCTCTCGTAGTTTAGTGGTCAGAACATTGGTGCGTAAAGCCAAAGGTCCCGGGTTCGATTCCCGGCGGGGGTGTGACAGCAGCAACAATTTTTCCCTCATTAATTTGAGGTAGTTTGTAGTGGGTAAATTTAAATCGAAAAAATGATTCCAAATTAATATTACTAAATGTGCTTTCTAGGCCCATCACACTTTAATGTCTAATTTCAGGTCATTTGTCTACTTTTAATACGATTAAATGGAATTCCATTTGTCAGAGGGAAAGTAAAACTCGTTTAAGTCGTAATATTTCCTTGAGTAGACCGTGGGGTTTTAACAAAAATATCAAAATGGCTTCGCGAATGCTACATAAATAAAGCCCGCTTTAAAGTTAATGCAAAGAAAATTGAGTTTGTTATAAAGCACCGCAGTGAGCAGTAATAACAATCGGAACTTTCAGAGGGATCCATGACTGCGAGCTTTTCATAAATTTTGTTTCAGACACGACTCTAACGGTTATAAGAGGATAGTTATATGGAGAACTCGTTATATATTTGAGGGGGAATTACGAAAAGTAGAATTGGACATTCAACGTTCAAATAACTCCCGTTAAAGTTTCGTGCCGAGGATGGACATTCCCATGTTTCATCGTAAACTTTGTCATTACATTAAGCCCAGCACTTCCTACAGTACCTACATAACCCTATAAGACAAAGTAAATTTTTATTACTTTTTAATATTTTTATCGTAAACAACTGCTTTTTGGGTTGACATCTGGGGAGTTTTTAAGATGATTTGATTTTCAAGGTGGACTGACACCCTCTGTACTCAGTGCCATGGCACTTCAAATTCCTAAAACTTCATAAAACTTTGACGTGATCGTATATTATATTGTTGTGTCTGAAAACAGAACGAAGGAAAATCATAAACAGAAAACTGTGGGTTTATGTGTGTCCCGTAGGAAAAATTTCCATTGAAGTTCAATGGGAATCAATGGAAAATTTGTAAATTCTATTTAAAACCAGTAGTCTGACAGTGCAAGAACTTAATAATTAAATCCCAAGAAGCTTGAATATATTAAACTAAAACCGACAGTAATGTATACGATATGCCAACTTCGACTCTTCAAAAGTTTTATAAGGCCAAAGGAAGGAAAAAATCGTTCTACCATTTGAACCTATGTATAAAAGGTCGATTATATTTTGTTGTGTTTTATACACATAAGGAAACTGCTACCGTCAATAATAATGAATTTGAACTTAGATACAGGCCTGACGCTGGAAGCTGGCGGAAATTTTAAAATGGCGTGGATGCGCGGTGGCAAAAGTAGGCAGTTTTAGGTATAAAGATTGCAGCCCTCATTCTTCAGTATTCCTATCAGGGGCGTAGATTAAATATTTAAAANGATGAACTTCTATTCGACGAAAAGCTTTTTAAAAAGTTTATTTCGTTGTTAGTCAAGCCATTACGTGTTAGATATTTCAGTTCCTATTAATTTGTATCTATCTAAAGGCTTTTATCCACTGCGTCCGATCCGTTTCGGCGGTACGATCGCATCATAGGAACGGACTACTTTCCGGCAATCCTTCAAAACAAACCTAAAAAATATCTAGTTTTTGTGTGTTAAGTACAATACTTGCTATAATTTTCCAATTTCTAGTCATGCAACTGCCTTCTTTAAATTTTTATAATATGAGTTATCCTTCAGTTTATACAGAATGGGGTACTAACGTATTAATCCTTCTGTCTGTGAAATCAGACGTTTTTAAAAAAAAGCTTCACACAATAAACAAAACTGTGAAATCTTGTATATACTGATCCGATAATTATCTTCCATAGCAAATAGCAATTTTAAAGGCATGTGATCACGAAATGGATGCAATTTTATGTGCGTATCAGGAGTCATCTATTGGCAGCTATTGATTACAGAGACAGTACAGGTTCCGAGATGGTACCGCCGAACCCGATCTGCCAAAATGGGTAAAAGTAAAGGCATTTAAGTTTTTATGTAAATTGTTACTACATAGGAAAAATTTCCATTGATTTTCAATGGGAACCAATGCAAAATTTATAAATTCTATATAAAACCATTCATAAATAAATAGATAGATAAATAGAAAATCAATTGTTTCCATTTTGAATAATTCCATTAATATTCTTATCGTTAGATATGAATGGAAAACTTTTATTTCCCAAAGAATTCCAATGAAATAATTAATTAAGAAATGAAATATTTTTTGGTTTTTGAATTATTTATTTATAAAATCTGTTTCGTTACATGGATTTTAGTTTCATCAGTCTCGTTCGAAACGATTAACAATAGGTGTGATTAATTTTTGTATGTTATTTAATTCTGAATGAGATATTTGCATGCGTACACATTTAAATTGAATATTATTAAATGGTCTCAAAAATATATCCATCCACTATTTCCAAGCCCTAAACCCGCTGATATTATATTATTCTTACGAATAGTATAGGGTAATTCGTTTATTATAACCATTAGTGGTCACATACTATACTAGCTTTTTTCGATACAGTTTTTGCTTGCCCAGGTGCAAGAATAGTGATATTGCCAATTAGGTGGTGGAAAATCAGTAATCTACTTTTACCTATGCGTGCATTTTGGGGGTACGTGAGGCACCACCACGGCAGTAGAGTGAGAGACAAGCAAGGTAGTAAGTCGTTTGATTAAAACGGTATATTTCATTTAGACGTTGAGCATTTTTGCTCAAAAAAGACAGAAGACGTATTTATGGTCATTACACGAAGACGTATGTATTTTGGAAGACGCGATACATTGAATATTGTATATAAGTTGTATATATTTAGTTCCTGTTTGTTACTCGTTTTGCTGTTTGCTGTTTATATTCATTATTATGTTTATTATATATGTATTCAACTACCCGGAGCCTTTTATTAAACAACCCCTAGACAAGTGAAAAAGCCTACATTAGAAG
>NW_020442461.1:1569115-1584600 GCF_000699045.2 Agrilus planipennis | reverse complement strand
TTCAATGGGAATCAATGGAAAATTTGTAAATTCCATTCAAAACCATTTGGCATAAATGGAAAAATAATTGTTTCCATTTACAATATAATTCCATTAATATTTACATAGGAAAAATTTCCATTGATTTTCAATGGGAACCAATGCAAAATTTATAAATTCTATATAAAACCATTCATAAATAAATAGATAGATAAATAGAAAATCAATTGTTTCCATTTTGAATAATTCCATTAATATTCTTATCGTTAGATATGAATGGAAAAGTTTTATTTCCCAATTTTCCCATATTTTATTTTGCAAGACGCGATACATTGAATATTGAATATAAGTTGTATATATTTAGTTCCTGTTTGTTACTCGTTTTGCTGTTTGCTGTTTATATTCATTATTATGATTATTATATATGTATTCAACTACCTGGAGCCTTTTATTAAACAACCCTTAGACAAGTGAGAAACATTCAGAGATTCGAGTCTCTCATAGAGAGACTGAATGAATAAAACTGAAAAATTGAGAGACCTGAGTCTCTCGTAGAAAGACTGGGATCTCTAAAATATGTTGAACTTAGAAAATTTTAGACATGTCTGTCGAGACACCACTTATTCAGAGATTCGAGTCTCTCATTCAGAGATTCGAGTCTCTCGTTCAGAGACTGGATACAAAATGAGGATCTCTCTATGAGCGACTCGAGTCTCCCTAAGACGCTAAACGGTTTTTCTGACAGTCTCAGCGACACCAGAGAGACTCAAGTCTCGCTTTCAGAGACTCTGAGAGACTGAACATTTTTATCTCGGGAACTTGTATGTGTGTCGAGCGACAGGGTCAGAGATTATATTGAACGAATTTTCACATTAATATTAAATTTGACATCAGTTACAGTTATATGATTACAAGCTTCATAATGAGTTGCATTGTTAAAATATTTAAAATTGATCTGGGCTGTTACAACAATTTCTGTGGTGACAATAAATCGAAATCATCGAGGACTAAAAGTGAAAAATGGACGCCGTTAGTATTTCCCGGCAGTCGCCTCCCAGTCCCAGCACAAAATATCTCATTCCCTTAACAATTACAATATAATGCGAGGTTGGAGATAACTTTGGATATTTGTTTAAGTTTCTCCGCTGCGCTCCAAGACGACGACGACGACGTAGAAGTAGAATACAAATGTAAGTCTCTAATGCGACCTTTCGTAAGGGAATAAATTAATTCCATAGTATTAACGGGAACAAAGGGTTCGCCCGAGTTTGACTCGAATTCACGTTATGATTGCGGCTCCATTATATTTGCATAAATTTCGCGGTCTACATTCGAAATGAAACTCTGTCATCGCGTAACTCGCGCCTTTCCGAAAAAGATTCCATTTGGCCCTGGCTCTTCCATAACGGATCTTTGTCAAAGACTCCATCTTTATGGTGTTGTGACCAATTTTACTATATTCTGCACAGTGGTGTTGGTATCATCATCATAAGGTCGTCAGTTCTAATACTGGTTGAACACGTACCTCCACTCTTTCCTATCCAGAGCTAATCTTGGCATTTCCATAAAACTAGAACAGCCCACATCCTTAATTATTTGCGAACAGTAATCTAATCTAGGTCTGCCTCTATCCCTCCTAACTCCTGTTTCTGCCTCTAATATGTCTCTGACTAGACCTTCATGCCTTAGAAGGTGTCCTACCAACCTATCTCGCCTATTTTTTATTGACTTCCATAGAGTCCTCTGTCCTCCTATTCTTCCCAATACCTCTTCATTTCTAACCTTTTCTACCCACGTTATCCTCATCATCCGCCTATAATACCACATTTCGGACGCTTCTAACCTTTTCTTTTCCGCCGCGCCCACTGTCCATGTTTCGCACCCGTACAACGCCGTGCTCCAAACATACACCTTTAACAACCTTTTTCGAATAACTAAATTAACCGTTCGCGAGCATAGAAGTGACTTATTTTTATTAAAGGCGACACGACCCTACGCTATCCTCTGCTTTATATCCCTACTACTACTTCCATCCTGACTTATCTGACTTCCCAGATTTCTAAAATCAGCCTTTCCCTACTTTTTCTTCCCATGTGAAGTGCTGATGGGAAGTTTACTGATGTATGGAACGCAAATATGGGGATAGTCAGAGCACAAAGTAATCGAAGTAGTACAAAACAAATACATACACACACATACCTAGGTAAAGATACACATCGAACAAACCCAAACTTCTAGGATCTCTATTGGCTGTAGATCTTTATAAATACTAACCTATTACTAGCGGAAATATAAAAATTCACCCCATCAAAGCACAAAATGTAATTTAAATGTCTAAAAAGCTATTCATTTTATTTATAAATTAATCATACATGTGATATGCGATCGTTTTAACAGATTCCTCGTTTTTCTCTCACTGACGACGAAAGCCCGTTCACCTGGATAATACGGTAATGGTGTTCAAACATTTCACTCGTCTCATCGATCACCTTCGGTAGATAGACGAGAATACGGACGATTTTACATGAAAAATGCACTACTTATATTTGAGCGATGAACTTGTGTCTAGCATTGTCAGCAATGAATAAGAGAGAGAGTTTCCACTTGCCTTCAATAACATGTGCCCTATTCTTTCAAAATCACTCAGGTTAAGAAAACGGACAGACGCATATACGAGTGATCTTATAAGGGTTCCGTTTTTCATTCGGACGTATGGAACCCTAACCCAAGAACCAACTTAACATTGTAGTTGAAAAAACATGTTCTTCCATACATATAAACTGCAAATGTAAATTTTTACGCGGAACATGTTTTCTTAAAAAATTTATCACGTTATGTTTAGACCATAGACATCTTATTAATTTTTCCGTAATCTGTAAGTAAAGAACCATTTTCTGTATTTTTTTCAAAATTTTAGATTAGGTTAGGTTAAGTTAAGTTAAGGAGATAAAGGAGCTGGGAATGTTCAATTTCCATCTATTTTCTTGAATAACTTTAAAGCTATTTATTTTAAAATTATAATACAACAAGCCCTTTCATATGATATTTCGCACGGTACAGTTTACAAAACATTTTTTTTTATTTCCTACCGACCCCCTAAAAACAACCCTCATGTTCAAAATTAATTTATTTACGTTATGCGTCCGTGTTTGGGTCACAGAAATTCATTTATGTTCTAAATTTCAACTTAATCGGTACAGTAGATTTGGAATAAATTGACTGTGACAAACGGACAGACAGACACACGGGTGATCCTATAAGGGTTCCGTTTCTCATTCAGTCGTAAAGAACCCTAAAAAGGGATTCTCTTGTGACCAAGAGCATTCTGGTTAGATATATATGTCTTATCTGATAATAGTAAGTATTCACTACAATAGTTATTTTGAAACCGATTAGGATTGTATTTATTTAAATATTTCATTTGAACTAATGCAATAAAGGGTTTTATTTAAGATAATTGAACGTAATACATATAGGTATCAAATTATACATGGGCCTCGATATTCAGCATCCATTAAAAAAAGTGTGCGGAACGAATAGTCACAAGTGACAGTTGGCGTGCCGTAATACGAGCAGCCCGGGATACATAAATCTGATGTTGAGTATTTACGTTGTATCTTCGACTGCCTTTTTCGGTTTAGAGTTTTTACTCCCAGCCCTGATTACAACATTATTTGCATATATATTAAATTAATATACATTAGTATACTACTTTATGAAGTTCGTAATTAAATTCTTATAATGGAATACGTCTGTCGGGTTTACGACATAGCATATTTTATTCGTTTCCCTCCGCTCTCGTGAATAAGTTTTTCCAGGAAACTGTAGCACAAATAAATTCCAGTTTCGAAAACAAATTTCAACGTACCCTAATAAAGGAAGGTAAATAAATCAAATTTTATATTAAGAACAACTACCGACAGTAAGTCGGAAAGGTTTTGCAAGCTTTATTCCGGTTTTTCTACTTTGATTATAACATTGGTCTAGTTCTTTAGTGAGGAGAACGCGTTCCCTCGGGAAATTACTTTATGAACTTACTTTTCAAGTTTGTCTAAATGTTTTATGTCTAATAATAAAGTTTTGTGGGATTTATGAACCTTTCCATTTCGTTTTGTTTCTTCTCATGTTGCTACTTTGTCTTTAATTAATTTGGTTCGTAACTTACTCAGACGCCTGTTTCTATATTAGGTATAGTACAATTTAAACTCTCTGTAACGAAACTATGTATTACGAAAAGTTCACAGCAAAGTAAGCATGATTTCATCTTGGAGAAAGGGATGCTAGGAAACTCTTCGGACTCGCCCTTCAGGTAATACGAGTATTATGAACGAATGCCGCAGGTAATCTATACTGGCAATATTTTTGACGTATCTGAGAGTCGACAGCAACTGGCTATAAATCATAATGCGTGCACTTTACGACAAAAGGAATTTACGAGAAGTTTCCAGAAATAGTCGGAAATATTCAACAATCGTATTAACAAGAGACCCGGTCCGACGACAGTTAATCGATATAAATAGTGCGTGAACAAAGAAAGTAAACAGTGTTACAAATTCGTCACGAGGATTTTGCTTCGGCATCAGGCATTACCAGAATTTTCTTATTTTTTTGTAGGTACTGTACATAAAGAAAGCCAAGCCCTATATAACGAATAGAAAGGCTCGGAGTACGTAATGGACTACATATACATATATCGTTTCGAAGAAATATGGTTATATTAGGGGTGCTTGAGAATCCTTACAATGAACTTTTTCCTTTTCTTCACCTCGGCGAATAATTACTGAAAATAATTGTTTAGTTTTTCTTCTGCTGTTTGAGACCGAGTTCGCGCCTCGTGGTTCGCGACATTTATACCAAGAAAAACGACTGCAATTAATTTGAATTCAAATTAAATGTCGAAAATGAGACAGCGGCAAAGAAGCGCAATGAAGACGACTTTCCTTAATGGTGCAGGCTTAGTAAAAGAAAAATAGGAATTGGTTTTCAATTAACAGAAGCAGGAAAAAAGAATTACACTCCCTAACATTTGAAGCATACACGGCGCTGTTCTTATATGTAAATATGAATTATTTAAGTAGCAAAATCAATTACTTTGAATGCAGAACATACAGAACGACATATCTCACATAAACGTTCGCATTTATTTAAAAAATTGACACAATGAATATTATTTACACAGTTTATTATGTTGGAGTACAGTTTATTTGTAGTATTATGTTAGGACGGCTTATGCACCTAAGTAAACGATCCAATGCGAGTAGCTGTATCATTTTTTAAGATCTTTCATATCACGCTTTATGTCTAATCGACAATCCCATTATATATACGAACATACTTAAAATGTTTAGGGGATTATAAAACATAGATCGGTCAGCTATTTAGAGTCCATACAAAGTGGGAGATTTGTAGCTCAGATACGGGCGTAAATTCTTAGATGGAGCGAACCTATCCCATCAATCTTCTCTGCACGATAGAGATTTTATCTCCCTTTACCTATCATGCGCTATTCTTATTAGCCGACTCGTTCGAGCGGTTGAAACCCTTCACCCTACGCAGCCTTTGTTGCTTGACCCGTTTATTCACACTTTTCTCTATTTATTAGAAGCGATAATAACGTTGCCAGGTGTTCCTTAAGGACCGGGCTGTCACTTTACTTAACACTTTGTTACGTGATACGACTTTCATCTACAATTTTCGTTAAAATGGGACATTAATAGGAGCACATGTTGTTAATTTTACGTTTTAGGAACGTTCTGAAAGACGACAGTTCTTTGATATTAAATCAGCCTTTGCAATACTCATATTTGAAAGTAACTGTTGCAGTTATCCGGCTCGATGGACCAAATTGACTTAAAATAGGAACGATAACGGTTTGTCTTATCTACCTTAAAGGAATTTAATAAAAGAATTCATGTTCACATATTTAGATAGTCTACTTTAATAGGCAAGTTTATGTCCTATTTGTAAATAAAATTGTAAAACAACAAAGGAAATGGAATAACAATTTGAAAAATTCTATGGTAAAGGAGTCGACTTGGTTCTAAATAATCATTACGGAGAGCTTTGGGTAATTTGTTTGTACAGAAAGCTTCTTTCGAGATGAAACTAACCGAGAGGTAATTTCATCGATAAGCGGAGTGTAGCAACGCGCTCCCTTTCTCACTCTCGCGAAATACCCACGAACATCCTGCTCCTTCTGCAAAAGTTCATTAAGCTTAATTAATGATTCCGTAACGTTTGCGAGACTGTTTCATTTAAATTTACGCCCGAGAAGCCAGATATTTAAAAAGAAATTGCACTCTGTGCCGGCACGGCACGCCGACGTCACTAAATTTCGCTTATTGATGCGAGAGCGGCCAACTTTTTTAATATTAAACTTTCGAAACAGAAACGGGGTTTAATGAACCATATCCGACTCAATAGTTACTTTCGTACTTTATTATTTCCCACTTTTTTTTCGGGGCGGAAAAGTTCCGCACTCGATAAAACCAAAAGTGTTATAGTGAACGTAATGTAATTTTAATAAACACCCCGAGGAATTCGATAAACCATGAAAAGTGGTGGAGATTAATAGAATATCCTTTCTGATTCTTCAGTCACGGGACTATAAAATGAATATTTCATAATTTAGAATAATTTATTCAACAATTTCATATAAAATAATTCGAAGTGGTCTGTATTCTGTTGAAACTGCCAGACGCGGATCGCTATTTCGATTTTTTTGGATCTCATCAGCGCGTCGCAGACAGCTCCGACAGAACACAGACCGACTTTTACCTGCTGTCTTAACAGCGCGTTTTGGAAACTACCACAAATGGCGCGGTAAACGCCATCTGTAGTAAGATGTTTTGTAGTATTTTCTAAAACGCGCTGTTAAGACAGCAGGTAAAAGTTGGTCTGTGTTCTGTCGGAGTTGGCTGCGACGCGCAGATGAGATCCAAAAAGATCGAAATCGCGATCCGCCTCTGGCAGTTTCGACAGAATACAGACCACTTCGATTTATTTTATTCGATTATGGTAACGTGCCGATCACGTTGAGGTTAGCTACGCCAGGATTCGTTTCAGCACATAGATATCCATATATTTAAATGGACCTTGTTGGAGCATACGTAATCCTAAAATGTAGCATCGTACTACAGATGGCGTTTACCGCGCCATTTGTGGTATTTTCCAACAATTTCATGTTTAAATATGGATAAAAATTTAATTTTTCAAACAATAATCTAACTATAACTAGCTTTTCCCCGCGGCTTCGCTCGCGGAAATTAATATAGTTTCTCCATAAAACCTTTTAACTCCCAATTCACCCTTACAACGTTTTAATTTTATGCATTTTCGCCATCTTAGACTTCAAATAGAAACGTAGCAGCAACATTTCATCCTTAAGGGTTGATTTTTAAAAATTGCCAAAACACGTATTTGCTTAATTTCAACAATGAGCAACTTTCCAGTAAATCCGAGATAAAAATACAAATATACCCCGTGGAAACGTTGCAACCTCTTTTCATTTGATTAATAATACCAAACAGCATATATACCAAGTTTCAAGTAAATTCAGTCACAAATAAAGTAAGTCCCAAACAAATATTGCAACACCTTTTTATCCCCCCCCCTTTGGAGGTTGAATTTTTTAAAATGTCGGGATATGTCCTTCAAGTTTCAAGTAAATCTGACGACAAATAATATATGTTCTATTTAAACGTTGAAACTCCTCTTCACCACTCCTCCCACCACGAGAACGTGATAAAAATATCCTATGTCCGTCTCCTGGTTGTAAGGTACCTCCCCACCAATTTTCAGCCAAATCGGTTCAGCCGTTCTTGAGTTATAAATAGTTATGTGTATAAATTGATTGGTCTAGTTCATCATATAATTACATGGGGAACGTAGAACCATCATGCTGAAGAGGACCTTAATTGGTCCTAGAACGGCCTGAGGTAGAGGGGGTTTTAGTCGGTAGGTCCGAGGACTTCTTCCTCGGGAATCCGACACTACCCAGTCGTACAGACGGCTGGGTGTCTTTTGAAGATTTCCCCTCTTCCACGAAAACATAAAAAAAAAAAAGAACCATCACAGGGTGATTGAAGGCGGCAAGCTGCCTCACCACCCTGCATTATTTGCATTGGGATATTGGATTCCACCACTCTCAAGGATTATTACTCATTTCGCTACTTAAATGGTACCCAGTAGCTTGCAATTTTAAATATATAATTTTGATGTACCAACTTTTCATCTTTGAGCTAAATAAGAGTTTATAGATTCTACGTAACAATATTTTATTTTATGACATTCCATTAATGCATAAGTGTACGGATAAGTACTTATATATTTCTAAACTGAGTGTTTACATTAAAGCGCCTCTTCTTAAAGTCGAAATTCTAAATGTACGCCCTGGCTTTCAAAGCTATCGAATAAAGAACTTCTGTTCGAATTTATGTGAGTATTTTGGTCATGTTGACAATTAAATCGAATTTATGATAACGTTAAGGAAATTCTATAAATATCGGAAAAAACGTAAACATCTCATTTCCATAGGGTTGACATTTGGAAAAAAATAAAATGGGGTCGAAGGAACAAAATGAATTTACATACATTTTCTTTCGAGTCATTTTCCGAGGGTCGAGGATATTTTCGAATCGGTTCAGGCGGACCATTGTTCGATTTGCGACAGCGTCGATTCCAAAAGGCCATTTCCGACGAAAAAGTTCCACAATGATACAGTTCCTTAAGAATAAAGCCGATGGAAATGGCCGCGATAAGCGTTAAAACCCATTATTTTAAATTTGCCCAGAGACGAAGGAAAAAATCACAAGTTTTTTTTTCCTCTCCGGGAATCACAACCATACAACCAGCTCACCCAGGCTAAGAACTAAACAAACAAAACAGCGATAAATCTTCTAGAATGTCGTGTACGGACCGGCCAGGAAGAAAAACTGCGACTATTTCAGGATCTCCGGAAAAAAAAGTTCGGTTCGAGAAAACCATGTCGATTTTATTTTTATGTAAGAACCAAAACGACCTAATACATAAAGGGATACATTGACCTCTGAAGATCTAGTTCAGAGAAATCTCTGATTCACATTAATATCGATTCCCGAAGGAAATGCTATAAAATCCTTTAAACCGTTCAATAAAAACAGGCATTGCGAAAATATTTTCTTAAATATTATTTGTGCCTGTCGAATTATTATTTAGAAAAGTATCGTTTTTAACCTTTAGGGGTAGGTAATTGTGCAGTCGTGAGATAAAAAATTATCCGGAGACCACTCGGAAGTTGCGTTTCTGAGCTCCCGTTCTACTAGAATGTTTTTAAAATAAAACTACAATAGTAGCGAATTTGATTCAATGTGTTTAATGAGAATGTTTCTTACATACTAACTAACAATATTAAATTTACTTAAAACTAGAGAACAACTAACAAACGGGGTGGAGTCTAAATGAAATATATCACGGTGGTGGATAAATGAAGGAATTTCCTGAATGTCGTCATAGAATTTGACAAAGGAACAAAGAAATTTAGAAATTTGAAATGTAATGAAAGTAATTAACAATACTAAATCTAACTAAACGGAAAAGTTTTTGAATTAAAATAATTGTAAAATATAGACAATTATTAGCACTAAACACAGTTTAAGATAATTTGTAAAAGAATGAGATAGCATTAGATTGTGGTAAGAAATTGATTAGATGACTGGATTAAGGGATAGGAAACTCTACTACTATCAATTTCTGATCAGATAGTTAGATCAACAGATAGAGTAGGTACTGTGCGCTGATCAATTTCTGATCGGATGACCAGACCAAGGAATGGTGTACTGTACTCTGGTCAGAAACTGATCAGATGCCCGTATTACGGAAAATCTGATCCGCATCTCATAATCCGGGTTCTCTGAACTAATTTCTAGTCGGGTAGACGAGTATTACCTACGCAAAAGGACTTGTGTGGTGCAAAAAAGACTCTACGTCCACACATTTCCATACCGCTAATTCGATAACTTGAATGAGTGAAATGTCCGTTAGATTTGATAAATTAAGTTGCTTTTCTTATTCCGCTTCTGGGCGTAAATTCTTACATTACCACTTTAAAAAGAGGAGAAAGTTGAACAGATGCTTCTTTATTTCTATTTGAGAAACTGAAGACAAAATTTCCCGTCCCTAATTTTAATTATTTTAAATTCCCGAACAGTCTTCAATCCTTATTTTCACGCCTTTAGAGGGTAAATTTCGGAGACTTAATTCATTCATTCATTCAAGAACGCTCAGGAATCAACAGAAGCGTATGTATTAAATGACAAATTTCAAATTTGTGATCATACTTTCGTCAGTTAATGAAAACTTGTTGACTGTTACTAACAGCGAAAAACAGGATAACACTCAAGGACCCTTGGGCACAAATAAGATAGAGGGCCTCTTCCTGTTGTGTTTTTATAAGTTTTGTCAATTTTCGTCTAAAAACAGTTTCAGATCTTTTGTGTGCTGTTTTTCCTGGAAAAAGTACCAGGGCCCGGCAGTTCCGATTTATCCTATCCCAACGAGTTTTATTGGGTTTTCCTACCATAAGTAAATAAGGAACAGCTAACAATAGGATATTATTTAGGTAGGATAAAAATATGAAGATTTAATGTGAGGATAATATGAGAATAAGGTAGAAATCAGAAAAGATTATAAGAGGATAATAGGATGAAGAGTCTGTACCACATTAGACTATTGGGCGACAATATTAAAAAAAGAAATTATGTTTGCATATTATTGTGTAAGGGTTATTCTATTTTGTGGNTTGCACTTCAAGCCTTAAATGGAACGCCTCAGAGCGAGGTAACGCCGCATGAGTCATGTTTTTTCGTGCGTGCAGCCGGGCTCCATCGAATTATAAGACGTTGTCACGTCAAAAAGTCTGGGATGGTATATGTCTATCCCTTAGGGATAACCCACAATAACCATTTTTATCCTTTACTTTTTATGAGAAATAACGGCTTATTTACGAAGCGATTTTAAGCAATACAGCATTAATCCTTATCTAATTAACTACTTTTAAATACATCGTGCATATAATATAGATCAATATGGCCCTTTACAGCATGTAATTTAAATGAATATTTTCGAAAATATTACAGATTTAAAATGCAGGGACAATGACAAAAAAGCTGTGAATGTTGTATGTAAAGACATTCAATAGTATATTAAGTATCAGCATTGCACCCTTGCGAAGCTGGGGCGGGTCGCTAGTTAAGAATAAAGAAAAATATGCTTAAGAAAAATATTTTCGCTTTCCATAATTTACAATGTAAATTTGGAGCCTAGTATTGTTTGCTTCGTCTGTCTATTTGTTCTTATTGTTATTATGCTACGTTGAAACCAAACATTCATGCTTTCGGTTAGTGACAAATAAATTTCACTCCTGACTTGTGTCGTAAAGTTTTAATAATGACTTACAATGCGACGTTCCTACCGGTTTTTTCAAGATTTGATAATGGTCTCAAGTTCTTATCGTTAATGAGATTGAAGTGGTTCTCTTGTGAACTAAATGTTTAAAATGTAATTTGGTATAATGGAAATTCGGAAAGCGCCGATCTATTTGTTTAAATTTTCCGCCTTTCTAATTAATTCCATTGTATATCCCTGTGTTACAATTTCGGGGATTTAAAAGGGTACCTTTTCTTCATCCATCTTTTAACGGTCCCTTCATCCGCGATAATTAGACTTTATTCGTGACGTGGTCCAATATTTTCTACTCCGGCGACAGCCAATGTCTTATTTGCCAGCCTTCATGCGACTAATTCAGACAAATTTTCTCTTTAAAAAGATAAAAAGATTCACTCGTAACCATTACTCTGTAAATTGCCAAAGTGAATTTCAAATAAGGGTGTCTACTTCGGGGAGCATCAATACGGCATAAAGCTCCGACGAAGAGATGGCGACGAATTCCCTAAAATGTATCCTGCATAATTCATCTTCTACCTCAGAATCCCGTAGTTTTCCTTCCGGTTACATTTCCACTTCACACAGCACAGCACTAGTACCAGCAACGGCACCGTCTCCATCGCAGAAGCGCAATGTCATGTCTCCATCTTTTCGCCCTGCGTGCTCTCAATGCCAATTTTCTTACATCAGCTGTTAAGAACATGCATCGGGACTTCCTTCCATCCGCTATGGAAATAATATGCCGACGATGTGTGTGAAAACCTGTGTATGTATACATATATCAAAGACGTCTTCATATGTACTTAGTAATATGTACGTGATGGAGAAAGCTTATGTCGAAAAGTAGATGCATGAATATCTACACTACTCCTTTATCCGGGAAACTACAATTCCTGCCATTCCTTTTCGGGTCGTCACATTTCACGATAAATTGGTAGAAACGATGTAGAGGTAGCGTTCCCTTTTCTTCTGTTTATGCAGCAAAGGAATATTTGAAATTCTTTACGAAATAATTTTCTCTTTATGGCTTTTAGAATAGGAAAGGCGAGGTCGCTAGGGAAGTCAACTATAAATAAGCGGGATAGGTTGGTAGGACATCTTTCCAGGCATGAAGTGCTAGTTATAAACATATTAGAAGCAGAAACGGGAGTTGATGATGACTTTTCATGTGTAGTATCTTTATCGATTAATTGGTGATTGAAAAAAGGCTGTGCTCCAGAGTTCTTAGTTGTAAAAATAAAAGAAACAACAATGAAAAGAAGTATTGGATTTCGTTATATCTATTACCTATTATCAACTGTAATTTTAATAATAACAAGATTTAAATACGTGACCGATTTGTCGAAATATAACATTTTTCGAATTAGATCGACTCGACGATACCGACTACAAACTTTTCTGAAGAAGATGGCAGATATGAAACTGTTTTCAATTGTAAAGAATACTTCGTTTCAAAGTTGAGTTGACTAGGTTCTAGTCCTACTAAGTTCGTAATTTAATTTTGAATGTAATATAGGTGCGAAACCGATCGATAAAAGTGTGACACGTGTGAACAGTAAAAGTCGATTGAGTGAGCACTCGGGAAGTAAACGACATTTTGCAGCACGACGGGAAATTCTTATGAGGTTTAACGATACACCTGCAGCAGGCAGTTAGCCAGCTAACTTGCGATAACCGCTAGGTCGCTGTAGATAATTTACCCCTGCCAACATGTAAAACGCATTAAGGGACCATTAATCGATAATCTACGACAGGTATATTCGCCTCAAATAGATCCGTTTCTCAGACGCAATCTAATTTTTACGAACCATTTGTTCGCTACAGTGTAAGATCAGGAAGTCATTTCTACCAATACTGGAGTACACTATGAATAAATAAACTACAGTGGAGTGTACTGTTCAAAAATTATTCATCAGGTTTCAATGGGTTTCCAATGTATCGACATGAAGGAGAGACCTCACTAAGGTTTCTTAACTTGTTTAACTGAATCGATAACAGTTTGCATAGGTTAATAACTAATAATAGTTCTTGGTTAGAAATTACCATACATCAGCGCTTAATAAGTAATCTCGAAAAAAAATTTTTTGGGTGTTTCATTCCCACCAGCCAGTAATGCTGGTGGGCGGGCAGTCCCTCCGGATTATGCCGGAAGGTAGGGCGGAAGGCCCTCTTCAGCCTGCTTTCAGGAATCGTGGGAATGGGTGGGTGGTGGTTCGGGTGAGAAAGTTCAGACAGACGAAATGAAGACAGAAAAGAATGAAGGATTATGTGTGAAATATTACTGCCCCAGCTTTGCCTAAGTGATCCAAGGAAACCACAGAAAAACTTGGACCAAAGCAGACGGACCCGGAATCGAACCGGCGTCCTCCCGAATGCTAAGCAATGGTGTAGACCTCTAGGCCATGCCGCTCGGTAGTAATCTCGGCAAACTAGAAAAGCTTCTAAAGAGAGAGTTAATGTAAGATCCCAATTCAGGCAGTGTATCGCCATCTAGCGGGTATTTGCTAGTACTAAAGCATTTCAAGTATTAGACATAACCTTACTGTGTAACGCTTTTAATACTTTCAATAGCGTTAGGTCTTATTTTCAGGCACACTGTTTATGATGTGTTGATAAGATCAAATAAGATCGAAATTACGATCCGTATCCAGGAATTTACGATAAATTCTTGATCACGAACTTAAACATTCCTCTCAATGATTTTATTGCATTGTAAGCTGTCTGCAAATCGAGCGATTGGAATTGTTCGCGTTTCTTTCGTGTCCCGGACAATAAATTCACGACAGAAGTTTGAAGGGAACATACACAAAGGGCACCTTTCGTCGCCATGGGCACTAACTTCCCCAAAATGGAGTACTTATAAACAAACGTTATCGGTGGTATTGAAGGCATTGAGGTGTTGACAATAACCGTTTCACGCAGTAACTCGTTTCAATGGGTGCTTGGAAGGATAATTTTATTGATAGGTTATTTTTAATGTCTGCCGTTCTCTTTTATGGCGCCGCTTTATGGTTAG
Organism: Agrilus planipennis; assembly: GCF_000699045.2. Classification (NCBI taxonomy): domain Eukaryota; kingdom Metazoa; phylum Arthropoda; class Insecta; order Coleoptera; family Buprestidae; genus Agrilus; species Agrilus planipennis. The sequence continues at coordinate 1,570,184 of NW_020442461.1, read as the reverse complement.
TGTTACATCGATAATCATAAAGGAGTGCTACCTTGCTTTTATAACAAAAATTAATGATCGTTATCCTAACGTGGCAATCCACCAGGAAAGGAACCTTATCAAATAATGAAACTGTCGTTATGGCCGACCTACCCTAAAGGCACAATCGTCTCCTACAAACAATTCCAGTAAATAATACTAATAAAGTCGGAAAATTCTGGACGATATCCTGGTACCTCGAAATCACGTACTAACGATAAGTAATGATGTGTGGAAGATTTGATAAGACCACCAATATATTTACATTGTATACCTAACCCTTAAGCTCATAATCCATAATCATAACTCATTTTCAGTTGCGCAACTCGTCGATCCTATTCGGTCAGTAATTCTCACTGAAACGCACCTGCAAGTCTCTGGAGGGTACAGGAAAAATGCACCCAGAAGATATCAATCAATCATCGAGATCGCTTAATCAATCTCATGGCAGATTGAAAAAGGGAGACCGAAGGAATCAATCACATGCGGACCAAAGCATTAAAAGTAAAGACTGTAATAAGAGCAGATCGTATATCGTAATGTGTATAATCATATCAGGTGTATTATTAGGATCCAATTAAATAAGAAAATATGTTTGTCGTACTAAATACATCATGAAAATGGAATGCGAAGAAAATTGACCGATGGTGTAGGCAAATATTCAATTAGAAATGTGACAAAGAAGACAGATGCGGACGACTAAATATAAAAAATTAGGATGATGATTTTTACCACCGATAGAATTTCTACCTCACATAAATATATAGATGTCTCAGAATTTAAACGATTATTGCCTATATTATTGTGAAGTGAAATGTTTCTATGGAAGTCAATAAGAAATAGGCGAGATAAATTAGTGGAATACCTTCCCGAGATAAAAATGTTTAGTCTCACAGACTTTCTGAAAGCGAGACTCGAGTCTCCGTCTCTCATCGAGTCTCTCTGGTGTTGCTGAAAGAGACTGTCGAGAGACTGTCAAAAAAACTGTTTAGCGTCTCTGAACGAGAGACTCGAGTCGCTCATAGAGAGATCCTCATTAATCCGGGTTTGC
>NW_020442461.1:1561433-1568979 GCF_000699045.2 Agrilus planipennis | reverse complement strand
AGTCTCCGTCTCTCATCGAGTCTCTCTGGTGTCGCTGAGAGAGACTGTCGAGAGACTGTCAAAAAAACTGTTTAGCGTCTCTGAACGAGAGACTCGAGTCGCTCATAGAGAGATCCTCATTTCGTATCTAGTCTCTGAACGAGAGACTCGAATATCTGGACGAGAGACTAGAATCTCTCAATAAATGATGTCTCGATAGACATGGTTAAAGTTCAACATATTTCAGAGATCCCAGTCTTTCTACGAGAGACTCGAGTCTCTCAATTTTTCACTTTTATTCATTCAGTCTCTCTGTGAGAGACTCGAATCTCTGAATTAACAATTTTATCGTTCGAGTCTCTCATATAGAGACTGTGACAGATCCATGAAAACACCTAGGCAATAACTGAGAGACTGTAAAAGACTGTGAGAGGCGCTCTTAGAGATGCTGAAGGACTCTGAGAGACTGGAGAGAGACTAAAAATTTTTGTCTATGGTTCTCAGGCATGAAAGTCTAGTCAGAGACATATTAAAAACAGAAACAGGAGTTAGGAGGGGTAGAGGTAAACTTAGATTAGATTACTATTTGCAAATAGTTAAGGATGTGGGTTGTTCTAGTTTTAGCGAAATGCGAAGATTAACACAGGATAGGAAAGAGTGGAGGTGCGTGTCCAACCAGTCTTAGGACTGACGACCTTATGATGATGAAAGATGTACTTATAATAATGTAAAACTAGTAGAGGAAAAGTAATATCTCACTATAGTAGTAAGTGTTCTTGCAAAATTCGACCGTCGACCCCGATGGAGCTCCAGGTCTGTCGCTAGAAGATTTTATTAAATTTATAAACGTCCCAAGTTGTATTTTCAATATTGAAATTAGTTGAACAAAATAATTCGAAGTGGTGTGTATTCTGTCGAAACTGCCACACGCGTATCGCGATTTCGATCTTTTTGGATCTCATCAGCGCGTCGGAGGCAGCTCCGACAGAACACAGACCAACCTTTACCTGCTGTCTTAACAGCGCGTTTTAGAAAACACCACAAATGGCGTGGTGAGCGCCATCTGTAGTACGATGCTACATTTTAGGATTACGTATCAGAATTAGTTGTTTGAAAATTGAGTTTCAATATTAATGAAGATTTCATGTTGTAGGTAACGTATGATGGTAAAATAATCAAAAGGATTTCGAGCACTTTCTTTCCCTCCTGTTGTACGGCTACGTGCGTGAAGAAGTGCGAAATTCAACCCCATGATCGATTGATATTAAACGAGGCAAATCTTCAGTCCTTTGCTCACGCTCGATTCTCCCTAAAAAAAAAATCCCCCGCACTTCTCTGAATGATGTGTTCCTTGTGTGAATGTCCATGACAGTCGGTTAGAATTACTTCCCTCGTCGATCCATTTTGCTTTCGCATTTCGGTCCGGTCCGGTGGCTCATATAAGCCTCGTCGCCTGTCGGTGTCATGTTTTGCGACGCGTCTCATATCAGAGCGTCCGTCGCGACGCAGGCTGCGATACGGACAGGGAGATCGGCTAGCTGAAGGGGTTGGAAGGAGGTGTTGCGGGTTGGCGAGCGGGTTGTGTAGCTCTCCCCGTTCTCTGCGTAAGTTATAATAATGACACGGTCGAATTATTAGTTGACAGCAATTTCCACGCAACTGTGATTATATAGAGAGAGGGACAATGTTACAAGGGCTGCTGCATCCGGACCGAAACGTGTCCGGGAAATGGACACGATGCTGCAAATTGCTTTGTATTTCGGTCAACTCGTGTACAAGATCCAAACTCGACCAAGGTAATTGTTCGAAACTATGACTGCACAACGGCTGCTCGCGTCATTTACAGACAGATTTTCATTATCCACCAAAATTGAACTTTCAAAAGCGAAACATTCAAAAGCACCAACCCCAATTTACCATTACAATTAAATAAACTACCTACTATACATTTAATTCCAAGCCTTTTGCTTTACCAAATATATTTTTAGGGAAAACTACTTTCAAGGCCCTACTTGCACTTTTCCATCTTTTTCATAAAGATTGAGGCTGAATCAGTATTGAATTCCAATTTACATTCGTAAATCATCATAGAATAGCAATTTTATTTGTAAAAAAACAATGTTATCTCAAGTCAATGCATTGAGGTATTGTCCGTCCATTTAGAGAAAGGTGCAGCGTAGATGATGCGCACAAACGACTATTGGTCCTCTGAATATCGACGGTCGTTTACCGTCAGATGTTTCAGATCAAACCCAATCGTAAGCCTCTAGCGCCGCGCCGTAAATAACTTACGCTCACGAGGCAGTTCGGGCACATTGATCTATCATTGTGTACCTTTACTTAAGTGAACGGGCTCTATTATGCACTCCTCAGATGAAACCCACAGTTTTTAGTCTCTTCTTTATTTTAAGCACTTTTAAAATGGTTGTAGTATTTAGTAAAAAAGGTAAGCAGCTTCTACAAATGTTAAAATCTATATTCATGTTTTTATTAACTTTGAAAATATTGTTTGTGGAAATATCACGAAGTGTTTTGTTCGGTATTAAATTTTAATAATACATGCAACGCAAAATTTAATTTCGGTGATAACAATGGTACGGCACACTGCAGAACGTGACGGTCTGTCAGAAACACTCCCTACCACACAAAATGATGACTAAACAGTGATCTGTGACATGACTGTCGCATTATACGAAAAACACTGTTGGGTGCGTCAACCCGGGCGTGAAGACCAACACATTCACATTTCACCCCTCACAGAATAACGAAACCAACCAGCCAACCAACGTAATAATGAAAGCCATGCATCATAAAAATAATACGTACATATCTATGTAATTTACAAATCAGAAGTTGAGGTTACAATTTAATTTTGCAGTTGACATTAACAGATGAGAAATAGCAAGTCTCAAACCAAATTGATGAAGAATTTGACTCCACTAAGTAAAAATACACAATATTTAATTTTTTTTACAGCGTAACTAACACTGTAGTTTTTGGCGAAGCTCTCTAGAAATAGTTTCGATTTTAGTCTTAGTTTTGGATCATATCTGAGAAACGTTTCAATTTAAAATTATAACCCTTGGAGGAATTTCGTGGAGAATTAACTTCTCTTGAAAGTTATTATCATTTACAACTGGTTGTTTCTTGGTAAAGGTAATAGTACATTCATAGTTTAGTCACTATAGATGCGCAATCTTAAAAGTTTTGATTTCCAAATCTTGCATGTCAAAAATTACAGAACTCATAATGTTATCTCTTCAAAAACCTCAGTAAAATTAGGGCTATTTGAAACACATAACACAATTTCGCACAAAACTTTTGAATGTATGGGTGGTATTCATTTAACACCTTTGTGTTTCCTTACCCTAGACAAAAATTTTCAGTCTCTCTCCAGTCTTTCAGCGTCTCTGAGAACGTCTCTCACGGCCTTTCACAGTTTCTCAGTTATTGCCTAGGTGTTTTTATGGATCTCTCACAGTCTCTGTATGAGACACTCGAACGATAAAATTGTTCGTGTCTCTCACAGGGAGACTGAATGAATAGAACTGAAAAATTGAGAGACTCCAGTCTCTCGTTCAGACTCTGGATACGAAATGAGGATCTCTCTATGAGCGACTCGAGTCTCTCGTTCAGAGACGCTAAACAGTTTTTTAGACAGTCTCTCTCAGCGACACCAGAGAGACTCGATGAGAGACGGAGACTCGAGTCTCGCTTTCAGAGACTGAGAGACTGAACATTTTTATCTCGGGTACCCAACGGCTTTTAGTCAACAAAAACATAGTCATGCCAAAATTTGAAAGCCAATCTCTTTGTTTTTATGAAAACACCAGTGAGACATGCGAATTATTTCAGATGATTGAATTATAAATAGTAAAAGCGTCTGAACAAACTCGATTTCCGGATTCTAACTACGTCTTCGCCATGAATTTTCCATGATAGATCATGTTCAGAACACTTTTGCCGCATGACTCCATGAATCCGGAAATCCAAATTTCTTCAGTAAAATCTAATTAATCATTAAATGAAGAGCTCACTTTTGGAATGAGCAAAGAAGTTGCTACCTAATACTTTCCAAGACACCATAAACGTAAAATCGATTTTATAGTTAAAAATGAGAAGGTGATTTTATGAAAGAAGAAGATAAACCACGTATATCCGCAGCTGCGGCAAGGAATGTAAATGGAAGATACGTAGGTGATGGCGCTGACTTAAAAACATCTTCGCGGCACATGGCAACTCTTTAGTTCAAATTGCAAAGTTTTCCGTAAAAGCTGCTCAAGCTTTATAACTATGAAAATATGTTTACGGTAAACATTTTATGAATAATGAAACTGTTATGGAGCCAAAGTTTTACGAGCCGTGTGTATGAATTTCACCCGTAAATCAAGGGATCTCGGCCGGAGAAAATCTTCGCGCAGCACACTGGGCGAAAACCATTTAAACTTTATGTACTTATTCCTATATAGCGCATTTGGCCAACGAAAGTTTTAATCGAAAATCATTTCGGGTGGGTTAGGATTGCAAAAGGCATAAAAAATGTTCTTAATTGCTTCCACAAGCCAATCATAAAAACACGACCATCAAACGTTAAAATACAATACATATATGGTTTACCAACAACGTTTTGCTCCATTTCCATCAGAATTATTAACTAGAGCCTCTAATTTTCGTTAATATACTATCAAAGATGACTTGGATAAGCTAATACAGTAGATTTCGGGTATAACGACAACGAAGGGACCACTGTAATTTCGTCGTTATATCCAGGAGTCGTTACAGGCAAAGTTAAAGCAGATACAGACACACACTGTTCTTCAATTTTGAAACAATTTTCGCCTTTTTTTAACAGTAAATGTACATCTGGAAGTCACACTTATTCAGAAGTTTACTAAACACAGTTGCCACTCAGAAATAACGGTAAAGGTCACCACGCTTATTGATTTGATCTGTGTGAATGTAAACAAAAGATAAGAAAGCTCTTTGTGTCTTTAGGGGCCGACTCCAGTCGCTATAACTGCATGGGGTTACTAGGGATTTGTGACAAATGATTCATTAAAAACAGTCGTTACATCCGAAGTCGCCATAGCCACATTTTCTACTAAAGTGTGCTTTAAATTCAAGGGACTTACACATGAGGGCGCTATAACCAAGGTTGTAATAAATGAAATCCACTGTATGTAAATTACGCTATTTTTTGCAAGTATAAATACCTAAAGGGGATATCTTTATAATGTTGCCAGTTACCCTGACACATACAGTAAAAATATCTTTAGATCAATGAAATATGGATCTAATAATAGAATTACTTAGTGTATGTAAGCAATTCTATAAAAATCAAGAAGGAAAAAAAATAAAAGACTTACGTGCAGCGTCTTGTCTTACAGGAAGCATTGGTAAGTAAACTGATTACAGTTCTCGCCGGTAGTTCAGCGTCGCGACGCGGAACGTTCACAGAAAGCGACACTCCCGATATTCCCGCACTATTATAAATACGTAAAATCGACTACAAAAAAACATATTTAGCGAATTCGGTAACGTAAATCCGTTTAGTCCAAAAATAGTTAGTTAAGTTGACCTTGTGGCTTTATTACTGATGTGTCTCAATAGCGGATCATACAATGCAAAAGGTCATTTCCAGGAGATCAAGCTGAAACAAAAAAGATTTTTCAAAAATTCCATTTCAAATGGTACAAGAAGAAATGCAGTAAAATCGTGATAATGCAAGCAAAAATATACATATTAGATTATCACGAAAGAATGTTTAGATCAAACTGACAATAATCGAGGACTATCATATGAAAAGTTATTAATTGATAGAAAGTTATTTATTCTTTTGATATTTTGTTGAAAAAGTAGAAATTATCTACAAAATAAAATATTTAAACTTTCCATTTTAACATTGGCGGAAACAATTACGTATCTATTGGTCAATTTATTGAACTTATATTACTTTATTATTTATATAGAAAGTTAGCTTAAGGTATTTATAGAAATTTTATCATTATCTACTACGTTGTAGTTTTGAAAAGATAATGCTGCCCGTTGATGACTCAATGTATCGACAGATTTTTTTTGTTTATTTTAACGTCGAGGAGGGGAAATCTTCTAAAGACACCCCCCAAGGGGGGTAGTGTCGGATTCACTCCTGGAGGGAGCGCCTACCGACTAAAAACCCTCCTCGAGATGGCAGTTGGTTATAACTACCGGGAGAAGATGGGAGAAGTTTGGGGAAGGGAAGAGGAGATAAAAGGTAGACCAACTCTACCTCTATAGAGACAGCGTTTATGAAGTACCACCAACGGCGTGGTGAACGCCATCTGTGGTTTATTTAGTGGAACATCTGTATACTCAGTTCTTAATTTGTCACTAGTGTATTTTTATCATTATAAAGCAGACATTAGTACTAAAATTCATCGATTTAATACACAATGTTGTATCATTCACATACAAGAAGATCCAATATATGTATAGGTACCTATACTTTGCTAGATTGCTGTGATTAATCAGTCGTTTGTCATCACGTTGGCTGTAAATCTATCAAAACATCTGCCAGTGTCGACTTTACATTGTTACCGATATGCTCATGAACAATTGCGACAGAAGTGCCGTTCTCTTGACCGGCGTAACAATAATCTCGTCGCAAATGCAGTTTGCGGTGATGCGACGTACATAACAGGACGAGGTGAGATATGGAAGCGGGGTCGCAGCACTTGGTTGGCGTTCGGGGAGCAATACATCAACAGCGGACGTCAATATGTTTACATTAAAGGTAAATGGACGGTGAGTAAATGCGTTTCCTGATTTACCGTTGATGCAAATTACACCATAAAAGTGCAACTAATCCGGCGAACCAAGTCTACTCTGACCTTTGCACGCTTCGCAACGTGAATTTATAGTTATCTGTCTCGGAAATAAATCGTTTCGCGCGAAAAACGGCCCCCGACTCCTAACACCGGATATAATGCAACTGCAACCAATTTATTTCACCTACTGCTACATTTTTCACTTTTATTGGATCATACGTACTAAATTAATTAGTTTCTCTACAAAAAATTACCCTGTCACGTATCAACAAACAGAAACAAATGATAAAATAGCAATTAAAAACGGACACAGCAAATTAGTGTCAAAGACCATCCTTGAGTCTAAATCGACAATGGCGTCACAGTTTAACTAATGTTACGGTAGCCATCTTGAAGCTTTTCTTTAACAAATGTTAAGTAAACGGTACTGTTTACTACAAAAAATCCAGCTTTCGTATATCGTTTCTTTTTCTTATAAACTAAAACCCTAGACAAAAATTTTCAGTCTCTTTCCAGTCTTTCAGCGTCTCTGAGAGCGTCTCTCACAGTCTCTGTACGAGAGATTCGAACCAAAAAGTAGTTAGAAAATACCACAAATGGCGCGGTAAACGCCATCTGTAGTACGATGCTACATTTTAGAATTACGTATGCTCCAACAAGGTCCATTTAAATATATGGATATCTACTTGCTGAAACGAATCCCGGCGTAGCTAACCTCAACGTGATAGGCACGTTACCATAATCGAATAAAATAATTCGAA
>NW_020442461.1:1558287-1560526 GCF_000699045.2 Agrilus planipennis | reverse complement strand
CGGGCTTCTTGATCCATAATGAACTTAGAAAATTTTAACCATGTCTATCGAGACACCACTTATTGAGAGATTCGAATCTCTCGTTCAGAGATTCGAGTCTCTCGTTCAGAGACTGGATACAAAATGAGGATCTCTCTATGAGCGACTCGACTATCTCGTTCAGAGACGCTAAACAGTCTCTCTCAGCGACACCAGAGAGACTCGATGAGAGACGGAAACTCGAGTCTCGCTTTCAGATAGTTTGAGAGACTGAACATTTTTATCTCGGGAAGATTAGGTACATTTCGTAGAACTCACAATTTAGGTGATATTCAACAAAATAAGAGTTAACATAACCTTAAATAATGGCCCAAACTTGGATTTATCCTATAAAGCACTTACTTTTTTCCCTTTTAAACATAGAGCAACAGCTTTACATGCAAAACAAGGCCTAAGTGCTATCTATTATCAGGTAACTATTCAAACAAAAAGTTACCTGGGCAATTCACGTCATTGTGTAAAGAAGTTTTTAAAATGGCTGCAGTTGTGTTTCGACCAGTTTTGGTACCTCGCTTTGTCTCTCATAATTCGGCGTTGCGCTCTCTTGCGTCCCCAGCGCCGCGACGGCGAAGCAACGTCGCGACACTTTTAATTGCATAACAAAACAGTAGTAGTTCGCCGATACGGAAAACATGCGGCTCAAGTTACAAATTTAATGAAGTTTGTTGGGGACTGTTGCTTTTTGACCTAATTTTGTATTAAAATTAATCCGTTGCGATACCAGAGATGCAACTTTTTTTTTTTTTGGTTCGTGACAGTGTTACGTTTTGTGATATAAAATAAATATTCGTTATGCAACTGCATGCAACTAAATTAAAAAGATATACAACATACATAAAACAATTCACATCGGCAGGACTGATAAATCAACTTTAGAGCGTCGTTAAAACAAACTGAATTAGTTCATGATAAAGCAGTACCTAGATCATTAATGGAAGTCACACTTATTCAGAAGTTTACTAAACACAGTTGCTACTCAGAAACAACGGTATAGGTCACCACGCTTGTTGATTTGATCTGTNGTATAATAAAATATGAAAATATTTATGCCATAAAGTCCCTGCGTCGGCATATCACAAATAAGGTCCCTTAACACTCATTGAAATTCAATGGAAATTTTTCTTACGAGCTTGCAAGGTATTGTAGGTACCTACTAAAGATCCACAGGATTTAATCTAGTACACACAAGACATTCCGAGAATGACCTACTTTTATTAAGCAGCGTTATTAAATAAATAAATAATCCCACCTTCTCTCCTTTCCATTATAAGCCGATAACTACACAGAATATTCCGCATACATTGCTAGCAGTCTACCTCTCTTTACTCCTGTTCCTGTTAAATATCATTCATATCTCAAAAAGCGTCTCTTCTTTGTCTTTTTATTGAATCGGTTAATAAGTTATGAATCATAAATCATCGACCTACCCTGTACCTACATGCATGCATATTTATATAGTGTGGAGTTTCTGGGGTATTTTTATTCCGGATCGGTTTCCTCAACCCCCCAGCCGTCGTTTCTACCGTAAACATACATTTAAATGGTATTCAAACATAGCAGAGTTTACATTGACCGCATAAATTTTGTATTATAATGTTAAACAAATAGCCTCAGGCACGTTCACCTCCACGAAACCGTTCCATAAAGACACCAAGTTAGGGTAAGCATAATTTATGTTTCTCATTAATTTCCTATTGCGACTCGCCCACTTCTCTCTTTTTCGCCCCCTCTCTCTTTGTGTGCGTTATAAATACATTTTTTTAATACACCCTTGAAAATTAAACAGCCGCAGGATTGCCGGTCTTCTTTCTTCTCAAATATATCTGTATTTTTATCTGTAAATGATACTTTTCCAGAAAATCATCTTAAATGTTCTTATTTTTAACTTATACGTATAATAATGTGTAATGATAAACGTAAAATACAATATGTAAAATATTTTTTCCCATTTATGGTTTTGATATTCATTGGTATGAAAATTTATAGGTTAAATAACAGAATTAATCAAAATTAGTACATGGGCACATTCTAGATATAGATGTACTTTAAGGTTTTATGCGTATGGCACCTAAGTTCAAGTCTAAATATTATATATAAAAGAAATTATGAGTGCTGCCAGCACAGGGCAACGTAGTATTACGTAAACGAAAGTTAGTATCAGCAATTCCTTATGCTGAAGTGTATGATGTGTTGCATACCT
>NW_020442461.1:1555070-1556723 GCF_000699045.2 Agrilus planipennis | reverse complement strand
CAGTCTCTCAGAGTCTCTGAAAGCGAGACTCGAGTCTCCGTCTCTCATCGAGTCTCTCTGGTGTCGCTGAGAGAGACTGTCGAGAGACTGTCAAAAAAACTGTTTAGCGTCTCTGAACGAGAAACTCGAGTCGCTCATAGAGAGATCCTTATTTCGTATCTAGTCTCTGAACGAAAGACTCGAATCTCTGAACGCGATTTTCTAAGTTCAACATATTTGAGAGATCCCAGTCTTTCTACGAGAGACTCGAGTCTCTCAATTTTTCCAGTTTTATTTATTCAGTCTCTCTGTGAGAGACTCAAATCTCTGAATTAACAATTTTATCGTTCGAGTGTCTCATACAGAGACTGTGAGAGATCCATAAAAACACCCAGACAATAACTGAGGGACTGTGAAAGTCTGTGAGAGACGCTCTCAGAGACGCTGAAGTACTGAGAGACTGGAGAGAGATTGGAAATTTTTGACTAGGGAAATAGAAATCCCTGTTGTTACGTAAAACTTCCAAATTGTAACGCTTTTTAATTGTAGTCACCCTACAATTTTTAAACAGTTACTTACATCTTTTGAATTATTTTTTTAGTACAACATTGGGATCAATATGATTTAATATGATTTTAAAAATTTCTAACCTCTCATGTAGAACAGATTTAAAAAACATGGCTGCACTGTGGTGTAAGCATGATGCAGTATGGCTACCGCTAAGCCTTTATTCTTCGATAAGGATAACTTATTTTTAATTTTTGGTAGGTAGGTACCGATACATACTATTACTAACTCATTCTAAAATATCTTTGAGACACCATGTAGATACAGATACAATGTTTTAAATGTGCAAATATTCTAACAATGTCCAGCCGAGAGGGCAGAATCTCGCTTCATCGTTCTATCGTTCTGGGCTCATCTACGCCAGCCGCGCCAGTTCGAGAGATTGTCACTGAAGATAGCACAACGAAATTGCCTATTTCACGAAGATGTGCGTAACAGAATTCAAAACGACGAAAACGACAAGCAAATTTGCATAGGAACTTGTGAAGGAAGCCGCAGTTTCTTAGAACATTATTTTTTGCACAGTTTCCCTAAATAGCGGAACTTGTTCTTCATCCAAACGAGAACACCACTGGTTAAATTTATTACAATCAAATATGCACCAGAAGTTATTTTCTACAACGAGATAAGAACGGCGTATGTATAAATATCTACGTATATAAACGTTTTGTCTGCTTCTGTAGTGTTAATTAATTGTGTATTTATTTAAGCAATACTTTAGGGTAGGTTACTTCTAAATACTCACCGAAAATTAATGAAAATCTAGTGATTCAATTTTAGAGAGTAAGTTTGTCTTTTATCCTCTAATCAGTTGAGAAATGTAATTTTTGTCCTAACCGCAGTTTAAATAGTTACCTTGTGGTTTTGTTGAAATTTCATTAGTGCTAACAATCAAAGTTAAATTGCTCGAATAATGTTAACAGAATCGTACAGTCTGCCGATGCAGGACTGTTTGGTACATTAAAAGGAAATCGGATAACCCTTTTAATTACTGGTCCTTATTAACACAACCAAACGTTGTAGCTCATCGAGTTTAATCGGCAAACAACTACGTTTGTACTAGTTGTGCGTCGGGTCACGAACCAGAAATCTCATTGACCTATGTAC
>NW_020442461.1:1531465-1551580 GCF_000699045.2 Agrilus planipennis | reverse complement strand
TGTACGATGTGTTGCATACTTATTTGCAAACAATTTCTTTAAATTTTTATCGTCGATTACTATACATCTATTAAAAAACCATAATGACCGACAACAGTGACAATGCGACAACAATTGAAAAAGAATGATGGCCGACAACTGCAACAATTAGAAAAGAATGATGGCCGACACTACGCCACAGTCGAACAATAAAAACGGCAGGGGCAGGGGGAAGAATTAGTTAACAAGTAGTTATAATTGCCCTAGGTTGGTATACCTGCTTTATAGGATTCTGTAAGGTATTTTAAGATATGAAACACGAACAGTTAGAATTCGAGCGTCTGACATAAAACTAAAGTCTGTGGCAGATTTACTGAGTAAAATATCTTACCGCCACCAGTAAAATTACCTCGTTCTGCAAATTGCACCTGGTAGGTACGAGTACCTACAATTCTGCCAACCTACGGTACAATACAGTTCCGCATTTATAGTTTGGTCCATCCCGTTATTTATTATGCCTGGCAGTAACTTTCTTAACAAACCGTTTCTTTCTCTTTTAAAAATATATACATGTAATCGTACTATTGCATATACAGGATGAACCAAAATAGTTTCTAATGACACCAGAAACCCAAGATAAAAATGTTCAGTCTCTCAGGGTCTCAGAAAGAGAGACACGAGTCTCCGTCTCTCATCGAGTCTCTCTGGTGTCGCTGAGAGAGACTGTCAAAAAACTGAACGAGAGACTCGAGTCGCTCATAGAGTGATCCTCATTTCGTATCTAGTCTCTGAACGAGAGACTCGAATCTCTGAACGCGATTTTCTAAGTTCAACATATTTCAGAGATCCCAGTCTTTCTACTAAAGACTCGAGTCTCTCAATTTTTCAGTTTTATTCATTCAGTCTCTCTGTGAGAGACTCGAATCTCTGAATTAACAATTTTATCGTTCGAGTGTCTCATACAGAGACTGTGAGAGATCCATAAAAACACCCAGACAATAACTGAGGGACTGTGAAAGTCTGTGAGAGACGCTCTCAGAGACGCTGAAGTACTGAGAGACTGGAGAGAGATTGGAAATTTTTGACTAGGGAAATAGAAATCCCTGTTGTTACGTAAAACTTCCAAATTGTAACGCTTTTTAATTGTAGTCACCCTACAATTTTTAAACAGTTACTTACATCTTTTGAATTATTTTTTTAGTACAACATTGGGATCAATATGGTTTAATATGATTTTAAAAATTTCTAACCTCTCATGTAGAACAGATTTAAAAAACATGGCTGCACTGTGGTGTAAGCATGATGCAGTATGGCTACCGCTAAGCCTTTATTCTTCGATAAGGATAATTTATTTTTAATTTTTGGTAGGTAGGTACCTATACATACTATTACTAACTCATTCTAAAATATCTTTGAGACACCATGTAGATACAGATACAATGTTTTAAATGTGCAAATATTCTAACAATGTCCAGCCGAGAGGGCAGAATCTCGCTTCATCGTTCTATCGTTCTGGGCTCATCTACGCCAGCCGCGCCAGTTCGAGAGATTGTCACTGAAGATAGCACAACGAAATTGCCTATTTCACGAAGATGTGCGTAACAGAATTCAAAACGACGAAAACGACAAGCAAATTTGCATAGGAACTTGTGAAGGAAGCCGCAGTTTCTTAGAACATTATTTTTTGCACAGTTTCCCTAAATAGCGGAACTTGTTCTTGATCCAAACGAGAACACCACTGGTTAAATTTATTACAATCAAATATGCACCAGAAGTTATTTTCTACAACGAGATAAGAACGGCGTATGTATAAATATCTACGTATATAAACGTTTTGTCTGCTTCTGTAGTGTTAATTAATTGTGTATTTATTTAAGCAATACTTTAGGGTAGGTTACTTCTAAATACTCACCGAAAATTAATGAAAATCTAGTGATTCAATTTTAGAGAGTAAGTTTGTCTTTTATCCTCTAATCAGTTGAGAAATGTAATTTTTGTCCTAACCGCAGTTTAAATAGTTACCTTGTGGTTTTGTTGAAATTTCATTAGTGCTAACAATCAAAGTTAAATTGCTCGAATAATGTTAACAGAATCGTACAGTCTGCCGATGCAGGACTGTTTGGTACATTAAAAGGAAATCGGATAACCCTTTTAATTACTGGTCCTTATTAACACAACCAAACGTTGTAGCTCATCGAGTTTAATCGGCAAACAACTACGTTTGTACTAGTTGTGCGTCGGGTCACGAACCAGAAATCTCATTGACCTATGTACAATTAATGTGAATGCACGTTTTTGCTCATTATCACAACGAAATTCGAATATTGGAACAATTGAAACGAAAACTATTATTATTAAACGCGATATGGAAGGGTTGTTGACATCCTTGCACCATTTTATAAAATGTCATGTTAAGTGGCAATCTTTAAACAAAACTTTAATCAAAATGTCATGTTAGTAAATGACTCTCAAATTAATATTTTTACTCCACGTTATCAAAATCTGTTAATGGGAGACCATTTGAAATTTGGTAATGTCTTATCAAAGTGAAGTGTTATGAAATTAATTTAGAGATATAATAAAGAGAAAATAAGTCCTTTAAAATGTTTCATGGTCTAGAAATCTACATATGCTTCACGCAGTTAACCTAACATTTTAAGTAAAAACTCCATCATAAGTTTAGGCCACGTTAGATAAGGAAATATTCCACCAAGTCATATTGCAGTATAAGTTGTATAAAATTTCGATGAATTTAAAGAATACTCATTACTATTTGACTTCTATACCGTTTGCGAAAGTGCGGATGTTGGTACTGAGTTGTAATATGGCGCTCTCGTCAATAACAGTAAGTATGACGCGAGCTTACCGACAACGTAGAACGACTGGCGTTGGAAGTTGTACGAAGGTGCGAGCCATGGCTATTGAGTGTTGTGCGAATATACACGTACGAATACACATTTCTAGCAAGCAGCAATTCGCATACCAAGATCTACTCTTTCGCATGCGGTATGTATACTCAACGAATTAAATATGGCTTTGCAGATTCCTTTTTGGCTAACACTCTGTAGTGAACAGTGGCTGTCTATCGATTGAAGAGAGGGTTACAATGTAATGGCAGTTTGTATGATACTTATAAAGTTTGAACGCAACAAAAATAAGAGCTGTAAAATTTAACTGGCGCCCGCGGCTTCCGTTACAACTTAGAGAGGACTTCGCGGAGAAGTTGAATGAAACTAAAACTCGCTCTTCCTGTAAGCAAATCCGCTATAGGTTCTTGATCTCTAACTACCTCGAAGTGGAAAGTTTCGAGCAGGAAGGAAAAGCTTTCCAAGTTTTGTATAGTTTTGCATCCGCCAGACGAAATTCGAAACGAAACAATTCACAGAAACGTTTTGATTTACCGATTCCGAAGGTTCGGCAGCGGCTTACATCTGATTTACGATCATAAAGTTTTACGCCAAACATAAACCGCCAATTCCTGTATTATTTATTACCTAAATACAAATCTTTTTTGTCTAAAAAGACAACCGATGGCTCCGAGGGAAAAATTGCATACAGCGCGGGCTCAGTCTCTAATGGAGAAAGATGTAATGACATAAATTCGCAATCTCTATAATTTGAGCAGTTGGGCCAACTTTACCGCGCGAGGCAGAGCTCGTAATTAAGAAGTTTAATCAAGAATTAAGTTAGCAATAAATATTCCGAAATGTCAACATTTCAAAATGTTTTGTAAGTACATTTACATGTTGCGGAAAATTTTGAAAGTTGGGTTCGTAAAATATCCAATGTTCTCGAGTTTCCAGTTTCATGTGATATTTATTCGGAGCCCGCCGGTGGAAGAAATATTATTAATGCGAGTAAGGGAAGTCGTCGTTTAGCCGCATTAAAGCGGACCGGTTTGGCTCATTAACGAATTCCGTCATGAAGCCTTCTTCGATCACCTTTTATTGTTTGAACGCCGGCACAACGGGAGACGACTGGCTCTTTCCTTCATGCCTAGGCGTCATTTATTATATAGTGAGGAGCACGGTGCCGTTGCGTTGGTTGGAAGCCACGAATTGTTCGGACACCAGAGCATTTCTGACTTAGGAGTCTTATTAGAAGCAACATCTCACCAGTTGCTTAGTCATAACTCTATCTTTTTTTATGACCGGCAGGTGATCAATATCATGTTCAGGTTAAGTCTGTAAGAGACTTCAGTTTTATTGAAAAGTAGCTGGAATACCCGGCTTCGCTCAGGAACTTGATATGAGATTGTGAGTAGTTGGAATAAAAGGATAAACATTCAAATATAAGAGGTACATAGGTAACCCCACTCTTACAAAAAGGCTTCGAATAGTCCACAATGTTCTAGAACATTTCACAATATTTAAGTGTGTTCTGGAACGTTTCTTAATGATTTGAACATACCATAACATTCGAAAATGTTCCCGAACGGTAAAACCCACGACGAATCTTGCTTTACATACTTCCACCAATAGGTAGGTCCACTCATACAAAAAAGTCTTCGAATAGTCCACAATGTTCTAAAATATTTCACTACATTCGAGAGTGTTCTGGAACGTTCCACAATGATCTAGGATGTTCCCGAACATTCGACAACATTCCAGAATGTTCTAGAGTATTGTGGAATGCTCTCGAATTTTCTGAAAGGTTCTAGAGGGCGAAACTTCCAGCACGCCCTTCGAGTAAAAACGGGAACCGTCTTCATGGACAGGAGACAGAGGATTACCACATTATAAAACATCACGCACATTATGTTCTTTCTTNCTCCTGCGAAAAAAGAGCGGGCGGATTTAAACATTAATTAAAGGAAGAGTAATTTCGAATTCTATGTGGAATTAGCCCTTGATGTGACAAACTTTTTTGTCATTCGTTTCACAACAGAATACAAAGTTTGAAAATTTCCATTAGTACTTGAACAAAGGAATACAAATAAAATAAAATCCAGAAAACTTGGTAAAAAGTAATAAGACAATAACAAATGTAACACAAGATATTCTACTGCATGAATTATGATCAAAGCATCAAAATGGGTGCAGAAGTTATTTCACCAAAACTTAGAGAATGAATGGTATTTTTCATTTAATAGCTAGCTTTTCTCATATCAAGTACGTATATAGCTACTTAATTTTCAAACTCCACCCTATTTTTACGGTCCCTACTATAAAATAGATTCTTCAGTGTATGATCATTTTACTGCCCATTTATTGACAGAACAACAATAGCTTACGGTACATTGATCTAGTCATGACAGTATAAGCAAAAGAAACAATTGCTATTGATAATTTAGAATGTCGTAAACCGCGAAAGGCGGGTCTTATTGCATCCATATTATACATTAGGAAAACATTGACTCACTGCGCAAGCCAGGTCTAAGGTTCATGGCATTTTAAATTACCTCTACCACATGTCGAATTATTTCATGACAATCTTATTTCTTTGACTTTGACATATTATTTTATTTTTTTACTGTGTCCCTCTTATATTTCATAGAGAACAAATGTCCGAACAGTTCTGATCTCCAAACAGCTGAAATATCTTTAGTTTAGTTACTTATTAACACATATTAATTGCGGTTTCGGAGATAGTTATAGTATACACATGTATCGTTTGTCAAATAACTTCTTTAGCATTAGAAATCAACATTGGATTTAGATTTTATCCGTTACGTTCGATTGAAGCGGAATCTATAATGGAATGAGTGAAACGAATTGTTATTAGAGAGTTAACGTATTTCGGAACGATGGAGGCAATTTAAGCACGCTGCTGTTTATGGTATCGTAAAACACTTGGTTAATGCGGAAATAGGCAGCGTTTCGTGTGTTTCGGCCATACGTCCGTCGTATATATTGTACAAGAACTCGCGTGATATGTAAATTTCGATATTATGTCATGTTTATTCATAATTTCATACAAATATAGATGTATTTTAATGGTTCTCATGCACTTAGTCACACGAAGGGCAAAGTCATTGGATACACCTATACACATTTTAGAAAAAATGAGTCCTACAGAGATGAAGTTTATGAAAACGTCTGTAGAACCATATTCGGTTCATAATGAGAGATATTCGCCGTTACGGGGCGTCTGGCAGATGTTCAGTTTGACAGGTTTAGATAGATTTGAGCTTTTCTGCGCGTGCGCAAGGAGAGACGTCTGCTATTCGCGCGACCGGACGACGCGTCGACCGATATTGATTTTTTTGCTTGAGCTGAGCCACAATCAGTACCAAGAGATATTTTACTTTAAAAATAATTTACGCTAACCTGTGGTAACAGGAATCGCGTCCTGAGGGTTCTATACCGCTAATAATCAATCAAATTCATATTTTTACAGTGTCTCATTTAATATTAAGTCCCTACATGGTTTAATTGGAAACAGAATCCTTGTTGGAAATTATCTTCGTTCATTTACATCTACTAGCAAAAATGTATGTGGTTATCTACAAGCATTGCATTTCAAGTCGAGGTGTATAATTTTAGTCCAGAGAGAACACGTAAAAAATTTTAAATGGAACACAAACGTAGTGCCCATTTTCATCGTATCTACTATCTACATAATACGTATATGCATAGACGTCGGCGATCTGAATTTTTTATTATTGGTTTTGCAGGAAATGTTTTCATCTCTAATTTCGTTTAAAGATAAAACCGAAGGGCTTTTTAACGAGCCGAGTTGAGAGCCAGACTGCTTGATTTTATGCGTACATTATTCCTGTAATTTTTAACTTCCTCTCGGAACCCCGAGATCGGCGGTCCGACCACCTGATTTGCATGAAAATGAAAAGGCGCCCGGGCAACGCATACTCACGAATTCAATTTGTGTTGATAGTAGCAGATGTTCTCTTCAAAATGATTACCGACTTTTAAAAAACCTTTTAAGATCTAGTCTTGTTACGGTCAGACAGAAAGGAAATTAATTACCCAGCTACTATCAGTGACCGGGTATCCCTATCCGATAGTCAAATTCAATCCTTTTTTTGGTCATTTTCATGTATTCGAGTAGGTAGAAGCAAACAGTCATTGGAAAACAGTGAGTGGGTCTAAATTCGGTATAGTTGGTTGCATACAGTCCACTGGTTGAATATCGTAGAAATGTACGTAACACCAGATTTGGATGACCTCAGTTAATAAGACATTTTTAATTATTAATAGTGGTTAATCTGAAATATTAATGTGAAAATTGATTTTCAGTTTCCATTGATTTTGAGGGAAAATTTTTGTAGGTGTTGTCACACCCCCGCCGAGAATCGAACCCTGGACCTTTGACTTCACGCACCAATGCCTTGACCACTAAGCTACGTGGAAGACGATAACAACCACGACAAACCGAGCCTACAAGGTTAATATGAAATACTAATGTGAAAATTCATTTTCAATTTTACATTTACTAAGACAGAAACAGAAGTTTTCCCTCATTAATCTGAGGTAGTTCGTAGTGGATGGAATATTGAAAATGAATTTTCACATTAATATCTCAGTTAGTAAAATCATAAAACGTAAATCTTATAAATACTATTTATTTGCAAAACCGACAACAAATAGATCATTAATTAGCCCGATAATGTGATAGAATTCTTGTTATACTGGTAGCAATATTTTATATCAGGGTTGATAAAACTTTAGAAAACCAAACACTGTTTTACCATTTTGGACCTGTTTGAGTAGCATGTGAGTATCTTCTCCCTATCGTGAATTCATTCGCCGTAGTTATGTGGGCTGTTATAAAGCGAGCACGTTTTCGTTTCTATCTCGGTGCTAATCATAATAAGCGGTTGGCGAGTAAAGAAACGAGGCGAAATTCATGCATGCCACAACGGCCTGAAAAACGACTGTATTATTTGCACTTGATTTATTGTGGTTATCACGCCGCGAACAGGGGCGTGTCCAACCAATTTAGTTGGCTACACTTTTTCCAATATATATACGTACATACGTATATATATGTATATTTTTTTTCGTATGTCTGTTATGTACGAGGGTGGATTGATAAGTTTCCGGCCTAACCAAGAGATGACGCCACTAGGCCTACCTTGAGGTGACATTCTATAGTACCATCCTTGGATAGCTTGTAGCTATAGTTTCAGCCCGATCTCCTTGCTAGTGTAGGTTTGACAGCACGCTGAACAAGACGCCTCTGTGGTTTTCGTAAAAATGGAAAAGCAGGAAAATCGTGCTGTCATCAAATACTTTTATTTGAAGGGGTTAACGCCGAAGGAAATTAAAAAAGAGATGGACTCAACACTGGGGACATCCTCCCCGTCATATTCAACCGTTAAGCAGTGGGTTTCCGAGTTTAAAAAGGGTCGTGTGAGCACCTCTGATGGGCCTCGCTCAGGACGCCCCGTTGAGGTCACAACTCCAGATATGATCGAAAAAATTCATCAAATAGTGCTGGGAGACCGCAGATTGAAAGTGCGTGAGATAGCTGAGACCTGTAAGATGTCATATGAACGTGTGCAACATATTTTGCACCAACATTTGCATATGGAAAAGCTCTGTGCAAGATGGGTGCCGCGTTTGCTAACAGTCGACCAAAAATTGATTCGAAAAAACATTTCTACCGCAAATTTGTCATTGTATAAGCGTAATCCAAGCGAATTTTTGCGTCGATTCGTAACCGTTGACGAAACGTGGGTCCACCACTACACTCCTGAAACCAAAGAACAGTCTAAACAGTGGATTGGACCAGGGGAACCAACTCCAAAGAAGGCAAAAACAATTTTTTCGGCGAACAAGGTTATGGCTACTGTTTTTTGGGATGCAAGAGGTATTATATACATTGATTACCTTGCAAAGGGTAATACTATCACTGGTCAATACTACGCAGACTTATTGCAACGTTTGAGCCACGAGGTGAAAATTAAACGACCTCATCTGGCGAAGAAAAAAATCTTGTTTCATCACGATAACGCACCAGCGCACACGTCAATCGTTGCGACGGCTAAAATCAACGATCTAAAGTTTGAATTGATGCCGCACCCTCCTTACTCTCCAGACCTAGCCCCGAGTGACTATTTTCTGTTCCCTAATCTCAAAAAATGGCTTGGCGGTAAGAGATTTGCGGACAATGAAGAAGTAATCGAAGCTGTAAATGGTTATTTTGAGGAGCTTGACGAATCAGTCTATAGAGATGGCATTAATAGACTGGAACACCGCTATGAGAAATGTATCAGCCTTGGAGGAGATTATGTTGAGAAATAAAAAAAAAAATTTTTTAAAAACCTTGTTTTTCTTGGTCAGGCCGGAAACTTATCAATCCACCCTCGTATAAACTCTTGGCTTCAACAGCATCAAGATTTGGGAACGTTCTTTTGAGATACCCTCAAACAGCCGAAAAAGAAAACTAAAACTGGAAGCAATTTATTGAAAGTAGTGTAACACTAACATCTTGCAAACTAACGTAAGGCTTCATAATGCGCATATTTCCGATAACCTTGCGTTGCCGATAGGACCTAACAGGAAATTCCAGGCTCTTTAGAGATATTACTGCATTATAAATAAAAATGTCTTGTTGGTTTACTAAAGATGTTACAGTACGTAAAAAGAAGTTAGTCATAAAAAACTATTGCGTGTTTTCCACTATAAACTTCTCATCGACCTACTCTCTAGTAGGTACGAAGCCGGAGGATAGGCGCTCTTCAGACACCTTTTAGAAATTGGAATAGATGTGTCGTAGTTAAAAAGATGTCTCGGATAGAAGAGGTCTGTTGAAAAAGTATCGCGAATTTTGAATTTCCGTGGGTTACGTATATTTGATTTTCGATTTTTTTTGTGGTGTCATGTTGGTACTCTTATCTCTCACTTATACTGACAAGTTAAGCCATGTTGAATGTTCAGTTAATTTTTGATATCTGCTTTTCTTGCACATGTTTTGGTTCGTCTTCGTTTTTGCCTATTCCAAAAAATGGGTCAAAGAATCTGTATCAAATTTTGTGTGAAAAACAAAATTAGATAAGCGGACGCATTCCGAATGTTGGCTATGGCATATGGTGAAGCTACCGTGGACCGAAGCAACGTTTATCGGTGATGCCGGACCCCCGAGCACGTCAACAACAGACGAAAACATTGATGAAGTGAAGAAAATAGTATTGGCCAATCGTCGAATCATCGTTAGAGAAGTTACTGAAGACTCAAACATATCAACTGATTCCTGGCATTCGACTTTTACCAATGATTTGAGTATGAGGCGGGTCGCCGCGAAATTCGTATCAAAATTGCTCATTTTCGACCGAAAACGGCATCGCGTTAACATTACTTAGGAGCTATTGGACTCTGTCCGGGACAAACCAAATTTGCTCCAGAGGGTCATTACTCGTGACGAATCATGGGTTTATGATTATGACGTGGAAACTAAAGCCCAATCATCCCAAAAGAAGTTGCGGCACGAGCCAAGACCGAATAATGCACGCCAAGTTAGAAACAAAACAGATATTCATAAATAAATAAATAAAGAATTTTTGAAAAAAAAAACAAAATTTGCGATACTTTTTGAGTAGACCTCGTGTACATACATAATAGGCGAACAAAAATAAAGACAAAAGAGAAATATTCCACTCCACCCTCTCGCGTAGTCCGGAGGGACTGCCCGCCCATCAGCATTAGGAGGTGGTTGGAATAAAACACCTAAAAGTTTTCTAAAAAGTTTTCTTATTAATGTGAATATTATGGAAAAATGGCAAACATGGATCAGTTTGCTTTTGGTTAATGTTCCACGTCTTCTTCCATTAATTACCGACGGATAATAATAAGACTTTTCGACCACTACGCGCGGTCAGTGTTATCGTAAACGTACGAAACGGCTCGCCGTGTCGAAATTAATTTTATTTGAACAGGTTATGCTTGCTCAGTTGTTTGTTCGATCGCGAGGAGGAGTTATCGCGGAATTATTTATCACGGCAGTAATTAAATGTCCAATTCTTAATTCCGACTCGGACAGAATCCAATTAAATAATAAAATACAAGATGCAATTAAACGCGAACGCGTCACGCGAACCTAACGAGCGACCGGCGGGAACCACACGCAACCAAAGACTGAGAGAGTCCCGAGGAATATATTGCAAGGATAAAGAATAACTACACCTACATCTAGCAGCTTGGTTTGTTTACGTGTGTGAGAAATCTTTGAACGCGGGAGAGATAAGTAGCAGGAACGTTAATAAACGCAATTTAATGTCTCGAAAGGTCACGAATTCAAAGGACACGTCGAGAACTTCTGGGTGAGCCAGAAAGGTGGAGCTGAAGAATTTGGGAAATTAAAGATAATGGGATAGGCCCTGAAACAAAGATTACTATTTCATGCTAAATAGTTGCGGCTAGACCATAAGGCCATTAAGGCTGTATTATTTTTGGGAAATTCGGATTCTCTTAACAAATCATATTTTAGACCAGGATTCTTTTTGTTTTGGATAACGCCTCAACTTTGCAAAAGCTCTGAAAATAATCCACGTAATAGAGAACATTTACGGGCATTTTGAATTCATTATCATCATAAGGTCGTCAGTCCTAGGACTGGTTGGACACACACCTCCACTCTTTCTTATCCTGACCTAATCCTTGTGTTTCTCTAAAACTAGAACAACTCATGTCCTTAACAATTTGCGAACAGTTATCTAATCTAAATCTACCTCTACCCCTCCTAACTCCCGTTTCTGCCTCTAATATGTCTCTGACTAGACCTTCATACCTCAGAAGGTGTCCTACTAACCTATACCGCCTATTTCTCATTGACTACCATAGAGTGCTCTATTCTCCTACTCTTTCTAATACCTCTTCATTTCTAACCTTCTCTACCCACGGTATCCTCATCATTCGCCTGTAACACCACATTTCAAACGCTTTTAACCTTTTCTTTTCCGCCGCACCCACCGTCCCTGTTTAGCACCCGTACAACGCCGTGCTCCAAACATAAACCTTTAACAATCTTTTTCGAATTTCTAAATTAATCGTTCGCGAGCATACAAGTGGCTTCTTTTTAGTGAAGGCGATTCGACCCTGCGCTATCCTCCGCTTTATATCCCTACTACTCCTTCCGTCCTGACTTATCTGACTTCCTAGATACCTACCTAAAATCGGTCACTTCTTGTAACTTTTAGTCTCCTATCTTTATGTTCGCTTTTTCCCTACTTTTTCTTCCCTTGCATACCAGTATTTTTGTTTTATTTTTATTTATTTTCAAACAGTACTGTTTTGTCAATACCGCTTCCAATTTATTTAAAGCAATCTCTAACTCCTCCTTGCCAGATGCTAATACTGCTGTAACATTTTTGCATTTTGAATTACGGGGTTTTTTAATTAAGCGTTGTAATTTTCCGATGGAAGAAAACCCTAAGATTTTGTTACGCATTCTGTCTCCCAATATAAATAAATTTAATTAAAATTATGTTTACGTAAAAACAACGGCAATTCATTTCCATTTCAATGATAAATAGCTGCCTTAGGTTTTCGGTGGCAGACAGATGAACAGGAAAAGTAAATTAAACGAAAAAAAGAATAACAAAAATAAACCCATTTAATTTCCGAGTTGATATCTCCAGCTGCCAACGATATTCATTAAACGGTTTGCCTATCAATAATTTCCAGTGAAATTGTGGCAACAGAATGATAGCTGCCTTCATTTATTCCGATAAACACGATGGGCCCGGGCCTGTTCAATTTCCAACGTCACCGGAACCGAAAACAAGTTTTCTTAATTTGACTTACCGTTTACGTTTAACGACCAATTTGTCTTTATTTACCGACTAGTTCACTTTTTCTCGTCGACTTCTTGTAATCAAGCTCTCCCCAGTCGAATAGATTTATAATGGCGCATTTAAAAAAACATCTGCCGCCCGCCCCTGCCCATCCGAGTTAATAAAATGTTTAGGTAACTTTTAATGGTTCCGATTATTATAGGTATAAAAAAGCATTAGCTCTTATCGACTAAAACTGAAATAATGGTCGGCTAAAGACTGAAGACAACACACAAGCCTATTAATATAACCGAGTAATTTAATTAATTCATCCACGTTGTATTATCTTAACACGATTTAAGCATTATTCCGAAATTAAATTAAGGACATTTTTTTTATTTTAACGTTCATGGAAAATTTTTATTTTACATTGATACATTATTAGTGAGTTTCTTATCGTATTCTTTAATTATTTAACTTCATAATTATTATAGGAATTTAAGACACAATTTTGAAATAAAACGTAAAACAAAATTTGAAGAATTGGTATACTTCGTTTACTTTCTGAAGCAATGTGACCTTCAGTTCGACCGGCGCAAAGTAGAAAAGAACAGCACTAAGCCAGAAAAGGAACGAGACAACTTTCGGCCAAACTCTTAACCGGTGAGGAGCGTATAATCTGTACAGTACTGCACGGAAAAATTGAACATTTAATCGACTACAATTGCATTGCTCAAATGTGCTGTTATTGGTACCATTTACTACTGAAAATATCAACGAGATGTTTATTATTTGAAGACATATTAAAGGCTTTAACGCTTGTTTTCGACTCGCACTACTATTCATGATTGAACAAAACTTTTGGCAGGTACTGTATGAAAAAGTATGTTTAATGAACAAGAGTCGAGAGTATAATGAGCTTTTTTCTTCCTACCTACGATTTTGCCAGCGCGCATCCAAGACATTGGAAGGGGCTTATCGCTAGAGAAAGTAAATGAAGTATAATTAAATACCACCACCTAAATTAGTTTTCTACGCTTTGAACCCGAAGTAATATTGTAAACCACAAATTGTTTCGTTGGTTTAGAAGTTCAGCCCTTCGTTTGAAAATATGCTTGCAAGTATTCCTTTTTCATTTAGGTGTTTCGAAAAACATGAATAATAAATCAGCTACTTATCGAATTTGCACCTACCATTCACCTGTCGAAATGTACATGAGCGAACAAATTCGATTTTCAACAAAAGATTGGCGATAACTTTATCGTTTTTATATAGATATGTGATAGAAGGCGACGTCTCTACATTCACACATCTCGAAAACCATTTGTGTGGTAATCAAAAAGAAATTGACGAGCTATATATTTTCCGAGACAGTTCAATTTAAAACTGTGCGATAAAATAATAACAATTGGAAGTCTTATCACGTATTCCGCCGAAGTTTGAACCGACTGAAGAACTTGTAGTCGCTCTAACATGATTAGGACTTCTCAGCGGAGAGGAGAAGAAAAAGTGACAAACGCGTCTGCCTCAAGGGCCTCGACTTAAAATATCTTGCGCAATTTTATTGAAGATATAAACGAAGTTTCCCAACATAAGAAAAAGAAACAAAAAGTAAATATCATCAACGCCTCCGCCACCTATACATGATTGTTGAAACTAAGAAGGCTAGAGGTACGAGCAACTTACCCCGAAACGAATGCAAGAGTCCACTGCGCAATGACTGACTGCGCATCAACTGCGGAACTGTCACTTGTCAATTGCAAAACGTAAACAAAATTTTCTTGCCAAAGTAGCAGCATAAGTAATTGTAGCAGTGAAACACTCAGCCGGCGTCTTTAAACTTTCATCTTCTTGGATGAAGTGTCAGGATTGACTCCAATAATATACTTCATCTTCACAGAGCCGTACCTGAAAAAATTTATAACACTTATCATCTAAAAAATTTTCTGTATGTGGTCAAATTTCGGCCATACGCAATGTCTAATAGTTTTACCTAAAAGCTATTTGGAATATTATTTTAATTCAGGTCGACTGTAGTTAATTTTTATTTTAGCAGATTATCGAAGTTAAATTGAATAATGGTTTTTGGAAACTATTTCAGTTCCAATCTTTCGCTTTAAGTTTAATTTATAGCCCTTTTATGGGCTATTTCAACCCGATCGTTTACGATAGTTTTGATTTACTGATTCTAACAGATATCAATAGAAACCATTTTCGGTCGGTATCATAAAAAAATGGGATTCTCATTGTGTAAGAATGCATCTTATTACAAATATTTAATTCAAAATGTCTGGTATAATCTAGAAGGTAATAAAACTGGATTTATATCTGTTCACAGGTTTTGACAAAATAAAGCCACACACATGCGGAAACTATTGTCATTCAGATTTTAACGATTCCCTAATAATCATTAAAAATTTAACGACTTAAAACTAATTTAAAACGGATCAGAATGGCATGCTTCAATGAAAACTTCTGTCGTATAAATATAAATCATGTTACGTATCTATAACTAAATGTTACCTTTACATATTGTCGAAATTCTACATTTTTGAATGTTGAAAGGAACATTGACTCCTAATCTATATTAATTTTAATTAAGTTCTTTTAGCTTTATTCTTTATTTAACGTTAACTTATTAATGTTTACTATAACGATGGTCTTAGTGTCCGCAACTATGCCACCAAGAGGATTGAGTGACGCGGTGCGCATGCNCATCATCATCATAAGGTCATCAGTCCTAAGATTGGTTGGACACGCACCTCCACTTCTTCCTATCCTGGGCTAATCTTCACATTTCCCTAATACTAGAACATCCACGAACATTGACTCCTAATCTATATTAATTTTAATTAAGTTCTTTTAGCTTTATTCTTTATTTAACGTTAACTTATTAATGTTTACTATAACGATGGTCTTAGTGTCCGCAACTATGCCACCAAGAGGATTGAGTGACGCGGTGCGCATGCGTGGGAGAGGCAGTTTCTACTTCCGCTTCATCGTAAAGTAAGCGAAAGCCGCGCATCATTTGCGCGAGCGATTCGATACGCTGTGCAGCTCTGTTTCGACAGGCGAACTCGCAGAATCAGTGTGACAGAGCCTTTATACCAATTATATGTCCTTATAACGATATCAGTTGTAACAACAACGATTATTTATTAGAAATGTCATTCAATTTGATTCAAATAACAACCGTTGGGTTGACAGAACAAAATTTAATTTAAAAGTACACACATATATTGATTTTGTGCTGCTGTTGCTGTACATCAGGTTGTAATCATAAATGGGAAGAAGCATCAGCTTAGGTTGAAGTGAAGTTTTCTGATGCCTTTTTGCCTGTCTGTCGCCGTCGTGTCACACGAGCTGTACAGCAGCAGCAAATCTTGTTACACATAAAATTGCACAGTCAAAGAACGAGAATAAAATCCGTAAAGAAGACAGTTAAGGTCTGCGCCATCATATTACTCTCTACATCTACTTACCACGAGGATATTACGAAATATGTTGTTAAAACCAATATATCTAAGGAAAAATTAGTATTTTCGATTTATTTTTGTTTATATTCAAAATAATAGTACCTACATACTATTTTTTTGTTATGTTTGTGCCGAAAGCTCGTCATTAAATTGATAGTTGGCGAAATAAGAGTAAATTATTTAGAGGTTAGGAAGTGTCTAAATCACCGTCGACTAACTTATTTCTGCGCATGTCCACAAACTTCTGCGCATGCGCTCAACGACTAATTTCATTTCCTTCCAATTCATGTCCTTCTAAGCTATCTATAACATATTAATGAGATCAAGAATCGATTATTACTACTAGGATTCTTTTCAAATCAAATTTATTATTGAATTACTAAGAAAATAATATACAATAGGTACATTATTTGCTATATTACCTCGGAAAATAGTTGGGTGAAATTCCTCGTTTATTTAATAATGAAATTTTCAAAATAGAATAAGAATAAGAATCTATCACAAACTTAATTCAGAAAAAAAATATTTCCTTCCGTCAAAGGCAATAAAGATTTAAAAAAGAAATGGTTTCGTTTTACAGTTGACAGCCATTTGGGAAATTAAAGCAGAAATTTTAATTCACTTAAGCCTCTTGTGGAATACAAAGGGAATGGCGTCTACTAAACTCCTCCATAGACTTGTGACAAGACTCTAACGAAGGGGAGACACAAAAAGCAAATTAATGTTTAATGTTTACTTTCAGATGTCTTCATATTTTCAATTTTCAGAACGGGTCCCTGCTGACTAACTGCAGCTTATTTCCGTAAGAATTTACTCTGCGGAAAAAGTCTCCTTGGTTTAAAATTGAAACATTGGCAAAATTCCCTTTTGTTTTTTCTTCTTCTGTTACAGCGGCTTGATATACCTAACCTCAATCAATTGCTTTTATTAACTTTTAATGACTAATAAACTTTACGATCGCCGCCATTTCCGAATCCTCGCATTGGATCTTTATCCAGTGGCGGTGCATGAAAGTTGTCTTTTATGAGTTTCATTTTCTGTTAGTCTAATACGTTTCTTCATTACTATGTAAAAAAAATCCCAGAAGCTCATAAGATTCCGCTGCAATTTCATTTTGCTTATATGGTTGTAAATATTGATAATACCGAAGTTGATGCGCAGCAGTTCACCGCGCAACGAAACATTTTTTTATACTCATTACCAGTGATGATATTTTTAGACCCATTCGCTTCGGACTTTCTGCTTCTTGTTTTTGATCTTAATAGAGGTACAATTCAGGCCTATATTGTCGTTCAAACAACTAAATACGTAAGAAAAGGTAGTGTAGTCGTTTATTATGACTCCGCCTATACTGACCAACCGCTTAATATGAAGTAATTGCAGTGTTAAGTTTGGTTTTCATATTAAATTCTCTATAGGAAAGTTTGAATATAATGACTTCGTTTAATATGATATATCGTTTATTATGACTGATTCTCGAGAAATCATATTTGGCTATAGTGACCCAAATGTATCTTATGTATATTGATGTTACAATTCATCGTTCTTTTTCTTTTTCTGTCAATAAATATATACAATTTGTAGTTTTTCTCGCTATTAAATTAAATAACTAACGAAGATCGGAAGTTGTTTATTATCTAAGACTATGCTTTGTATGACGCCCGCTTAGTATGACGTGTTTGTCATTTTCCTTCGATGTCATTATAAGCGGATTCTGCTGTACCAATTGTGTTGTGTGAATTTTTGAAATGTCAAAGCGTGAAATTTTAAATTATTTGGTGTTTAAAGCAAATTGACCGAACTTCAGTCAGACGGGGTAACTCGTATTGATTAATATTGTATTTAATATACAATTGCGCTCTGCAGTTTTTATCAGTAAACCGTCGCTTTTTCGTTCATTAAAGAACTATCAATCATAAAAGTAATTTATAAATGACTAAACAGCTGGAAGGTACGAGATAACACAGTGAGACCTTATCGTTTTGTGGTGAGAGAGGGGTTAGCAATTTCCATTGATTCATTCAACACCTTAGGGCTTACTTACATCAAACCGCGATCTCAAGAAAGAAAAGAGAAAAAGGAATGCTGCAATATTTAAAGTGCTGATGTTTTCCTATCGGTATAATTTTGCTTGACAAGCAGAAAGGTTCCCGTTCCCTCTCCGTTCGAGTTCTTTCTTTCAAACAAATTCACGACACTTGTGCGGTAAGAAAAAATATTTTTTGAACGCGCGAGAGATGCGTATCTTCAGAAAGGGCCTTATGATTCGATTTTCGAGCTACGGCTTCCGCCGTTGTCGTAGCCGAACCTCGTTCACCCGATAATCGTTTCCCGGGTTAAGTTTGCTTGCTCTTCGAGTTGATCTGAAGGAGGTGCTGGAGCGTGAACTGGTATTTTTTAACTCCGGCATAACGAGTCTGTCAGAGAAACCCCCTGCGGCTACTAAAAAATGTTATTATGTTGAAAAATGGTTCGACTTTAGCAGCTGCCTTCTCTCAGTCACTCATCTCTCTCTCCAGTCCTGTTTTACCGGCACGCAAACTCTCAGTAATTGTCTCCTTCTAATCCGTCTAACAAACGACCGGAAAAAAGGATTTAATAAACATAATATTATCTGTCACCTATACAGGGCGATCTATTGAAGTCGTAAAAACAAACTACAATCGTAATCATTTATTACTTTTGTACTTAGAGACTACCTTCTAGATAATAAGACTAACCCACTGGACTATCTCACCATACAACTTTTTTTTTTTGGGATTGTGGACCAAATACGTAAAAGGGAACGATTTTATTATTATTACTATTGGAACACTTCAGACTGTTCCTAATTATCGGACTCAAACACTAACAAGAAGAAATATAGGAACAGAAACAATTTGTAGGAAAAAGGAAGATAATATTGTAATTTTAAGGAATATGTACTCTAAATTCCGATTCTGTCCTATGTTACTTATATTCAAATAGAGGTAATGCGCATGGCCATCTGGCGGGTATATACTGCTACTAAAGTATTTTAATCGTTAGACAAGGCATGAAGTATCTCAGTTGTCTGATTAAATCGATAAGACACGCTACATACGTGATAGTTACAGACAATAAAACCAATTAATAAGAATATTTATGTTCTTGGCTTGATATTTACGTACTGAAACTACTAAAGGCGAATAGTGATTTTATAACCTAACCAGACCAACAATTTTTTGATGATGATGGCTTTAAAAGAAAATCGAAGTTCACAAACTATTTGTTTTATAACATTTGTTATGATATATAAATAGATACGTATAATACAGAATTTAGAATACTCCATATTGGAAAATATTTCTTAATGAGTCTAATAAATTACCTAACATTTGACCTTGCGCGTGGGACGAATGAGGAGGTCGAAATAAAATGCTACATGTTCCCAGGGGGTTCAACCTATTTACTTAATTTACATATTTAAGCTGGATAATAAGCGAGCCTGTTTGTGGCCTTACAGCAAATATGTATATATGGTCGATTAGTGTCTATAATTAGTCCAAAAACAATTTGAAATTAGCTTTCGAGCGGAAGTTTATAAACTGTTTACATACTGAAGGTAATTTATAACGTAATTTTAGGAAAATTATGGTTTGAGGATAGGTATATTTATAAATGAATGATCCGATTTAGAAAATGCCATTTAAAAAGTCAACTCGAAGTAAATAACATACCTACCCGAGATAAAAATGTTTAGTATCTCAGAGTCTCTGAAAGCGAGACTCGAGTCTCTCTGATGTCGCTGAGAGAGACTGTCAAAAAAACTGTTTAGCGTCTCTGAATAAGAGACTTGAGTCGCTCATTTCTGCGTCCAGTCTCTGAACGAGAGACTCGAGTCTTTCGTAAAGAGATCCTGATTTTTTCGTTCAGTCTGTAAAAAATATTTTATAAAATTATATGACGAGTTATTACTTTTAATTTAAAAAATCATCAGCATATTCTATGAAAACTAATCATTTATTT
>NW_020442461.1:1524795-1528468 GCF_000699045.2 Agrilus planipennis | reverse complement strand
ACATAATATTATCTGTCATGTCCTTCTAAGCTATCTATAACATATTAATGAGATCAAGAATCGATTATTACTACTAGGATTCTTTTCAAATCAAATTTATTATTGAATTACTAAGAAAATAATATACAATAGGTACATTATTTGCTATATTACCTCGGAAAATAGTTGGGTGAAATTCCTCGTTTATTTAATAATGAAATTTTCAAAATAGAATAAGAATAAGAATCTATCACAAACTTAATTCAGAAAAAAAATATTTCCTTCCGTCAAAGGCAATAAAGATTTAAAAAAGAAATGGTTTCGTTTTACAGTTGACAGCCATTTGGGAAATTAAAGCAGAAATTTTAATTCACTTAAGCCTCTTGTGGAATACAAAGGGAATGGCGTCTACTAAACTCCTCCATAGACTTGTGACAAGACTCTAACGAAGGGGAGACACAAAAAGCAAATTAATGTTTAATGTTTACTTTCAGATGTCTTCATATTTTCAATTTTCAGAACGGGTCCCTGCTGACTAACTGCAGCTTATTTCCGTAAGAATTTACTCTGCGGAAAAAGTCTCCTTGGTTTAAAATTGAAACATTGGCAAAATTCCCTTTTGTTTTTTCTTCTTCTGTTACAGCGGCTTGATATACCTAACCTCAATCAATTGCTTTTATTAACTTTTAATGACTAATAAACTTTACGATCGCCGCCATTTCCGAATCCTCGCATTGGATCTTTATCCAGTGGCGGTGCATGAAAGTTGTCTTTTATGAGTTTCATTTTCTGTTAGTCTAATACGTTTCTTCATTACTATGTAAAAAAAATCCCAGAAGCTCATAAGATTCCGCTGCAATTTCATTTTGCTTATATGGTTGTAAATATTGATAATACCGAAGTTGATGCGCAGCAGTTCACCGCGCAACGAAACATTTTTTTATACTCATTACCAGTGATGATATTTTTAGACCCATTCGCTTCGGACTTTCTGCTTCTTGTTTTTGATCTTAATAGAGGTACAATTCAGGCCTATATTGTCGTTCAAACAACTAAATACGTAAGAAAAGGTAGTGTAGTCGTTTATTATGACTCCGCCTATACTGACCAACCGCTTAATATGAAGTAATTGCAGTGTTAAGTTTGGTTTTCATATTAAATTCTCTATAGGAAAGTTTGAATATAATGACTTCGTTTAATATGATATATCGTTTATTATGACTGATTCTCGAGAAATCATATTTGGCTATAGTGACCCAAATGTATCTTATGTATATTGATGTTACAATTCATCGTTCTTTTTCTTTTTCTGTCAATAAATATATACAATTTGTAGTTTTTCTCGCTATTAAATTAAATAACTAACGAAGATCGGAAGTTGTTTATTATCTAAGACTATGCTTTGTATGACGCCCGCTTAGTATGACGTGTTTGTCATTTTCCTTCGATGTCATTATAAGCGGATTCTGCTGTACCAATTGTGTTGTGTGAATTTTTGAAATGTCAAAGCGTGAAATTTTAAATTATTTGGCGTTTAAAGCAAATTGACCGAACTTCAGTCAGACGGGGTAACTCGTATTGATTAATATTGTATTTAATATACAATTGCGCTCTGCAGTTTTTATCAGTAAACCGTCGCTTTTTCGTTCATTAAAGAACTATCAATCATAAAAGTAATTTATAAATGACTAAACAGCTGGAAGGTACGAGATAACACAGTGAGACCTTATCGTTTTGTGGTGAGAGAGGGGTTAGCAATTTCCATTGATTCATTCAACACCTTAGGGCTTACTTACATCAAACCGCGATCTCAAGAAAGAAAAGAGAAAAAGGAATGCTGCAATATTTAAAGTGCTGATGTTTTCCTATCGGTATAATTTTGCTTGACAAGCAGAAAGGTTCCCGTTCCCTCTCCGTTCGAGTTCTTTCTTTCAAACAAATTCACGACACTTGTGCGGTAAGAAAAAATATTTTTTGAACGCGCGAGAGATGCGTATCTTCAGAAAGGGCCTTATGATTCGATTTTCGAGCTACGGCTTCCGCCGTTGTCGTAGCCGAACCTCGTTCACCCGATAATCGTTTCCCGGGTTAAGTTTGCTTGCTCTTCGAGTTGATCTGAAGGAGGTGCTGGAGCGTGAACTGGTATTTTTTAACTCCGGCATAACGAGTCTGTCAGAGAAACCCCCTGCGGCTACTAAAAAATGTTATTATGTTGAAAAATGGTTCGACTTTAGCAGCTGCCTTCTCTCAGTCACTCATCTCTCTCTCCAGTCCTGTTTTACCGGCACGCAAACTCTCAGTAATTGTCTCCTTCTAATCCGTCTAACAAACGACCGGAAAAAAGGATTTAATAAACATAATATTATCTGTCACCTATACAGGGCGATTTATTGAAGTCGTAAAAACAAACTACAATCGCAATCATTTATTACTTTTGTACTTAGAGACTACCTTCTAGATAATAAGACTAACCCACTGGACTATCTCACCATACAACTTTTTTTTTTTGGGATTGTGGACCAAATACGTAAAAGGGAACGATTTTATTATTATTACTATTGGAACACTTCAGACTGTTCCTAATTATCGGACTCAAACACTAACAAGAAGAAATATAGGAACAGAAACAATTTGTAGGAAAAAGGAAGATAATATTGTAATTTTAAGGAATATGTACTCTAAATTCCGATTCTGTCCTATGTTACTTATATTCAAATAGAGGTAATGCGCATGGCCATCTGGCGGGTATATACTGCTACTAAAGTATTTTAATCGTTAGACAAGGCATGAAGTATCTCAGTTGTCTGATTAAATCGATAAGACACGCTACATACGTGATAGTTACAGACAATAAAACCAATTAATAAGAATATTTATGTTCTTGGCTTGATATTTACGTACTGAAACTACTAAAGGCGAATAGTGATTTTATAACCTAACCAGACCAACAATTTTTTGATGATGATGGCTTTAAAAGAAAATCGAAGTTCACAAACTATTTGTTTTATAACATTTGTTATGATATATAAATAGATACGTATAATACAGAATTTAGAATACTCCATATTGGAAAATATTTCTTAATGAGTCTAATAAATTACCTAACATTTGACCTTGCGCGTGGGACGAATGAGGAGGTCGAAATAAAATGCTACATGTTCCCAGGGGGTTCAACCTATTTACTTAATTTACATATTTAAGCTGGATAATAAGCGAGCCTGTTTGTGGCCTTACAGCAAATATGTATATATGGTCGATTAGTGTCTATAATTAGTCCAAAAACAATTTGAAATTAGCTTTCGAGCGGAAGTTTATAAACTGTTTACATACTGAAGGTAATTTATAACGTAATTTTAGGAAAATTATGGTTTGAGGATAGGTATATTTATAAATGAATGATCCGATTTAGAAAATGCCATTTAAAAAGTCAACTCGAAGTAAATAACATACCTACCCGAGATAAAAATGTTTAGTATCTCAGAGTCTCTGAAAGCGAGACTCGAGTCTCTCTGATGTCGCTGAGAGAGACTGTCAAAAAAACTGTTTAGCGTCTCTGAATAAGAGACTTGAGTCGCTCATTTCTGCGTCCAGTCTCTGAACGAGAGACTCGAGTCTTTCGTAAAGAGATCCTGATTTTTTCGTTCAGTCTGTAAAAAATATTTTATAAAATTATATGACGAGTTATTACTTTTAA
>NW_020442461.1:1517306-1524293 GCF_000699045.2 Agrilus planipennis | reverse complement strand
TGAGGAGCGTATAATCCGTACAGTACTGCACGGAAAAATTGACCATTTTATCCACTACAATTGCATTGCTCAAATGTGCTGTTATTGGTACCATTTACTACTGAAAATATCAACGAGATGTTTATTTATATTTGAAGACATATTGAAGGCTTTAACGCTTGTTTTCGACTCGCACTACTATTCATGATTGAACAAAACGTTTGGCAGGTACTTATGAAAAAGTATGTTTAATGAGAGTCGAGAGTATAATGAGCTTTTTTCTCCCTACCTACGATTTTTCCAGCGAGCATCCGAGACATTGGAAGGGGCACATCTCTAGAAAAAGTAAATGAAGTATGCTAACGTTGTATTAGGTGTAACATGTATACATTCCAGTACGAAATACGTACATAATGTTGGGTTACACTCAAGAGTACATAGCTATTCCAAATATTGCTACAAACCTACCCTTAATAATGAGTAGATGCTACATGGGAAACCCCAATTTTTGATCAG
Source organism: Agrilus planipennis (assembly GCF_000699045.2). Taxonomy (NCBI): domain Eukaryota; kingdom Metazoa; phylum Arthropoda; class Insecta; order Coleoptera; family Buprestidae; genus Agrilus; species Agrilus planipennis. Next base: position 1,523,798 of record NW_020442461.1, on the reverse strand, counting down.
TTGCTAATAGTTGTTTATATACAAATATCGCCGCAAAATCTTAATTGGATTAAAGACTGGAGAAAATTATTTAAAAAGGTTGTAGTATAAATGTATTTTTACAAGAAGTTTGTTTCTGAAAGTGCCTCCTCGTTAGGGAACGCTTGGAAATGCAGAGCTCGACATTCGCAGACATAGAGGAACAACACCCGCGTTAGGACGGCAGCATGAATTTAATTACGCCACTTTGAAAGCATTGTTTTATGACTGCTTACCGTGTACGGAGCGAAACTTAATTTGTATTCTAATTGCAGGAGTTAGAAGAACTAGAGAAACGTCGTCGCACTATCTACCACATCCGGAACCGAAAGAAGGTTAAAAAATTGTTTTTAATCAAAATAAAATAAGAAGCTGAAGACATATGTATTGTTGACACATAATTCTTACTATGGTCGGTGGGAGTTGAAACCTAACGTTTCGCCAGGATGAGTGGCGAGCTTCTTCAAATGTCCTTCCATCTTCGATCCCGAGATAAAAATGTTAAGTCTCTCAGAGCCTCTGAAAGCGCGACTCGAGTCTCTCCGGTGTCGCTGAGACTGTCGAGAAACTGTCAAAAAAAATTATTTAGCGTCTCTGAACGAGAGACTCGAGTCGCTCATAGAGAGATCCTCATTTCGTATACAGTCTCTGGAGAGACTTAAATCTCTGAACGAGAGACTCGAATCCCTCATTAAGTAGTGTCTCAATAGACATGGTTAAAATTTTCAACAAAAGTTCNACTATTTAGCGTCTCTGAACGAGAGACTCGAGTCGCTCATAGAGAGATCCTCATTTCGTATACAGTCTCTGGAGAGACTTAAATCTCTGAACGAGAGACTCGAATCCCTCATTAAGTAGTGTCTCAATAGACATGGTTAAAATTTTCAACAAAAGTTCAACATGTTTCAGAGATCCCAGTCTTCCTACGAGAGACTCGACTCTCTCAATGTTCAGTTTTATTTATTCAGTCTCTCTGTGAGAGACATCAATCTCTGAATTAACAATTTTATCGTTCGAGTCTCTCATACAGAGACTGTGAGAGATTCATAAAAACACCTAGGCAATAACTGAGAGACCGTAAAAGACTGTGAGAGACACTCTCAGAGACGCTGAAAGACTTTGAGAGACTGGAGAGACTGAAAATTTTTGTCTAGGGATGTAGGATGTGGATTCCTGTGGAAGAACCTTGAGGAAACTCACCACTCGTACCGAATTAGGACAGTATCAGTTCACACGTTGGTTGTGAAAACCATTATCAATTTGTCAAAATTCATACACTCCAAGAAACTAAATGCTTGAAATACAAGCAAATTTTAAGTGTATTTTTCATATTTGGTTGCATAGAAACTACCCATATTTGTTGTCAAATCGATCAGTCTAAATATTTCTTTTATACGCCACAGTTACCTGTGACTACTACTTGTTCACATGTACTACAATCATCATCATCATCATCATCATCATAAGGTCATCAGTCCTAAGATTGGTTGGACACGCACCTCCACTTCTTCCTATCCTGGGCTAATCTTCACATTTCCCTAATACTAGAACNCAAGAAGTTTGCTTCTGAAAGTGCCTCCTCGTTAGGGAACGCTTGGAAATGCAGAGCTCGACATTCGCAGACATAGAGGAACAACACCCGCGTTAGGACGGCAGCATGAATTTAATTACGCCACTTTGAAAGCATTGTTTTATGACTGCTTACCGTGTACGGAGCGAAACTTAATTTGTATTCTAATTGCAGGAGTTAGAAGAACTAGAGAAACGTCGTCGCACTATCTACCACATCCGGGACCGAAAGAAGGTTAAAAAATTGTTTTTAATCAAAATAAAATAAGAAGCTGAAGACATGTGTATTGCTGACACATAATTCTTACTATGGTCGGTGGGAGTTGAAACCTAACGTTTCGCCAGCATGAGTGGCGAGCTTCTTCAAATGTCCTTCCATCTTCGATCCCGAGATAAAAATGTTAAGTCTCTGAGTCTCTGAAAGCGCGACTCGAGTCTCCGTCTCTCATCGAGCCTCTCTGGTGTCGCTGAGAGAGACTGTCGAGAAACTGTCAAAAAAAATTATTTAGCGTCTCTGAACGAGAGACTCGAGTCGCTCATAGAGAGATCCTCATTTCGTATACAGTCCCTGGAGAGACTCTGAACGAGAGACTCGAATCCCTCAATAAGTAGTGTCTCAATAGACATGGTTAAAATTCAAAAGTTCAACATATGTCAGAGATCCCAGTCTTCCTACGAGAGACTCGACTCTCTCAATGTTCAGTTTTATTTACTCAGTCTCACTGTGAGAGACTCAAATCTCTGAATTAAACATTTTATCGTTCGAGTCTCTCATACAGAGACTGTGAGAGATCCATAAAAACACCTAGGCAATAACTGAGAGACCGTAAAAGACTGTGAGAGACACTCTCAGAGACGCTGAAAGACTTTGAGAGACTGGAGAGACTGAAAATTTTTGTCTAGGGATGTAGGATGTGGATTCCTGTGGAAGAACCTTGAGGAAACTCACCACTCGTACCGAATTAGGACAGTATCAGTTCACACGTTGTTTGTGAAAACCATTATCAATTTGTCAAAATTCATACACTCCAAAAAACGAAATTCTTGAAATACAAGCAAATTTTACGTGTATTTTTCATATTTGGTTGCATAGAAACTACCCATATTTGTTGTCAAATCGATCAGTCTAAATATTTCTTTTATACGCCGCAGTTACCTGTGACTACTACTTGTTCACATGTACTACAATCATCATCATCATCATCATCATCATCATAAGGTCATCAGTCCTAAGATTGGTTGGACACGCACCTCCACTTCTTCCTATCCTGGGCTAATCTTCACATTTCCCTAATACTAGAACATCCACATCCTTAACTAGGTCTACCTCTACTCCTCTCAACTCCTGTTTTTGCCTCTAATATGTCTCTGACTAGACCTTCATGCCTAAGAAGGTGTCCTACCATTTTTTATTGACTTCCATAGAGTCTTCTGTTCTCCTATTCTTTCTAAAACCTCTTTATTTCTAACCTTCTCCATCCACGGTATCCTCGTCAATCGCCTGTAACCTTTCTAACCTTTTCTTTTCCACTGCGACCACCGTCCATGTTTCGCACCCGTACAGCGCCGCGATCCAGACATACACCTTTAACAATCTTCCTCGAATTTCTAGATTAACCGTTCGCGAGCGTAAAAGTGACTACAATAGCGAATAGAAACATCGATTTGAGCATGATCTAGTTTAAACAACGATATCGTGTTTCTTTAATGTTCAGGCTCAAACTTGTTTATTATTATTAGCCGCCTTATAAGGGTATACGTAGAACGATTGCGGCGAAAGCATAAAAGCCTTCGGTCAGCTGTTAAGTTCTCGTAAAGGGGTTGTAGTGCAAACAGATGGATCTATTTTATGTCCACCATTACTTTGTAAAACTGAGTCAATATACCGGATGGTTTGCCGCTCCTAAACTGCTGTCCTTTGCAAACAACTTCAAACAATAACCACGGCACGAACGAACGTTTACTGAGAAAAAAAAACATTTCGCTGTCACATATTATTACACATTCTTTTTACGGAGCGAAGGAGACCGTCAAAATACAATTTCGACGCTCATAAAAATGCCGTTTGTATAACAACAAAATAAAATCGCAATACTCAATAAACAAAAAAGGGAAAATAAAAAAAGTAGGAGACGATAAACGAAAAATATGTTACGGGGGCCTGCCAGTGTTACAAAGGTATTTAAATAAAAGTCAATTTGCAGTCACAACAACAACGAGTTTGAATATGGTTGGCTAACTAATTTGAAAATGCTCATTCGCATATCTATCTCGCTTTACTTTAAGATAGCACAGGCGATAGTCAAACCTCACCCTTCTCACCTTTTTATAGAGCTGCATGTTTTATTTATATTTATATTAGAGACGCACCTCTAGCAAGGAGGACTTAGAGATAGCTTTAAATAAAATGGAAGCGGTACTGACAGATCAGTACTGTATGAAAATAAATAAAAGTAAAACTAAAATACTGGTATGCAAGGGAAGAAAAAGTAGGGAAAGAGCGAATATAAAGATAGGAGACGAAAAATTAGAAGAAGTGGCTGATTTTAGATACCTAGGAAGTCAGATAAGTGAGGATGGAAGGAGTAGTAGGGATATAAAGCAGAGGATAGCGCAGGGTCGTGTCGCCTTTAATAAAAAGAAGTCACTTCTATGCTCGCGAACGGTTAATTTAGAAATTCGAAAAAGGTTGTTAAAGGTGTATGTTTGGAGCACGGCGTTGTACGGGTGCGAAACATGGACAGTGGGAGCGGCGGAAAAGAAAAGGTTAGAAGCGTTCGAAATGTGGTGTTATAGGCGGATGATGAGGATATCGTGGGTAGAAAAGGTTAGAAATGAAGAGGTATTGGAAAGAATAGGAGAACAGAGGACTCTATGGAAGTCAATAAAAAATAGGCGAGATAGGTTGGTAGGACACCTTCTCAGGCATGAAGGTCTAGTCAGAGACATATTAGAGGCAGAAACAGGAGTTAGGAGGGGTAGAGGTAGACCTAGATTAGATTACTGTTCGCAAATAGTTAAGGATGTGGGCTGTTCTAGTTTTAGGGAAATGCGAAGTTTAGCTCAGGATAGGAAAGAGTGGAGGTACGTGTCCAACCAGTCTTAGGACTGACGAACTTATGATGACGATAGAGATGCATCAAACCAGTAGATAGGAGACGAAAAGTTAGAAGAAGATTTTTGGTATGGTCTCACACTTGCGAAACATGGACGTACGCGCGGTATAAAAAAAAGGTTAGAAGCGTTCGAATTGTGGTGTTACCGGCGAATGATGAGGATACTGTGGATAGAGAAGGTTGGAAATGAAGAGGTATTAGAAAAAATAGGAGAACAGATTACTCTGTGGAAGTCAATAAGGAATAGGCGAGGTAGACTAGTAGGACACCTTCTGAGACATGAAGGTTTAGTAAGAGACATATTAGAAATAACGTTCAGTAAAATTTGAAACTCGAAAATCAATAAAACATTTCATAATAAATACTTATATGTAAAATACTCTCTTCATGTTACAAATTTAATATTGCGAAATTGTTCAATATCTACATGTCTAAAAGGCTTCCAGATTTCATATCGATGTAATATTACATCCGTTCATATGTTACAATACTGAACCCGAAAGGCATTGTTTCCGAATAGTAGACATGTTAGTTCGACTGGCAACACTTGCGACAGCGACCGAGCCAACATCTGAATGTGTTTCAGATCACACCCTCATAAGCTCGAGTACCATTCTCAGAGGGTGCTTCCAACAAGGAATGACAAGCCAAGTGTGATTTAAATACTATAGAAATTCATGAAAGATAAATTTACATTATTTCGAGTACCAACTTGGAATAAATTGATGTAAATTAAAATAAATTAAATAAATCTTAAAGAAGATTGAAACTTTTGGTTGAGTAGTTATCAAGTATTAGGAATATGATAAAGACAATGCTAATCAACTCTTGCAAATACTGAAGGTAGATTGGAAATTTCTAAAATTGTCACACCTACGGGAACGTACGCATACTATGCGAACCATTTTTTACAAATTTTTACCCCTCTTCCCCCTAGGTGACCACCCGTGGTATACGCAAAGAAACCTCTAATTTCCATGTAGTAATTCATAAATATGATTTTAAATCATTTTTTGCAAACAGAAAGTTTTGAATATAGCTCCAAAAGGCGCTTGTATACAAGCAGAAACTAAATGTTTTTGATGCTTGGCTATTCGACTCTTACTGTCACTTTTTCGCTCGATAACATTTATCATTTATCATTATAATATAATATTATATAATTATAATCGTACTGACAGTTTTCAAAAATCTTTAGAAATCAATAAATCAAATTTTCATCTAATTCTCTCGACCATCTCACTTTTAAGTCCCGCGATGTCTCGAAATTATGTACTTCTAATAAATTAATTTGTTTATTTATTGTTTCTTAAAATTATCTCGAAATGACTATGAAATTTTGAAAGGATTGTTTAAACTGAAATTTCTTGTAACTTATCGAAGATCTCCGACATTTTCTATGATGCCAATCTCTACAATTATAAATGATAGTGATATATTATTAAATATTAATGGAACCAAAATTAGTAGCAAATTGAATTACAATTTTAATCTCAAACTATTTGGGTAAATGATATTTATTAATTGTAAAGTTCCAACCTTTCACACAATGGATTCGAATTTCTCATCGAATTTTACGTGTCAAATTAATTATAAGTTCAATTTTCTTCTTCCATGCAATGTGTATTCAATTTTAGCCAACCACTAAAATATCAAAACCTTGCAAAACAAACACTCTAAAACGTTTTAATTAATTTAATTATGTAATTAATTTTAAAGTTTAATTTACAATTAAACTGTGATATTTTAATAATGCAGAAAATAATGTTTAATAGATATTGTATGGAAG
>NW_020442461.1:1499289-1517213 GCF_000699045.2 Agrilus planipennis | reverse complement strand
TAATATTTAAATAACTTCTCCTTTTTCATTTTTTCGGTGTTGTAAATACCTTATCATCAGTGAAAATTGCATTATAATATACTTATTTATAAATAAAAATTATTTATACACAGATAAATAAAGCAGTTAACAAATAGGATGCATAATTACATTTGTTACAAAAGCTGTGGGTCGTTTGTCTGACCATCAGTAAGGTAGAAGAATCCCGGAACTAATATGAAGGAAAAGCAAACTTTTAATTAAGTTAATTAGGTCAGCTTTTGATATAACATCGAGATTCTTGGGATAACATGAAAAGGATCTCCTGAATCCATTTATTCAGCTACCCTAAACTCTTAAAAGGAAGATACGTATTCGTATGATACCCGTTGCGGTTCGTTTCTGCTAGACAGTGGCAACACAGAGTGTAAAGACTATATTTACTACAGTCTTTTTATTGAAAATACTTCATTCAGGATTCCTATTAGATATTTGACACTGATATCATAGTTGATGAATATTTTTTGATATCTCCTGAAAAGTTAATGTCAATAGGGTGTAAAGCATTTTTGTACCACATTAGGAGATGCTACTGAATAAGAAAAAATTGAGTTCCTGAACTTTTTACTATGCAGGTTTGGGATTCACATCAAAATACTTTTCATAAAATCCAAAAAGTTGTATATTGGGATCATCAACCTGTATTCTCGTTTGGCAAATCCTGTAATGTAAAACGTTTCATAAAGTTTAAGATTTTACTAGGTTAATTTTTTTTTATTTCTACGTGTATTTTCTACGTTTCTTATCACTGTGTATTTTGGTTTTCCGGTTGCTAAAAATTTGCGTGGTTTTCGGGACAAAATGTAAAGAAAAAGTTAATTTTCGTGTGCGCCAGCAAAAAGCGGCAACCCATTGTGGATGACGTAAAAGGCCAAATTGGAACCCTGAACTAAGGCATCTGACGAACCGTCGAAACGTGAATACTGTCTCTAACAAGTAATGAATGGTTGACGATGTCAGCGTTAGCAAAGAAGAAGCGCGACTAATGCATAGTGGGAAAAATTGTAAATATCATTTTAATATTTAGGTAAATTTTCGTTTTTCAGGAAAGGAAGGAGTGGTGGTGCGGCGTGTCCAGCTAGTCTTAGGACTGACGAGCTTATGATGATGATGATGATAAAAATTAAGAAAGTGAATAATTACTCATACCTATTTTTCTACCCTTACGGCAGAACTTTTTCAAATTTAAACGGGGTCTATTACTTCGGGGCGTTCCAGACATAAAACTCTTTTGAAGGTGTTGCACTATTTAATTAACGCTATCACGGGGGTAGTAATGGGCACTACGAATATGTAAAATTTTTAAAGGAGTATTTTTAATTGTTTAAAACTGGTAATAATGCCAAATTAATTAAAAAAAGAATAATCAAAATTGAAATACCCATTACAAAAATATAGGTGGTAGAATCAGTGAATAGTCAATGTTTTCCTATTTTTCGACCCTTACGAATGAATTTTTTTTTGCAAATTTCAATGTTTTCCATTTTTCTTCAGCGTCGGTTAAAATTTCATAACTACACCTTCTACCAAACCGCCGTATCTCATATAGAGCATGTTGAAATTCAATAATATTTTTCACCTGATTTAGACAATACAAAAGTCAAATACAAAAACTAATTAAACTCACCATATTACAGTAGGTGCTTCTTATCATATGAATTTATAAAGTTCTTCAAAATTATCACAATTAAAGGCACCGATATAGTCCATTTTACACTGATAAATTAACGAGAAACGTCTAAACAGCACATCAAACTACGTTAAACTAACAGTCGACCTTGCTTTTTACTTTCACTTTTCAGATGTTTTTATCTCTGCCTGTTAATAATCGTCCAGCCGAGCCGTTCGACTATTGTAGGTATATGGGATACTGTTATCGTAAACAAGTGCATTCTTTCTGCAGTTATGAGGTAATGGCTAAAAATAGATTCAGACTAAAATATAAAGAAGTTCTCAATTTATTATTCTACACTAAAAATGATAAATGCGCAAGAAGACCAGTTGAAGTAGAATAAAATATCATATGAATTAGAAATATGAAACAGTAAAATGGAAAGAAAAAATTGCTAAAATTAACTATGCTAATGTAATAAAAATTTTGAATCATACTAACTTAAAGACCTAGTCATGTGTGATCCTAATACTGATTTAATTACTACCAATTCCTCTGAAATTTGTCCTTTAAATTGTTGTTTCCAAATGTATTCATAATAACAACATACACAGAGAAAAATAAGTTTTTATGATAACGAAAAAATTAAAATTTTCGATTCTAAATGACTGAATTTGCCGTAGAAATANGACATAATTGTATTAAGTCATTTCGTAGTTTATAAGCATCTTCTAAAGTAGAAGTACCCGTTAAAAGATCATCTACATAGCAATCGTTTGCTAAAACTAAAGAAGCTGAAGGAAATTTTGTGCTTTCATCGACTGCTAGTTGTTTGAGACACCGAACCGCTAAGAAGGGGGCAGATGCGGTACCATATGTTACAGTATTTAATTTAAATGTTTGAACTGGTTCGTCAGGACTATTGCGCCATAAAATTTTTTGATAATTTGTATCATTTTCGTGAACATTGATTTGTCGGAACATTTTTTCAATATCTGCAGTTAATACGTACTTATGTGTGCGAAATCTGACAATTAATGAAAAAACATCATCTTGGATTGTTGGACCAACCATGAGCGTATCGTTGAGGGAAAGTCCCGTGTCCGATTTTAATGAGCCGTCAAAAACTACTCTGACTTTAGTTGTAGTACTAGTTTCCTTGACTACAGCATGATGTGGTAAATAGTAACCTGAATTTTTGTTAGCTGAATGGGTTATATTAGACATGTGACCTAAACTTATATATTCATTCATGAATTCGCAATATTCATGACGTAAGTTAGAATTATGTGTTAATCTTTTCTCTAAGGAATAAAAACGTTTTAGAGCAGAGTTGTAAGTATTGCCTAATTTATTTTGATTTGCGTTGAACGGCAGCCGAACTACATAACGTCCTGAGTCATCACGGCTTAAAGAATTTTGAAAATGTGTCTCGCATGCTATTTCTTCTTTAGATAAATGTTTTGTGGCAGTACAATCCTCTAATTTCCAAAATTTTTCGAGTTGTGTCTCGAGAGTTAAGGCGGAGTGGCAATGTATAGAATTAGAGTGATTTGTATTGACCTTACCTGATACTAACCAGCCTAATCTAGTTTTCTGTAAAACGGTAGTATCATTAGCTAACCTTATTTGACCTACACATAATAATTTAAAAAATATATATTCACCCAACAGCATATCAATATCTGCTGGTTTGTGAAATTCTGGATCGGCTAGACGTAAATTTTTTGGTAAATCCAAACTATTGCGGTTAACGACACCTGAAGGTAGTTTAGCAGTTATTGTAGGTAAAACAAAAAATGTTTGTTGCTCTGCAAAAGTGTTATTCTTATTTTTTATTGTTGTTTTAACGCTATACCGAATAATTTGTTGAGATTGACCTAGTCCAGAAGCGGGTAAATAAATTTGCTGTTTTTGTAGATTTAATGTATTTGCTAACCTTTCGGTCATAAAGTTGGACTGCGAACCACCATCCAACAAAACCCTACACTCGTGTTCTTTATTTTGCTTGTCCAATACGATAATACGTGCTGTAGACAATAAGATTTCGTTGCATTGAATGGTAGTGAATGCTGACGTAGCAGGCTCGTTACTAATATTAGGCTGTATAGAGCTGATGTCGTTTTGTCTTGTATTTTTATCGAAATGAAGTAACGTATTGTGTCTACCGTGACATTTTTTACAAGAACTTGACTTACATAAGGATGTTTTGTGACTTGATTTTAGACAATTTATACACAGTTGTGAATTTTTAGCAGCTTCCAACCGTTGTTGAGGAGTTAATTTTAGAAAATTGTCACAATTGTGTATAAAGTGACCTTGTGAACAAATTGAACATTTTAAATTTGATTGGAAAGTATAGGAATGAGTATCACGTTTATTTTGTTGAAACGAGGCTCTTTTTTGATGCAATTGATTAAACTTGGATGCATTATTTATATTTTTAAATAAAGGTACTGGTTGGGAATCTCTAGATATTTTATTTAAAAAGGAGACAAAGTCGGAAAAGGTTGGCATAACATTATCTTCAAGTGATCGTTCCCACATTATTCGGGATTGTTTGTCTAATTTCGCAGAAATTATGTAAATTAACATCTCATGCCAATCTACCGGTTGATTTAATGCCTTCAATGCATTGATATGCATTTCTGCTCTTTCTGCTAGAGATCTTAACGCTATCGCTGAATCTTTTGTAACCTCAGGTAGCTCAANGTTTAAGTTTTGTTTCAACTACAAGAGAAATGTACGTTGAAAACAATTTATTATTTTTTTTTTAGATGTACCAGAACATTGCAAAAGAACACTGCGTTATCATCGAAAAGCAATCTTTTGATGTGATCTGTTGCCAAACCGCAACCGCGTCTGGTGGACATGTCGATATAAATTATTTGCTCTCTGGTTTGTCGACCACGCCAGCCAGACTGGGTGCACATGGCTCTCGTAATTTATGCAATGGGGTGCATTTTCCACCGAAAGACCACGGCAGCTGCCGCGAGGACTTCATACGGATAATACGATTTTGGCAAATTCGCAAAAAATACACCAAACTTACAGCAAAAGACAACAACAAATTTCTAGTAAATGAATCGAGAATCTCCAAATGCTGCACCGATTGCTTCCAGTGTAATAAGGCGAACGTAAATTATATATAATACTTCGTTTACTTTCTGTAGTGATGTGACCTTCAGTTTGACCGGCGCAAAGTAGAAAAGAACAGCACTAGGTCAGAAAAGGAAGGAGACAACTCTCGGCCAAACTCTTAACCGGTGAGGAGCGTATAATCCGTACAGTACTGCACGGAAAAATTGACCATTTTAACCACTACAATTGCATTGCTTAAATGTGCTGTTATTGGTACCAATAATATCAACGAGATGTTTATTTATATTTGAAGACATATTAAAGGCTTTAACGCTTGTTTTCGACTCGCACTACTATTCATGATTGAACAAAACGTTTGGCAGGTACTTATGAAAAAGTATGTTTAATGAGAGTCGAGAGTATAATGAGCTTTTTTCTCCCTACCTACGATTTTTCCAGCGAGCATCCGAGACATTGGAAGGGGCACATCTCTAGAAAAAGTAAATGAAGTATGCTAACGTTGTATTAGGTGTAACATGTATACATTCCAGTACGAAATACGTACATAATGTTGGGTTACACTCAAGAGTACATAGCTATTCCAAATATTGCTACAAACCTACCCTTAATAATGAGTAGATGCTACATGGGAAACCCCAATTTTTGATCAGTTGCTAATAGTTGTTTATATACAAATATCGCCGCAAAATCTTAATTGGATTAAAGACTGGAGAAAATTATTTAAAAAGGTTGTAGTATAAATGTATTTTTACAAGAAGTTTGCTTCTGAAAGTGCCTCCTCGTTAGGAAACGCTTGGAAATGCAAAGCTCGACATTCGCAGACATAGAGGAACAACACCCGCGTTACGACGGCAGCATGAATTTAATTACGCCACTTTGAAAGCATTGTTTTATGACTGCTTACCGTGTACGGAGCGAAACTTAATTTGTATTCTAATTGCAGGAGTTAGAAGAACTAGAGAAACGTCGTCGCACTATCTACCACATCCGGAACCGAAAGAAGGTTAAAAAATTGTTTTTAATCAAAATAAAATAAGAAGCTGAAGACATATGTATTGTTGACACATAATTCTTACTATGGTCGGTGGGAGTTGAAACCTAACGTTTCGCCAGGATGAGTGGCGAGCTTCTTCAAATGTCCTTCCATCTTCGATCCCGAGATAAAAATGTTAAGTCTCTGAGTCTCTGAAAGCGCGACTCGAGTCTCCGTCTCTCATCGAGCCTCTCTGGTGTCGCTGAGAGAGACTGTCGAGAAACTGTCAAAAAAAATTATTTAGCGTCTCTGAACGAGAGACTCGAGTCGCTCATAGAGAGATCCTCATTTCGTATACAGTCCCTGGAGAGACTCTGAACGAGAGACTCGAATCCCTCAATAAGTAGTGTCTCAATAGACATGGTTAAAATTTTCAACAAAAGTTCAACATGTTTCAGAGATCCCAGTCTTCCTACGAGAGACTCGACTCTCTCAATGTTCAGTTTTATTTATTCAGTCTCTCTGTGAGAGACATCAATCTCTGAATTAACAATTTTATCGTTCGAGTCTCTCATACAGAGACTGTGAGAGATTCATAAAAACACCTAGGCAATAACTGAGAGACCGTAAAAGACTGTGAGAGACACTCTCAGAGACGCTGAAAGACTTTGAGAGACTGGAGAGACTGAAAATTTTTGTCTAGGGATGTAGGATGTGGATTCCTGTGGAAGAACCTTGAGGAAACTCACCACTCGTACCGAATTAGGACAGTATCAGTTCACACGTTGGTTGTGAAAACCATTATCAATTTGTCAAAATTCATACACTCCAAAAAACGAAATTCTTGAAATACAAGCAAATTTTAAGTGTATTTTTCATATTTGATCAGTCTAAATATTTCTTTTATACGCCACAGTTACCTGTGACTACTACTTGTTCACATGTACTACAATCATCATCATCATCATCATCATCATAAGGTCATCAGTCCTAAGATTGGTTGGACACGCACCTCCACTTCTTCCTATCCTGGGCTAATCTTCACATTTCCCTAATACTAGAACATCCACATCCTTAACTAGGTCTACCTCTACTCCTCTCAACTCCTGTTTTTGCCTCTAATATGTCTCTGACTAGACCTTCATGCCTAAGAAGGTGTCCTACCATTTTTTATTGACTTCCATAGAGTCTTCTGTTCTCCTATTCTTTCTAAAACCTCTTTATTTCTAACCTTCTCCATCCACGGTATCCTCGTCAATCGCCTGTAACCTTTCTAACCTTTTCTTTTCCACTGCGACCACCGTCCATGTTTCGCACCCGTACAGCGCCGCGATCCAGACATACACCTTTAACAATCTTCCTCGAATTTCTAGATTAACCGTTCGCGAGCGTAAAAGTGACTACAATAGCGAATAGAAACATCGATTTGAGCATGATCTAGTTTAAACAACGATATCGTGTTTCTTTAATGTTTAGGCTCAAACTTGTTTATTATTATTAGCCGCCTTATATGGGTATACGTAGAACGATTGCGGCGAAAGCATAAAAGCCTTCGGTCAGCTGTTAAGTTCTCGTAAAGGGGTTGTAGTGCAAACAGATGGATCTATTTTATGTCCACCATTACTTTGTAAAACTGAGTCAATATACCGGATGGTTTGCCGCTCCTAAACTGCTGTCCTTTGCAAACAACTTCAAACAATAACCACGGCACGAACGAACGTTTACTGAGAAAAAAAAACATTTCGCTGTCACATATTATTACACATTCTTTTTACGGAGCGAAGGAGACCGTCAAAATACAATTTCGACGCTCATAAAAATGCCGTTTGTATAACAACAAAATAAAATCGCAATACTCAATAAACAAAAAAGGGAAAAATAAAAAAAGTAGGAGACGATAAACGAAAAATATGTTACGGGGGCCTGCCAGTGTTACAAAGGTATTTAAATAAAAGTCAATTTGCAGTCACAACAACAACGAGTTTGAATATGGTTGGCTAACTAATTTGAAAATGCTCATTCGCATATCTATCTCGCTTTACTTTAAGATAGCACAGGCGATAGTCAAACCTCACCCTTCTCACCTTTTTATAGAGCTGCATGTTTTATTTATATTTATATTAGAGACGCACCTCTAGCAAGGAGGACTTAGAGATAGCTTTAAATAAAATGGAAGCGGTACTGACAGATCAGTACTGTATGAAAATAAATAAAAGTAAAACTAAAATACTGATATGCAAGGGAAGAAAAAGTAGGGAAAGAGCGAATATAAAGATAGGAGACGAAAAATTAGAAGAAGTGGCTGATTTTAGATACCTAGGAAGTCAGATAAGTGAGGATGGAAGGAGTAGTAGGGATATAAAGCAGAGGATAGCGCAGGGTCGTGTCGCCTTTAATAAAAAGAAGTCACTTCTATGCTCGCGAACGGTTAATTTAGAAATTCGAAAAAGGTTGTTAAAGGTGTATGTTTGGAGCACGGCGTTGTACGGGTGCGAAACATGGACAGTGGGAGCGGCGGAAAAGAAAAGGTTAGAAGCGTTCGAAATGTGGTGTTATAGGCGGATGATGAGGATATCGTGGGTAGAAAAGGTTAGAAATGAAGAGGTATTGGAAAGAATAGGAGAACAGAGGACTCTATGGAAGTCAATAAAAAATAGGCGAGATAGGTTGGTAGGACACCTTCTCAGGCATGAAGGTCTAGTCAGAGACATATTAGAGGCAGAAACAGGAGTTAGGAGGGGTAGAGATAGACGTAGGTTAGATAACTGTTCGCAAATAGTTAAAGATGTGGGTTGTCATAGTTTTGGGGAAATGGGAAGATTAGCTCAGGATAGAAAAGAGTGGAGGTACGTGTCCAACCAGTCTTAGGACTGACGACCTTATGATGATGATAGAGATGCATCAAACCAGCAGATAGGAGACGAAAAGTTGGAAGAAGATTTTTGGTATGGAAGTCTCACACTTGCGAAACATGGACGTATGCGCGGTATAAAAAAAAGGTTAGAAGCGTTCGAATTGTGGTGTTACCGGCGAATGATGAGAATACTGTGGATAGAGAAGGTTGGAAATGAAGAGGTATTAGAAAAAATAGGAGAGCAGAGGACTCTGTGGAAGTCAATAAGGAATAGGCGAGGTAGGCTAGTAGAACACCTTCTGAGACATGAAGGTTTAGTAAGAGACATATTAGAAATAACGTTCAGTAAAATTTGAAACTCGAAAATCAATAAAACATTTCATAATAAATACTTATATGTAAAATACTCTCTTCATGTTACAAATTTAATATTGCGAAATTGTTCAATATCTACATGTCTAAAAGGCTTCCAGATTTCATATCGATGTAATATTACATCCGTTCATATGTTACAATACTGAACCCGAAAGGCATTGTTTCCGAATAGTAGACATGTTAGTTCGACTGGCAACACTTGCGACAGCGACCGAGCCAACATCTGAATGTGTTTCAGATCACACCCTCATAAGCTCGAGTACCATTCTCAGAGGGTGCTTCCAACAAGGAATGACAAGCCAAGTGTGATTTAAATACTATAGAAATTCATGAAAGATAAATTTACATTATTTCGAGTACCAACTTGGAATAAATTGATGTAAATTAAAATAAATTAAATGAATCTTAAAGAAGATTGAAACTTTTGGTTGAGTAGTTATCAAGTATTAGGAATATGATAAAGACAATGCTAATCAACTCTTGCAAATACTGAAGGTAGATTGGAAATTTCTAAAATTGTCACACCTACGGGAACGTACGCATACTATGCGAACCATTTTTTACAAATTTTTACCCCTCTTCCCCCTAGGTGACCACCCGTGGTATACGCAAAGAAACCTCTAATTTCCATGTAGTAATTCATAAATATGATTTTAAATCATTTTTTGCAAACAGAAAGTTTTGAATATAGCTCCAAAAGGCGCTTGTATACAAGCAGAAACTAAATGTTTTTGATGCTTGGCTATTCGACTCTTACTGTCACTTTTTCGCTCGATAACATTTATCATTTATCATTATAATATAATATTATATAATTATAATCGTACTGACAGTTTTCAAAAATCTTTAGAAATCAATAAATCAAATTTTCATCTAATTCTCTCGACCATCTCACTTTTAAGTCCCGCGATGTCTCGAAATTATGTACTTCTAATAAATTAATTTGTTTATTTGTTATTTCTTAAAATTATCTCGAAATGACTATGAAATTTTGAAAGGATTGTTTAAACTGAAATTTCTTGTAACTTATCGAAGATCTCCGACATTTTCTATGATGCCAATCTCTACAATTATAAATGATAGTGATATATTATTAAATATTAATGGAACCAAAATTAGTAGCAAATTGAATTACAATTTTAATCTCAAACTATTTGGGTAAATGATATTTATTAATTGTAAAGTTCCAACCTTTCACACAATGGATTCGAATTTCTCATCGAATTTTACGTGTCAAATTAATTATAAGTTCAATTTTCTTCTTCCATGCAATGTGTATTCAATTTTAGCCAACCACTAAAATATCAAAACCTTGCAAAACAAACACTCTAAAACGTTTTAATTAATTTAATTATGTAATTAATTTTAAAGTTTAATTTACAATTAAACTGTGATATTTTAATAATGCAGAAAATAATGTTTAATAGATATTGTATGGAAGAAGAAGATTGAACTTATAATTAACTTGACTTGTAAAATTCCCTAAGGAAGTTCAAAACCATTGAGCAAAACGTTGGAATTTTACAATTAACAAGAATTATTTACCCGAATAGTTCGTGATTAAAATTGTAGCAAATATCTGAAGATTTCTTGTTCATGATTAGGCAGGTAGGTCGGCGCCTGCTTAGGTAAATATAAATTTATATTGACTGGATATAAACTACTGTCAAATAAAAATAAAGGCATAAAAGAGTGCTTATGTCCATCGATCTATTGGAAAAGTTAAAAATTGAAACGCTACTTTCAAATACTAACTTTGTAAAAATGTCGAGAGCGAAATCAAAAGAGTCCGCAATATGTCTCGTGTCAAAGATGGAGTTTTGGCAGTTGCCAAGTCGGTTTTTCAATTTTTCAGTGAAGTTACGGGATTTCTAGCAATTTTTCATGTACAACACGAACATGCTCCAGTCAAAATCGATCACTACAATATATTATCAGTTCATGTCACAGCCCGTTACATACATTATTGCGTATACGAGACACAGCTGCTACACGCTTCCTAAGGAAGGGAAAATCATCGTCGATACTTTACATCGCCCATTATGCGATTTTTAATGGCGCTGCTACCGCTTTTCAAATATGAAGACAGATATAATAACAAATGTTTTTAACAAGAAACTTAACCAACAAAGAAAATTGAAAAGTGAAAAAGAAAATTTAAAATCTATAGATAATTGTAGTCTTAATTAATAACTAAACTCCTCAGGTAATCTAAGTAGGTAATTTTTGAGTAGGCGCCAACATAGTTCTACAGTCACTCCAACGGCTACACGTAGTTGCAAATGGAATTTTGGAATGCTGTTGTTTTTCGCTGTAGATTTCACGTTGTATTCTTATATTGTTTTAATTTCTTTAAAGCAATTTAATGACCATCTCGTTGACTGTTTGTTTGGCGCCGGCTCATGGAGATAACAAAATTTTTATAACAACGCAAACATTACAATTTTCGATTGTATATAACTGAATTTGCAGTAAATTTATTAAGTAACTTGTAATAATCTCAATTTTGAGATTTTTTTTTAATTATTTCAAGTTTCTTAATTATTACAATTAAAGTTATTTCTGCTGGGATTTTATTTTTACAAATTGGGGTCCAAGTTGTTAGCATCCCGTGGAAAAAACTATGGCCAAACGCTGATGCCTATAGCGAGGCACACGAGGAAATACGAAGGATGACGAGGTCCTTGTTGCGGGAAAAATCACTAGGGGAATTACTAATAAATAATCCGTGTTAGCAAGGTGATGGTGTGTGAGAAAGGACGAGAGCAAATAGTGAATAAAATTATTGTAATTCGAATAGTAATAAACGTAGAATTATTTTTTACAAAGTTGTAGTTTTTATTATTTTCGCTTACGAAGCAACGAGCTAGTGGGATAAATTGTAAATATCGCTTTAATATTTAAATAACTTCTCCTTTTTCATTTTTTCGGTGTTGTAAATACCTTATCATCAGTGAAAATTGCATTATAATATACTTATTTATAAATAAAAATTATTTATACACAGATAAATAAAGCAGTTAACAAATAGGATGCATAATTACATTTGTTACAAAAGCTGTGGGTCGTTTGTCTGACCATCAGTAAGGTAGAAGAATCCCGGAACTAATATGAAGGAAAAGCAAACTTTTAATTAAGTTAATTAGGTCAGCTTTTGATATAACATCGAGATTCTTGGGATAACATGAAAAGGATCTCCTGAATCCATTTATTCAGCTACCCTAAACTCTTAAAAGGAAGATACGTGTTCGTATGATACCCGTTGCGGTTCGTTTCTGCTAGACAGTGGCAACACAGAGTGTAAAGACTATATTTACTACAGTCTTTTTATTGAAAATACTTCATTCAGGATTCCTATTAGATATTTGACACTGATATCATAGTTGATGAATATTTTTTGATATCTCCTGAAAAGTTAATGTCAATAGGGTGTAAAGCATTTTTGTACCACATTAGGAGATGCTACTGAATAAGAAAAAATTGAGTTCCTGAACTTTTTACTATGCAGGTTTGGGATTCACATCAAAATACTTTTCATAAAATCCAAAAAGTTGTATATTGGGATCATCAACCTGTATTCTCGTTTGGCAAATCCTGTAATGTAAAACGTTTCATAAAGTTTAAGATTTTACTAGGTTAATTTTTTTTTATTTCTACGTGTATTTTCTACGTTTCTTATCACTGTGTATTTTGGTTTTCCGGTTGCTAAAAATTTGCGTGGTTTTCGGGACAAAATGTAAAGAAAAAGTTAATTTTCGTGTGCGCCAGCAAAAAGCGGCAACCCATTGTGGATGACGTAAAAGGCCAAATTGGAACCCTGAACTAAGGCATCTGACGAACCGTCGAAACGTGAATACTGTCTCTAACAAGTAATGAATGGTTGACGATGTCAGCGTTAGCAAAGAAGAAGCGCGACTAATACGATATTCCGGACGTTCAATTGCCTCCTAGGCTTAGCCGGGAAACCGGAGCTTTTGTAAAATTCCATACGAAAAGTTACTTTCCTCTAATCAAAACGAATCGAAAGTATGGTTCACGATTTTCATTCGAAAACTAATTTGGAATATGAAATTTTAGAATTATTTTTTTTGTAATATCCTGAACCTAATCTAATGCAAACACTAAATGGTTCAAAAGGAGGTCAGTTGTTACACAACAAATAATAATAAACACTTCCCTTGATCTGCTAATTCGCATAAAAATCCAAAAGGACCTCCTTGAAGGTGCAATTCCAGTATTTACTGTGGGGTATTTATAAAAAGAAGCCTTACCTTTTGTTACCGAAAATTGAAGCAATTCCTTCAAGGTGTATGCATGAAAAAAGCAAAGAAAAAGGTTTCCCTTCGAGGGTTTGCCTTAAAGTAAAATATTTTACATAATTTGTAATTACAAAAAGAAGTATCTGCTCAAAAACTAAAGGATTTACTTCTAAAAACAGGAATCTAGGTTCCCAATAACTTTTCTTTTCAACTTTTCAGTAGCTGTCCAGGCATCACACAGCTTATAACGTAAAAATGTATGCATTTGTAGGACAGTTTTTGTGTTAAAATCTATCTAAAAAGACTTGTATAAGTAATCTTTAGTTATGTGGTCCTAGTTTTGTGCTTGTTATGGCTGATATGGTGCATTTACGTACAACAAAATATTACAAACCAAGACGTACACCACGAGAATAAGATTTTAAAACGTTATTTAGATTTGTGGAGGAGAATGTCGTGTGGTTGACGGACCATTTCTTTGGCGCGTATCCCGAAACACGTGGAGCAGTTATGTCACTTGTCCAGAAAATGAAAATATTTCTGCGTTATTGTGCGAACCATTTTAAGTTTGTTAATATTCAATTCAGGACTGTATTAAACTTTAGAGCAGCTAAGACCAATATGGCGACGCCCATGTTGTCTAGCATTTATATTCTCACTCATTCGTGCAAGTGCATGACAATTACATTTATAGACTGTAAAACTCAAAGCAAGATGAAATTATTGATAGAATAACTGAAGTTTAAAATGATTCAATGATTTAAATAAATATTGTTCTCGCTTATTAAGAAGCATCTATCATCTGAATGATTATATTCATTATGCATTCCGTACTCTCATACGCAGATTGAAATTAAAAATTATAGTTGGATATCTTGTCTACTATTGATTTCCTATAATCATTCCAATCATTAAGATAAGATTAAGAACGCAAATTTAATTTTAATACCCTAAATCGAATAATTTTCCGAAAATTTACTGTTAATTGCCTACAATTCGAAAAGTTTCACTTGCATCGTGGTTTCATAAAACCACGCAATTGTTTTTTTTTTAAGGAAAAGGTACAGATTATGAATACAAATTGTAGCAAAAGCTTTTATTTCTACCTTCACTTGAAAGTAAATTCTTTATTTTTGTAAATATGGCCTACAATCTGAACATTTACTATATCTGTACCGTCCTTATTATTCCGTTCCTAACAGGTGTAATATATGCATATAATCATACCTACATAGTACCTACTAATAATATGGAGAAGACTAATACGATTATGTAAAGATTGAATTTCGAATTTAAACGGTTTAGCTCGAGCCTAATTATATGTGCAAAATCAAACGTTAGAGAGCAAACGAGACGCGATGCAATCAGGTGTAGAATTAATTAAAACGTCTTTGTTTCCGCCTTCCTAAAAGCATCAGCACACTGGATGCCGATGGAACAGAGCAGAAGGGACACGGTATGAGTGTATTGCCGTGATGCGTTGTGGAGTAATGCAGTGCTGCAGCCTGGCTATTATTTAGTTCACTACGGTATGTAGCTGCGCTGAGTGGCATTCGCCGTGGAACTTGGGATATTAATGGTGACATTGTTCTACATCTCGGCGTTTATGATAGCAAAGACGGTACAAGACGCTTTGCTGTTCTAATTATTCGTTTCAAGAACGTGGCTTAAGAGACTGAGAGAGAGAGAGAGACATAGAGAAAGATGGTGATGTCCGATTCACGTCAACGAGCTCATTGTTTCACTGATTCCATAAACATCACTATGTATTCGTGGATCAATTAACGTTGTTAAAAATTTTATCGCCAGTAGCTCTTGTCCTATACTTCATTCACTTTCTGTAGCGATATGCCCTTTCCAATGTCTTGGATGCGCGCTGGCAAAATCGTAGATAGGGAGAAAAAAGCTCATTATACTCTCGACTCTTGTTCATTAAACATACTTTTTCATACAGTACCTGCCAAAAGTTTTGTTCAATCATGAATAGTAGTGCGAGTCGAAAACAAGCTTTAAAGCCTTTAATATGTCTTCCAATATAAATAAACATCTCGTTGATATTTTCAGTAGTAAATGGTACCAATAACAGCACATTTGAGCAATGCAATTGTAGTGGATAAAATGATCAATTTTTCCGTACAGTAGTGTACGTATTATACGCTTCTCGTCGGTTAAGAGTTTGGCCGAGAGTTGTCTCCTTCCTTTTCTGGCCTAGTGCTGTTCTTTTCTACTTTGCGCCGATCAAATTGAAGGTCACATCGCTACAGAAAGTAAACGAAGTATACTAACCTATTTCGCCTATTTCTTATTAACTTTCATAGAGTCCTCTGTTCTCCTATTCTTTCTAATACCTCTTGATTTCTAACCTTCTCTAACCACAGTATCCTCATCATTCGCCTGTAATTCGAACGCTTGTAATCTTGTCTTTCCCGCCGCACCCACATGCTCCAAACATACACCTCGAGTGTGCCTTATTATTATTTTTTAAGTTTTTTAATCACTTCCGAAAAAAAAACAGGTTGGACACTCACCTCTAGTTCGTCATATCTTGAGTCAATCCCATGACTCGAAAAATTCAATAACCAATAACACATTCAAACTAAAAGTTGTTTTGTCTGCTAGGTAAGCGGGAAGATCTTTATTAGATCAGATTCCCGTTCTATTGATAACAACTATACGTCATGGTATAGTAGAAGCGCAACCCCAGCAATTTGCAGTTGTAGCAGATGCACGGGTGTCGCAGCCATTACCTCTTGAAATTGCTTGCGATAATTGAAGTTTGGAATTTTTAACTGAATTTCCAACTGAACAGATAACAATTATGCTCTCGAATTGCACAGCTGCTGAAACTATAGAGTTAACCGTTTGAACAGACTGGAAAAAAAATTATCTGATTTGTGAGTTCAGTGGTAACCATGCATTCGAAAAGGTCGGATGAAATGTGGAACACTTCATTTGTTTATATTTTCAATGGAAATGGGAAAAGCGAGTCGAAAAAAAAATGTTTGGTAGCCTGTTGAAGAGCAGATTTCATCACTAAATCTTTAAAATTCCGATAGTCTCAGTGA
This sequence comes from Agrilus planipennis, assembly GCF_000699045.2. Classification (NCBI taxonomy): domain Eukaryota; kingdom Metazoa; phylum Arthropoda; class Insecta; order Coleoptera; family Buprestidae; genus Agrilus; species Agrilus planipennis. The sequence goes on along the minus strand of NW_020442461.1, from coordinate 1,500,934 downwards.
GTATTTCAAAATTTTTGTGGTAAGTGGTTCATGAATAAAGTCAAGGAGGACATCCAGGAAACCCAGAAAAAAGGTCCAATAGTTATGGTTTGTTTACTCACTTTTTCTGCTATATGTAATTTCCTGATTTATTGATATTTGCTTGTGTATTTGTAGGGAGTTAAAAGCTAAGGGATTATAAAATTCTTTCTTGGAATTTCCATCATTTAAAATTTTAATCAAGCCTCAGTGCTCGACTTACAAAAATAATAAGAGCGAATGTTCATGTTTCTGATTCTGAGAAAACAATAAATTGGTTCAACGTTCGATAATATTTTCTTTATGTGCTCTTTAATCCGAAAACCATTCGATAATGCGATTTTCTTCCTTGACAGCCGCAGGAGCTTTTCTTACTGAAATGCCTTCTCCACCGAGACCGATTTCACATTAAAAATTACTGAAAACTGAATCGATTTCGTTCATAGTTGTTCTCGAAACCAATTTTATACTTACGTGAATGTGGCAGTATCTAAATATTGCAAAATTGAGAACTACATACTTCAAACTTGAAACAAGTTTTGTATTTTCTTTATTTTCGTCGTGGTTTTTTTGTTTTCGCATATCAGCGTTGTACCTTTTCAACTACCCGTCAAGTCTGTCAAGGCGAGCGTTTAGTGGAGTCCTTTAGGAACGAAATAAAAGAAATAAAAAAAAAAGGAACCGTGGCACTTATATTCTTCCACACGGTCGAAAAATAGATTCCAGAATGACAATGCAAATGGGTCTCGTGTTCGACGCGGCGTTTCTCTCTATTCACCAGTACACAATTGGGTCGCCATTATCGCAATCTGCAGCTAATATTGGAAGTGACACATGAACGATCCAATATCCGGGCTCTATTCCCTCTGTGCAAAGTAACGATTCCATTGCTGGATGACAGAAAATTAGGCACTTAGCGGTAGGTCGGCGGCCAGAGAATTCTTTGAAATGTTAATCCCGCTTGTTCGGGGGCAAAGTTTGATTGACAGGCCCCTGCTTATCGGCTCAAATTTAGAACCTATGCAGCCGAGACCTGGCGCGTTAATTGATGTCATGTTACAATGACTCGATGGGGTTCTCTTCTTATGCTTCAGACTTATTTTTTGACGACTGCCTCCTGGTTGTCTGAACGCGGCCTTTTTTAATTGGATTTACCAGTGTTTCTTTGTACTCATGTTTACTTGATTTGGACGAAATCCGCTAATACTTTGACATCATATTTTTTTTAAAAAGGACAGAATACGTCAAACTTTATTATTTAGTACGAAGTTTATCAAAACTTAATACTTTGCGAGTCCAATTTGTTGCCAACATTAACGCACACTAATCATTATTTGTCAAATCCTAAACCGATTTTTTACAAGGTTCAGATTAAGCTTAAGATGTTGTACGATCATATAATAATATAATAGTTTAGTTTAGGAATTTTTGAACAATAATTAAAAAAAAAAACTTTTGGGTGTTTCATTCCCACCAGCCAGTAATGCTGGTGAGCGGGCAGTCTCTCCGGACTATGCCGGAAGGTAGGGCGGAAGGCCCTCTTCAGCCTGCTTTCAGGAATCGTGGGAATGGGTGGGTGGTGGTTCGGATGAGAAAGATGAGACGGACGAAATGAAGACAGAAGAGA
>NW_020442461.1:1475230-1493356 GCF_000699045.2 Agrilus planipennis | reverse complement strand
TATTAGGGTTGCCACCCGTACTTTATTATAAAGTATTGTACTCTATTTCGACTGTGCGTACGTTATACTTTACAAGACACATAAAGTACGCAAAAATACTTTATTTAAGGCCTTAAGTAAACATCGTAATTTTGTAAGCGATTATTCGAAATTCAGAGTATTTTTACATCAATAATAATGCACAGAAAAATGGCAAGCCATATCTACGGAACAACCTGATTTCCCAAATCTGTTCAAAGTAATGTCACTTTTGCTGTCCGTTCCCGCCACTTCAGCATTTACAGAAAGAGTATTTTCTGTGGCGGGGCGATGCTTCATTAAAGCTAATTAAAAATGGACTTTTAGTTTACTTAAAACTTTGTTTGCTGTGTTTAGAGGCTATTAATATATTTAAGAGCGACAGCAATTTGTTACTGGCTGCTAGGTGTAACAAAAAATATGTTTTTAAAGACAAAAAATAAAATACTTTATTGTTATGCTGAGTACTTTTTTTTGAACCATTTAGTCGAGAAATACTTTATGTAAAGCCTGAAAGTTAGGACGTTCTAATTTTCGGTAGGTATATGCAAAGATTGGATCTTTCTCAGTCTCTTAGTCTTTGGACTGATGAGGTTGTGAGGTCGATTTTTAATCAATATTTATGAAGGCGACTGCGACTATACGAATGCGTTCTGTCTAACGTACAAGAAAATCTAATAAGTGCGTGCCAACTGGGCGGGAGGTCGCGTGTCCTCAATGAATGAGCCCTTTTAGGAAATGCGTTAGTGTAATTTTGTATAGTCTCCCGTGCAGGCGTTCAAAGCTTATGCATTGCTCGTTAGTTCCACTAGAAACATGGTTTTATACTTTCTCGTTTTTTTTTTCCTCTTTTTAAATTGCATCTTGAGCCAGTGGTGCTTGCAGCGACGGAACTTATATCTTTACAGACGAAAAGAAAAATACATGGCAATAAATCGCGGAATAATGGGTCCCCGAGGACCCAAGCGGTTACACTCACTTTTCGCGCACTGCGTTCTTTTTATGCCCTCAGAGAATCGTGAAAATTAAACCTTTTTAATTTTAGAAAGTAAATATATGTTCTGTACTATTCTATTAAGCTAGGTGCAATTAAAAAGCATAGCAGTACAGAGATCGCTATTGGGATCCGTCAAATGGGCATACACCACCTGGTAGCAAAACTCGTAACTAAAATGAGGGATAAATATCCGAGGGAATGGTATATGGTATACATAAATCGTAAAATTGTTTATTAAAATAATAAAACACGTTAAAAAAGTAAAAANATGAGACGGACGAAATGAAGACAGAAGAGAGTGAAAGATTATCTGTGGAATATTACTGCCTCAGCATTTGCCTAAGTGATCCAAGGAAACCACAGAAAAAATTGGACCAAGGCAGATGGACGGACCCGGAATCGAACCGGCGTCCTCCCGAATGCTAAACAATGGTCTAGACCTCTAGGCCATGCCGCTCGGTGAACAACAATTATATTTCAAATATCATTGTTGTTGTCACGTACAGATATTTATGTTTATGAGTGGAATAACCCCTCATTTTAATAGAACAGCGCCTCGGTACAATAAACCGTCCCTTCGTAGGTAGGTACCTAGCAACAGTCACCGGTCATCCTGTATCCATATCAGGAAATTACGCATATCTACAAATTTGAATGTAAGGGAGGTACCACCCTTCCACTTTCTTTTTTGTACCGCCTACAATCCAGAATTCAGTTAGAACAATTTTGAAAAAGAATCAACCAGTAACCAAATAACCTTTGAACCATTTAGACAATCACCATTTCTATTGCAATTGTTGTACTTATACTAATTTGTTAATAAATTAAGTTCAAATATTTGGATGAATTTTTGTGAACAACCCAACATTAAGCAGATGTACTATGTTAAGCAAAAATCGGAACAATTAAATTCAACGTTTTGAAGAAACCGACGATCACAACGAGAAAGGATGCGCGGAATAACGTCGCCGATTCTACTTTTCAAAATCGTAATAAAAATAATTGGAACAATTTTTCATTTTCATATATGTAACTGAGTATTTATGGAGGCAGTATTAGAGATAGAAAAGGAAAATAGTGGCTCAGAGTGGATGAAATGAAGACTTATGTTGATTCCAAGCAAAAAAATGAAACGAAAACTAATGCTTATGGCTCCTGGAGGAAATAAACATAGCAAATCCCAAAAAAGAAAGAGAGGCATTGTAATAAAAAATATTCCTATCAACTTGACTAATGTAGTAGGTAAGTACCTACTTACTCAGTTTCTATTTGGTCGACTTCAGAGAGCAACAAAGATGAGAAATTTTATGAATTTATTTGTCATTTTAATCAACTTCATGATGAACCTTAGAACGTGAACATAATTCCCTTGGACAATTTCAATGAACCTGTCCATTTATTGTTCCTTCGATGTGTCACATTAAAATTTAAAACGATCTGCAGTATATATATTCCACATTAAATAGTTAAATAGTTTGAATTAACACCCTCGATCTCCTTAATCACTCGCCTGACATCTGACATCACAATTGACTACAACCGAAGATGTTGATCCATACAAATGTTTATAAAAATCGCCCCAAGCAAACTGCACGCTTAGCTGCTACTTAATACTTCGAAGGTTTAATAACGGTAATTCTTTAAAAAAAAAAGTTATCACATGTTCTTTCGAAAATACTTTTGCGTTGCTACGTGTTCACTCTCGGTTTGTGGGGAGCGAGCTAATAATATAAGAAGATTAATGATGAATTTTAAACAGGTTATTAAAGTAGAATTTAGAATTTCAAATATGGCACGTTGATTGACATCCTTTCACATCCTAATCCTATTACGCAAACTAAAATCCAATAGGAACTCGACTCGACCCTCCTAAAAGTAAAATTGACGCATGTGCGAGATACAATTTCATTTACTTACTATTATACATATTAAAACATTAGAAAAGTCCTCAGCAATTTGAATTTTAATAATACCTTCGTTTCAAATGAAAGAAAAAATTGGAAAATGAGGCAGGAATTTAATTTTGAGGTTTCTCTATTACAGCATTCGACTTGACTACGACTACCTGCCCAAAATCAGCAATTTCTATCTTAACTTTAAAACTTTTGGATGTTTCATTCCCACCAGATACTAATGCTGGTGGGCGAGAAGTCCCTCCGGACTACGCCGGAAGGTAGGGCTAAAGGAACTCTTCAGCCTCCTCTCAGGAGTCGTGGGAATGGGTCGGTGGTGGTTCGGGTGAGAATGATGAGACGACGAAATGAATACAGAAGAGAATGAAAGAATATCTGTGGAATATTACTTCCCTAGCATTTTCCTAAGTGATCCAAGGAAACCACAGAAAAACTTGGACCAAGGCAGACGGACCCGGAATGGAACCGGCGTCCTCCCGAATGCTAAGTAATGTTCTAAACCTCTAGGCCATGCCGCTCAGTGCAATTTCTATTAGTTTATCTTTTTTTTATATTAGTTCTTACCCTAGTTTTACCTCCTTTACATTCGAACAGGGATTTTAGTTTTATTTTATTTATCTTGATTTCTATTTACTAACTTTTAGCTCCTCTCTTACAGTTTTTAGAACACTCCCTTTTTTGACGTGACAACGTCTTATATTTCGATGGAGCCAGCTGCACGCACGAAAAAACATGACTCCTGCGGCGTTACCTCGCTCTGAGGCGTTCCATTTAAGGCTTGAAGTGCAAGCGAGAGCGCGGAACGAGCGACAAAGAGGCACAATCGGCCTCCGCGTTCGGCAGCGTTCGACATCTGTCTCTCTCCTACTTGAGTGAGCGATGCGTCCGCGTGGACAGCTGCTATACAATAATACATTTCCATTTACCTCCTTCTCTATATCCATACAAAATATCTATCAAACAAATAAAATTAAAATTTTCTTTTGAAAAATGAAACCATTCCATCAGTATTTTCTTATGACGTTGTCACGTTCAATTATCGTCAGTAAACCGACTTTACAGACAACCGATTTTTTTCTAATTTCTTCAGTTCTTACTGAATCAATCGGACAGCAAGTTCAGGTTTGAATTTATTTTGACCCTCACCTTCTCCTTTTAATCCTTCTATGAATTTTTAAATATATTTTGTTGCTATTATTGATAATTAGTATGAATATCACGTCTTAGAACTCTAAAGACTATGTCACAATGCAAAGTAATCCCACAAGGATTTGATAACTTCACAGACACGACGACAGGAAGAGTCCTGCTCTCTTTTGTCTCACACTATTAATACCCTCAGAAGCTTAATTTACGTACGATGTATGTATCCATGTTTACCAATCCATCTATGTATCTAAATTTCATTCACAAGATAAATTTTTATGGTTGAACCTCCTCTGTGTGCTGTTCAGGGAAAATTGGGCATTTCGGAATGTTAGCCTACTTATATTTTCTTCTGTAAGCCGAGCTGAATGTGATTAGACGCGCATCCTACAGAACATGCTGGAACTTTCTGGTTGACTTAACCGAGTTTCTTTAAAATATGGCTGGCATTATAAACAGGCTTAGTCGCAGCCGAGCATAGAGAGGATGGAAGCCCTTTCAGAAACGCTTTTTCATGTACTTAATGGAGATATCCAATTTTAGACGAGGGAACGAGGTAAACCAGCTAGCGGATTCTTATGTAAAAGCAAAGTAACCGCAACGAATACATTTTTTAAAAAATTGTAGACGAATATGTGAAAGAAATTTAAGTAACCTCTCTTACTTCTTTAAAAATGAGTAGGTATTATACTTCGTTTACTTTCTGTAGCGATGTGGCCTTCAGTTTGACCGGCGCAAAGTAGAAAATAACAGCAATAGGCCAGAAAAGGAAGGAGACAAGTCTTAACCGGTGAGGAGCGTATATAATCCGTACAGTACTGCACGAAAAAATTGACCATTTTATCCACTACAATTGCATCGCTCAAATGTGCTGTTATTGGTACCATTTACTACTGAAAATATCAACGAGATGTTTATTTATATTTGAAGACACATTAAAGGCTTTAACGCTTGTTTTCGACTCGCACTACTATCATGATTGAACAGTACTTTTGGCAGGTACTGTATGAAAAAGTATGTTTAATGAACAAGAGTCGAGAGTGTAATTAGCTTTTTCCTCCCTACCTACGATTTTGCCAGCGCGCATCCATGACATTGGAAGGGGCACATCGCTAAAGAAAGTAAATGAAGGATAAAAAGAATATGAGAACTAACAGAGGCAATGAAGAATTAGTTACAGACATATTAAAAGCACCAACAGGAGTTAATAGGAGTAGAGATAGACTTAGATTAGATTACTGTTCACAAATAGTGGGATGTTCTAGTATCATAAAGAAGCGAATTTTAAGATACAATTATTCCACCATTTTATACAGCAACGAATTATACTTCAAAATGTGATAAAATTAATATTGAAAATGGATTATACAATTTCGAATGACCAATTAACAATTCAACTACAATTGATTGTTAACACAATAATATAATACTAATCTTCGTCTACATTATTAGACAATTAAGGAATATAGAAATGGCCGGGAACCATCACATAGTAAGTGAAGACGGTATGCCGTCTCACTACCCTGCATCTTCATGATAATGTGTTCGACTCGCCAATACCTGATTATTATCATTAATTTCGCTTTTTAAACGATCGCTAATTGAACTACTAACCCAGTAGAAGGTAGGTGTTAGCTTGCAGTTTCAGAGAAATAATTTTGATATAGCAATTTTATACCAGTGATCTAAATAAGAATTTATGGATACTGTATACCACGTATACTTTTAGGGAAATACGAAAATTAGTTCGAGATATGAATGAGTGGAAGTGCGTGTCCAATTAGTCTTATAGAACTGACGAGTCAATAATGATGATAATGATGATGATGATTTCACTTCCAGGAAATAAAACAGAAACGGTCAATTACGAGTCGAACTCTCATACTTGACATTTTATAGATGCTCTGAAAAACCATAAAATATTGTTAATGTACAGAAGCCAATTTTCTATCTGCAATTAGAGTATGCCCAAAAACCATGACTTACTAGTTTCCCATCAAGTATAAATTTAGGTCGAAACAAAATTAATAAAAATACATTAGTTAGAATTGGACAGAATTGAAAAAAAAAAGACAAGGATCAGGACAACAGTTGCAAAAAAACTTGATTTTAAATGCACCTACATTTAATTTTACAAACGAATGTATAGAGTACATTTTTAAACTTTGTAATTAAATCAGAACCTGATGTCATTTCATCTTTCAACAATGGGTCGAATTTGAACATAACGTATAGCGTTTGGAAACATTACATTGGTCTGAATTGTGTACAAATACATTTATCAACCCTATTTCTATAGCCAGACAGACGTCGCTTCGCTCTTGCATATAGATTGAAAGTAAACAAAATTAACGCATGGCTACAGTTGTAGATTGCGTTAGCTGCTTGATTTGGAGCAGACGTTAGATTAATATCGGCTTGTTTCGAACGCAAAATCAATATGCCAGTTTATATGTCCTATCGCACAAACAATTCCAGTTTCCATCCTGTTAGGTTTTATGTTTTGTTGCTGTACGAATTCATAATATAACTAATAACTGTGGATCAGGAACGCAACAATGAAGGATCCTGGGTACCTGAACATCCCATAAATGTTCAATGGACTTAAGGGCGACCATTGACAATGGATCCCTTGTCCCAAAAGTGTCAACTGTCGAATTTGGATGTTTGGGGAAGATTACTAGTAAAAGCGTACAGTTGGAGCACGGCTGCATACGAGTGCGAAGTGTGGACGGAGGTCGTATCGGAAACCAAAAGCTGGTAGCGTTACAAATAGGCAAATATGGTAAAAAAGAAAACATAGGATAATGGAACACTTTTGGAGATATGAAGGATTACTTAAAGGCGTATTAGAGATAGAAACAGGAGTCAATAGGAGTTTAGAAAAACCTTGATTAGAAGACTGTTCGAATTGGTTAGGACTAGGGTTGCCACCCGTACTTTATTATAAAGTATTGTACTCTATTTCGACTGTGCGTACGTTATATTTTACAAGACATATAAAGTACGCAAAAATACTTTATTTAAGGCCTTAAGTAAACATCGTAATTTTGTAAGCGATTATTCGAAANCCGAATTTTATAATGTGATTGGCATTAAAAACACGCTCACCTTCAACGAAATTTCCTTTCCGAGGCTTTGTGTCAGCCCAATCACATATTGTGTCAATACTTATCATTTTATCGTAATTTAAAAACTTGGAAATTGTACGGTACACTATAGGAACTACGATAAATTTTCCCTAATCGGCGCCATGTTTTTAGGCTCCTCTAATTTGACGGATCCCAATAGAAGTCAATAAAAGTTACGCGAAATAGATTATGGGTTGGTAGGATACCTTCTCAGTCATGAAATGCAGAAACAGGACTTAGGGGGAATACAGGTAGACCTAGATTAGATTACTGCTCACAAATAGTTCAGGATATGGGATGTTCTAGTTTTAGGGATATGCGACGATTAGTTCAGGATAGGAAAAAGTGGAGGTACGTGTCTAACTGACAACCTAATGATTATGAAGTGATAACTTGTTTGATTAAAAAACACAGGCACATATTACCTAGTTGATAATTGACTTACATGATCTGAGTGTGTAGTAGTACATAATGTTGATTATTACCGACATTTCGTCTTTACAGGCAGAAGAGATCTTCCGGAATCATCTAAAATAGAAGTATCTATTATTATAAATAATTATTTGGTATAAAATTCTGGCAAAATTTTAATTTTCATGTCCCTTTTCTTAAATATATATTCTTGTTTAAAAATCCCACTATACCACCTAATTTATATTGCAATTTCACTTGCATTTCAGTTATAATAATGCAATAAAATTATCCTTAACAAGCACACAAGTGGCAATAAACGTTAAAGTAGTTAACCATGAGCGAAGATAACGCGAAACTAAAGAAGCACCAGCGTCAATTTTATAAGAAAGACGTCCCCCTTTGTCATTGGCAAATTACTCATTCGCCGTCCGACCGACGTACGGCGTTGCAAATTTCCAGTCTCTCCTTAACAATTCAATATAAATTGAATGCATTACCACGGCCATCAGTGCTGCCAATATTCGTTTTCCGCGAAAACGGCACCATAAAAGCTGATAAATACCGAGTCTATCTTGCGCTTCATGGCGGGGCTTAACGACTTGTAACATACGAGTCATTCCAAGAATGCTGAAGTTTATTGCAACCGTTTTCAGTTTCTCATCTACAAAATATTCGATAACATGAGACAGTTTAATTTCTTCTCATCAAATTGCATTACACTAGTACACAGTACATAATTCGTTTGAAGGAATTTGCTTTGCAGAACTTCAACTGATTATACAACTTAGAATGACTAGTCAACAATTCAACTACAATTAATTGATAACCTAATAGTATAATAATAATCTTCGCCAACATTAATAGATGATTAAGGAACGTAGAAATGACAGGAAACCATCACAAAGTGAGTGAAGACGGTAAGCCGTTTCACCACCCTGCATCATCATGATATTGAGTTCGACTCGCCACTACTTGATTATTATTAATTTCGCTATTTTATCGGTCGCTAATTGACCTACTAACCCAGTAGTGTTAACATGCAGTTTCAAAGAAATAATTTAGACGTACCAACTTTGTACCAGTTACCTAAATATAAATTTATGGATATTGTATACCACTACGTTAAGAGAAATACGAAAATTAGTTCAAGATATGAAAGAGTGGAGGTGCGTGTCCAACTAGACCGATAGGATTGACGTGCCAGTGATGATGATGACAATCTCACTTCCAGGAAATAAAACAGAAATGGTCAATTACCTCTCCATAGATCTCTGTGTTAGTTAAAAGACCAAACTCAGGATTTCAAAGTTGTTTTTCAGAAAAGGTCAATTTTTAACTCCTATATAGCGAGTACGTAATAGTTCCTATAGATTTAGACTTTGTCTCACTTCGATTCAAGAAGATAATAGTAGTTTGAATTGAAACAAGCTTAACCGGGATAATTTCATCAAATGGACGGGCATTGAATTACCCATTAAGCCGCATTAGCTCTTAATCTAGAAATTATGCTGACCGTACTACTAGCTCCATCCCTATTTCCATTTCATGCGCCCATTACTTGTAATTCATTCTTATTAGGTCAGCTAAATAACTGATGTGGAATCATAATTTCAACTGAACACAAACAGGCGACACCTAGCGGTCGTCGCCAGACAGTTGCACAAAGGCATAAACTCACGCACCATTGTTTTCGTATATGTACACATGTATGCGACTACAGACTGTATAAACCTAAACAGGGCTTCATCCCTATTGTAAATAATGCAATGATTTGCAATCGCCAGAACATTAGGGCATTGTATTTATGCTGCAATTTAACTAATCTGATTCTCGAATGGGAAACGTTATGTGAAAATAATTTTGTGCCCGCAACGCGATAACTGCCAGGAATAAGTAGAAACAATACAATAGGGAACCAGTAATCGACAGAGGGAGTTATAACATGGAGGACAATGGTCAGTTTATAGACGAACAGTATTTCGAATGATTACTATTATTTTAATAATAATTGCAGACAATATAAGTGATTATGATCGATCTGCGTGAAATAATTCAGTGACAGACGGTATAGATAGAATCCAGTATAAATTATACATTATGTAGGTGTATGTGTATATTTGTGCACCTAATTATAGTGGGTAATTAATAAACTGTAATTACTGGTACGCATAAACGGTTGAATAGCGAATACAGTCCATAACTTGCTTTTTTATAGAAATAGAAATGTGCAAAAATATAGAAGCTTAACATTAGTACAGTATATTATATAAACATATGCAAAAAATTAAAAATCGAAACATGAAACTGTTCCGTTTCTCTTTCGATTCATTTCCACTCTTTGTTTTTACTATTCCATCTTTGCATAATATTTTGTATGGATCTGGGATATGACCCTGACATTTCCAAATTTTTTTCGCGTTGCTCATTCTCTTTTTATTTTGAGGGTAGCTTTATGTAATTATAAAAAGGGTCGTCTCTCCTACCTGTTACCAATTCAACTTTCTTAAAAGGTCATGATTGATGGACTGAGTAATATCCACGAAACGAATCGCATAGGTTATTGTTTCTGTTGTAAGTTATATTTAGATACATCTACCCCTGACTTCGACCACGACCGTCCAAGCAAACATATTTTACGACGTTCGCGAATGTTCGTTGAATAGGTCTGGACGCGGCTTTACAAGCAATCATCAAACAGCACCATCATTTTTTGAAGAATACGACAAGGAAGGGGGAAATTCGTATAAATACCTTCAGTCATCTTTTTATAAAAATACAATAATGTATTGTAAGTCCAAGTTAAAACCTTTGAGGGGTTGTTTCGCTCGTTCACCATAAAAAAATAAAATGTCAACAAATAAATGTGTAATTTCTATTTTTGGTAAACAGTATAGTAAATTTTCTTTCAAACTTTCAACAGCAAAGACATTATCGACTATTATTAACTAAGAGTTAGGTCTGAGTTGTTTTAAGAAAAAAACCTCCCTTTCCTCATTTTTGTAAGTACGCGGCGACCCTTATAAAAGGCACAATGACGATGTATGCTAATTAGTTTTAGAAACAGGTTACCAACTATTTGCGCTGGTGACGACTGTTTCGATTAACGTTACAAGAAGGCTGCGTCGGGGGTTGTCCTTTAAAGTGCGTTATAAATAATTTGTAGTGACAGAAGCGCATTGCAGCACGGAAAATTATGGAGGGTCTGAACGTGCGTTCTACTAATTTCAAAGGGCTCGGCTTGCTAGCTCGCAAACGCCCCCTTGCCACCCCTTATTCCCTCACGTTCGCTTCCCACTGTATACTATGGTAACTCGATAATTATGAACTACGTGACAACGAAAGCGTTTGTGATAATTGTAACGTCGGTAATTAAGGGGGTAATGGAAGAAATTAAGGATTAACGACATCGGGAGCTTTAAGAGTAAAACCTTCTGGATTTACGAGGCAAGACATGGCATTCGCTTTAACGATGTTTGTACGATGAGGTAAATATTTCAAATGGTTATAGTAAGGGTAACACTAAATGATAACAAAAAGAGCATTACATGCTCCTAATATTAGTTTTAAAGATGTTTTGGTAATATCCAAAGGCAGGCAGTGCAACGCCATCTAGTGGGCATTTGCGGTTACCAATTCATCCAATTGTAATTATTGGTTTATAATTCGACATCTAGATATTGACTTTGATGAAGGCAATTTTTGAAATGTCCTAAAACTTTAAATAATAATAATACTAATGAAATACTATCAAAATATCATGGTTATTATTTTGGCAAATTACGAAAGATTTCAATTTCCTTTTACCAAATTTTTAAAATAATATATTTTTGTTGTTCGGATGTTATCTTTATAACTTATTTTGTTTTTGTATTAAGTTGCTCATGAAACCGTTTGTTTAAATTAAAAAATAAAATTGTACACGTGTACACTTTTTAAGTTTCTGAGTATCCAATATCGCTTCTAATTAGTTCTCAATTACCCTATGAGATGTTGAGTAAATAGCAGTGATATGATGATCTCCTTTAGCTTCAAAGAATGTAATAAAAGGCTGGGGGTATTAACGCAATTTATAATAAATTTAGATTTTAAAAAACGTAACGTGACAGTTTTTGTTTTTTATTTTATTTATTTCTTGCTTTCATTATTTTCAAATCATTTTTTGTAGCATAAATGGTGAATGCACCGGACATTTTATATTTTTAAGACTTCGTTTGCAAAAATATGTCGTGAAATTCTTCAAAAACTATTTGCAATGTTTCTACGTCGTAAACTCCTACACGTTTATTTCTGATTTGGTTAATTACTTTCAAGTAATCAACCGTTTTTCATTAAAAGGGGCCGCCTTTGGTTCGCGCTTAAACAGGGATTTTACATGTTTTATTTCATAGGCAAGTTACCCTCGGTTACGGCGCCTTTCGCACTTAGGGTAATGTCTTTCGATAAGGGTTCCTTTAGACAGTGTCAACCGAAGGATATAATTACATAAGAGGGTTAGTTAGCATCCCTACTTCGAAAACCTTTTCTTTCAACTCCAGAATATTTGTTTGAAAAGCTTCTCTCCCTTCGCCATCTATGTGAATCATGTCTCTTCCCCCTGTCACATCGAATTACAACACAAGCAGAAATCACGCATTGGGAATTCTAAAGCTTCTACACAATAAAGGTAAAACTTCAGTTGCCGCATTCCAGCTTACAGAAATTTTGTCGAAATAATTCCCATTAGATCACAAGGAAATGTTACATATTTTGTTTCTATTTTTAGCACCCAGTAATACCACTGTACAAAGATTCCATATAGTAGGTTCCCTCGTTTGATCTGCGTAAAATAATGATACATTTTGTAGCCATCATAAATTAACTTTTTGTCATGTTGGCGCGGAAAGCTCGTTTTGCGTGCTATGAAATAGGGAAGAAATGGCGGGAGGCAATGAAATTAGTCTTTTGAGCGCATGCGCTGAAGCTTATGGGCATGCGCAGAAATCAGTTGTTCAATGACAATGTCTTTCTAACCTCTAAATCATTTACTCTTATTTCGCCAACTATCAATTTAATAACGAGTTTTCCGTACAAACATGACAAAAAGTAGTATACATACCTCGGGAAGAAACAGGGTTGTCTCCTTCGGCTTGGGCGGCAATTCACATACAGTCTGAAATAACCCTGTTTCTTCCCTCGATACGTAATGTACTATTATGTGAGCACAACTGAACTGAATGTGACAGTTTTATTGCAGACTATACCAATCTTGAACGTTTCAAGTATACTGTGGTAATACCTAGCCAAAGTCAAAAGTCATTATTGAAATAAAACTGTGAACGAGGCGAAGAATTGTTAGAAGGGAGGTTAACAATTTGTTATCATTAATCTACCAATGAAAAGGCTTATGTAAACGAACTTTCTAAATTGCAATGTAAGTCATATTCGAATCCGAATATCTGCAGCTCATCTGTAGTTAGCCTTACTTATGGTATGTTTCATGCATATACATATGATTACATATACGTATCTATGTATGGAATCTATTACCCGCACAAACGGATCTGTTTTATTTGCTCGTTCAAATCAGTTCATCTAAATCTGTACTAGTTTTCTATTTGCTTTGTAAAAAAGTAAGGAATAGAAGCTATAACTAGACAAGTGCAGGTTTAATTCAAACACTAATGTAGGTACGTATTTACTTCCTAAATTATAATAAGTTGATTTCGTTAAATTAATGAAAGAAAAGTAAAATCATGTTCAAATTATTATCCCCAAGTAGAAAGTAGATGTAACTGTTTGAAACACTGAATTAATAACAACTGAAATCAAATAAATTTTATGAATGGAACATTTTTCTTTGGGGTTAACATCTAGGATGACGATATGACATAAGGATCTTTAGAGGTGAATGGCGGGAGGGGGGACGAGGGTTAACAGATTTCGAGCAAAGCCGCTGGCAAAGCCTAAATTACGACAGAAACAATAAATAATATGAACGACTAGGTATTTTATTAGCCTATGACAATTTAACAAATAAGAAAAAACAAAGAAGTAAATTCTGCGTTGGGAAACAGTTTCTTCGCTGCGTTAAATAACTGTTTAACAACAAAGCGCCGGCTGCTTTGTTTGATCCAGTCGTTAATTATGAGAAATATATATAGATGTGTATATAAGAAATATTCGCGTTTCGGTATTTGTTTCAGGCCCCTGAAGCAGATTCCTTTGAGTAAACTTCATTATGAAACAAAGGAGCCCCTTTTGAGCAAACAACGTAAAAATTGCTTGTTATTTGAGAGATCAAAAAAGGAGGCGTGCTTCTTTGTATTTTGAAGTTCTCGTTACAAATTGGAAACTAACTTGGCTTTGTATCATTCGCAAACAAATTTATCTGCACCTAAATATAGATATGTCTATATATAGGCCATAAAATATTAAATTAGAAAGGTATTCAAACAAAGAAGTGGACGATTTTCCGTATCTAGGAAGCCAGAAAACTTAGGATGGAAGGAGCAGTAGAGATATACTTCGTTTAGTTTCTGTAGCGATGTGACCTTCAGTTTGACCGGCGCAAAGTAGAAAAGAACAACACTAGACCAGAAAAGGAAGGAGACAACTTTCGGCCAAACTCTTAACCGGTGAGGAGCGTACAATTCGTACAGTACTGCACGGAAAAATGGACCATTTTATCTACTACATTTGCATTGCTCAAATGTGCTGCTATTGGTACCATTTACTACTGAAAATATCAACTAGATGTCTATTTATATTTGAAGACATATTAAAGGCTTTAACGCTTGTTTTCCACTCGAACTACTATCATGATTGAACAAAACTTTTAGCAGATACTGTATGAAAAAGTATGTTTAATGAACAAGAGTCGAGAGTATAATGAGCTTTTTCTTCCTACCTACGATTTTGTTAGCGCGCATCCAAGACCTTGGAAGGGGCACATCGCTAGAGAAAGTAAATGAAGTATACATGTATCTATAAAAAGGATAACGCAGAAGCGTTCGAAATGTGGTGTTACAGACGAATGATGAGAATACCGTGGATAGAGAAGGTTAGAAATGAAGAGGTGTTAGAAAGAGTAGGAGAACAGAGGGTGCTATAGGCGAGATACGTTAGTAGGACACCTTGTCAGATGTAAGGGTATAGATATAGACATATTAGAAGAAGAAACAGGAGTTAAGAGGAGGAAAGGTAGACGTAGATTAGATTACTGTTCACAAATTGTTTAGGATGTGGGATGTTCTAGTTTTAGGGAAATGCGAAGATTATCTGAGGATAGGAATGAGTGGAGGTGCGTGTCTAACCAGTCTTAGAACTGACGACCTTATGATTATAATGGTCTTGGTTCAAATAAAATAGTAATTGGAAATCGCCTAATAAGTTTAGAAAAACGTACTTACCCCCTATGCATATTAAAATGTACCTCATAATATCAACAAGTAATAAATTTTTTACGGGTTTACCAATGAGAGATAATGAGGTGTGGTGTTATAGATTACAATTAAAATAATGTTGCTCAGTGGTCCACTCATTAACGATATTGTTACCTAGTGAGATGTAAGCAAAGAATGTGAAATATTTAAATATTTTATAAAAGAGAAGATTGGAGTGTCTCATGATGGCCATTAAAATTTAATTAAGCATCAAGGTATCTGCAATATTTTCTTTTTGGTTTGTAAGCAGCACTTTTCGCTGGTCGCGAGCAACCGGTAGGTTGGCAAGGACAGAAAAAGGTTGGGAGAAGAGCGCCCTTGAGAGCTGTCTCCCTTGATAGCACCAGCAGCACCGTTCCTCCCACTTAACCTCACCGCGCGGCCCTTTGATGCTTCCTGGCAGGATTTGCTTCCTGCTTTTGATTAAAGAGCGTGAATTATTAATGAATCTCTCGGCGTTCTAATCTATAAATTTTTAAAGGTACCTACACGTAGAAGAGGGAAGGTGAAAGGCGGGAAGAAGCGTAAGATATGCCGAAAATTAATTTTAAAGTCATACGCAACCTTCTACTATTTCATATTACATTCTTCAGCGTTCGGCTAACATTCCGAGAAAAATGGAAATATTTTCGGTGGAATGGCGGCACAGCATAAACAGTGTAATATTTTTCATATTAACTTTGCTTTATAAATAGGAAGCTTACCAACAATTTGAAACCACAAGAAAACAAATTAAAAATCGCATACGAACAGAGAAGATTGTTTCACACTTGAAAATGTAGTACAAATGTAGAATTACAAAAAGAAGGCTTGTGTAGATTTTTATTCCCACTCACTATTAGTGCCAGTCGCTTCGAGCGTTACTGTGACGCAAAGCCGAAGGTTAAGGCAGAAGGCCTTCCTCATCTTACTTCTAAGGATGGCGGGAACGCGTGGGAGGTAATTGGGGAAAGAAAGGTAAGACGGACGAACTGACTTCTGCTCCAACATCTGCCTAAAGGATTCAATAAAACCACAGAAGAAGTTGGACAACGTTAGTATTCGTTCTAACTTTAACAATTAAGGACGGTAGAGAGTATTCTAGTGGTCCAAACAAATTCGAAGTGGTCTGTATTCTGTCGAAACTGCCAGACGCGGATCGCGATTTCGAACTTTTTGGATCTCATCAGCGCGTCGCAGACCAATTTTACCTGCTGTCTTAACAGCGCTTTTATAAAATACCACAACTGGCGCGGTAAACGCCATCTGTAGTACAATGATACATATTTAGTGGAATTCATTATAGTAGCATAACATAGCATTCTACTACAGATGGCGTTTACCGCGCCATTTGTGGTATTTTACTCTAGTGGTATTGGGCCCGTGATCAAGAATTAAACGGTTACACTAAATATTTTCAGGGAATTGAAATTTTCATTTTCGTGCAATTTTTTATTTAGTCAATATTTGTATCAAGCAAAAACGCTTTATTTACTTATAAAGAGAATTTGATTGATAAATGGACCTTTGGTAACTAGGGTAAACATTTTTCGCAGTGAAGCGATCCCAATAAAATTCACCATAATTTTTACGAAAGACCAATTAAGAACCCGAAGCCGCCGTCAAAATAATAACCGCTGTTTCAGACCGCAACGGCAATCTGTTTATTTTTCGGCCATGTAGTAGCGAACCTCAAAAGAAATCAATTAGCAACTTTCCCGACACTCCGACGCCCTTTCCTAAATAACATCCCAAAAACGTCCCTGTATTTTCCTTTTGTTTCGTCCTACGTAAACAACATCAATGTAATCGAAGTGAAACGTCTCGGGGCCGGGGACCGCTACCGAACATGACAAAACGTACTTGGAAAAGACGTCATAGTTTGCCGAAAACAACTTTGTTTTGTGTCTTTGGTATTTTGTCGATATGAACTTATGAAGTTAATTCCAATTTTTCCGATTATATTTAATAGATTACCAGTGCCGGCTTCAAGATGTGGCTCTAAGAGGCGCCAAGTGACCACGCATCAATAACACAGGTCTGCGAAATTTTTTTTTTTGAAAAGTGTTTTTCTTAAATTGTTAATATTTGTCGTAATTGTCTTAAAAGTATTAGAAAACGATATTCATATGGTGTATACCACGTCACATTAACCCATAAATGCTCAGAGAACCCATTTCAATTTGAACCCTTGCCACGTCATGAGTGTGACGAAAAAATATTCGACAACTAGTGCTTCTAACGATGCTCTTTTCGATGGTGTTGGTTAAAAATACCTCCGACAATATTAAAGCATGAAAATATCGAAAATAAGCAAAAAAACGTGATTTTTGAATTGACTTTTTTCTTAGAAAGTAATTTTTTGTGTCCTTACGATTTTTCTATATGCTTAAAACCTATATAGAACATGACCTCGATATCTAAACATGAAATAATCACCGTTGGTCAAGTCGAAATGCCTTTACAAACTGTTTGATCAAACCATGTTTAATGTAAAGTGGTGGATTTTCGGGATCTTTCATACTCGTATTGATTACATTTTTCCCTTCGACTTCTAATTGCATTCTAATTTGGATTTTGATTAACCATAAGTCCACTGTCTTAACATTTCAACACATAACCGGCATATTTTATCGTAACCCACTGTTTATCTTGGTGATTCAACTTCATTCTGAAGTAAGCTTAATAAGCATTTTTTACAAAGTCTGTTATATTCAATCTTTGCTTAACTATTGTATATTGTCCGCAAATGTAAAAAAATACATTTGAATTGTTTTTACAACTCCGAGAAGCCATAGCTTAAGATAAATGAAACACAATCTTTTATTACACGTTAATATTATATGTCTCCCAATAATGGCGCGCTATAAACTATTTTTTTTAGGCGGTGTAAACGACTATAGTTACTTTCAGACTATCTAAAATAAAGTAACAGACAATATAATACTCAGTCAGAGACTATTAAATAGACATATAAACTATAAAATGAATTTTGTGAAAAAACGCGGATTCAAAGAGCTATATATATATATGAAGTATACATGTATCTATAAAAAGGCACCTTCAACGAAATTACCTTTCCGAGGCTTTGTGTCAGCCCAATCACA
>NW_020442461.1:1471643-1472884 GCF_000699045.2 Agrilus planipennis | reverse complement strand
AATATAGACCAACATTTGCATGCTTAAGATAAATTTATACAAAAAAACTTTTTTATCGCAGACTTGTGTAATTTATTGTTATTTTAAATGTATAGATATAATTATATTCAAAAACAGACGAGCAGGCGTTCCCTTAATTTGTCACTAAATCCCTGTACAATGTTTTTTTTTTTTTAATACAAAGTACCTACCTATATAAATTTTGTAAAAGATCAACAAACTAATAAGTCTCGTAAAGGTCGATTTCGGTCCGAGATTAACTTATAAATTAAACCTTAAGGGTCCCACCGAAACCATTACTAAAGAAACGCAACCTGCGAAATGAGCATCTAAATTATTTAGGAGTTATTACGATCTCTGAGGGCGCGCTAAGATACCCACCTGCTTGTTTAATTAACGGAGGGGTCCGGTAGCTAGACTGTATATCAGATAGCTGCTTAGATACAGAGAGATGAAAACAATTTTATCTCTTATTAAATGTCTTACAATTCGCTTTAAAAGATTGAAAAGACAAAGTAATTATTACGGTATGAAAAACGAGACAAAAAAGATTTACGATGTCGTTACTCTGTTATATTAAGTAAAAGCGATCCAACTAGGTACAGTCCATTTACTTAGAGAAAGGGACACGATGCCAGGTAGATATGTAAGCGGACTGTCTTAATAAGTGTAACTGCAGGAAGTTATTTACAGTTGGGTTTTGATCGGAAACATCTGACGCTAAATTGCTAGCCATATTCAACTAATATTCATTTGTACGCATTCACCCACGCTGTACGTTACTCTAAGTAAATGGACAATACCTGTTTTACAGAAATAAAAGCTTATACAATTATACATGTTTTTGCAGGTGCGTGGCGACATGATTGATTAGCCTTAGACCTTAGACAGTAGCGGTCGGTTGTCAAAGGAAGTCTCGACAAAGAGGGAAGGGGTACATGAAGGGTATAGAGAGAGTCTGTGAAGTCTAAGCGAGCGGCATGGCCTAGAGGTGAAGACCATTGCTTAGCATTCGGGAGGACGCCGGTTCGATTCCGGGTCCGTCTGCCTTGGTCCAAGTTTTTCTGTGGTTTCCTTGGATCACTTAGGCGAATGCTGAAGCAGTAATATTCCACAGATAATCTTTCACTCTCTTCTGTCTTCATTTCGTCCGTCTCATCTTTCTCACCCGAACCACCACCCACCCATTCCCACGATTCCTGAAAGCAGGCTGAAGAGGGCCTTCCGCCCTACCTTCCGGC
>NW_020442461.1:1454057-1468450 GCF_000699045.2 Agrilus planipennis | reverse complement strand
TTCTGTGGTTTCCTTGGATCACTTAGGCAAATGCTGAAGCAGTAATATTCCACAGATAATCTTTCATTCTCTTCTGTCTTCATTTCGTCCGTCTCATCTTTCTCACCCGAACCACCACCCACCCATTTCCACGATTCCTGAAAGCAGGCTGAAGAGGGCCTTCCGCCCTACTTTCCGACACAGTCCGGAGGGACTGCCCGTCTACTAGCATTACTGGCTGGTGGGAATGAAACACCCAAAAGTTTTTTTTTTTAAGCGAGCGGCATGGCCTAGAGGTTTAGACCATTGCTTAGCATTCGGGAGGACGCCGGTTCGATTCCGGGTCCGTCTGCCTTAGTCCAAGTTTTTCTGTGGTTTCCTTGGATCACTTAGGCAAATGCTGAGGCAGTAATATTCCACAGATAATCTTTCACTCTCTTCTGTCTTCATTTCGTCCGTCTCAACTTTCTCATCCGAACCACCACCCACCCATTCCCACGATTCCTGAAAGGCTGAAGAGGGCCTTCCGCCCTACCTTCCGGCATAGTCCAGAGGGACTGCCCGCCCATCAGCATTACTGGCTGGTGGGAATGAAACACCCAAAAGTTAAAGTTCTAAGCGAGCATCTGAAGTGGTTGTAGTCGATGGAGAGGGTTCTGATTTGTTACCACGGATTGTGTAATAGTTTTCTGGAAGTGAAGATTTGGAAGATTCCTCGTACTAATTGTAACCATATTTTAGTGAGTCATGAAACATTTGCTTTATTATAATTTTCTGTTCAAGATCAATAAAATTTATACACAAAATGAATTGTCTTATTGCTGCGTTATCAGCAAAAGGTCCAAGGTTGTGTTGACCTCTATATAAAATGAACCGGCATTAACATTAAATTATGTAGCATGTGCTAAGATCATCATAAAGTCGTCTACTTGCTAAAAACTAATTTTCTATCGTAAAACTAGAACATACGACATCCCTTACTGTTTTGTGAACAATTTTGTAATCTGGGTCAGATAAAACATAAAATAAGGCAACCGAAAGCTTTCCTTTGTTATGTAATAGTTCACTCGACAAATCATTATTATATTTTTTTTACGCATGGCGATATTAGAAGTATAATGACTCATTATGCCACCGATAACAATAAAATAAAAATAATGGTGAAAGAATGAAACAATAAAAAGGGCGAGGAGCGAACTTGCACGTAAATTTGATTAAAAAAAATTTGTAGGCTCGGAATTTCGATACAAAAGGATGGTCCTTTGTTTCGAAATGAGCGCAACCTGTGCCTGCTTTTACTTTGTGAAAAACGAAATGTGCTTTGTTGAGAATGGAGCACGCCAACACTTTGTTCGTAGACGTGTACGTGTTTAATTGACATGACGATTCATTCTCCTTACCAAATCGTAATTTTGTAAAGCCCGACCAACAAAAACAGACCAGATCTCCTTATTCAATACAATAGCCGACGATCTTCCACAAATGCTTTACTTCCACTGCGTGTGCTATTCCCCACTGTGCAAGACGATGCTTTTATTATTTACCTACATTTGTCTCAACTCGCTCTAACCACAATACCGTTCCTTGTTGAATCATATCGCTAATCTAGGACAAGAACTACGAAATAGGGACATATATGTTAACAGACATTGACAAAACTCATTTAACTGTTAGCTACATTCAACAGTCCGTCCCTGCGTTGTAATTAACCATATTAGAAACATGATCATCCAAAACTGATTAATGCACGTCAAAACATGTCCAATTCTCGGAGAGTATTACCCAGATCATTTTCGACTGATAAATATAATTATAGCATTGATAACACTGGTCTGTGAAATTTTTTTTTGAAAAGTTTTTTCTTTAATTGTTAATATTTGTCGTAAAAGAAATAGAAAACGATATTCATATGGTGTATACCACGTCACATTAACCCATAAATGCTCACGTAATGAGTGCGACGAAAAAATGTTCGATAACCAGTGTTTCTATGTTTTTAACGATGCTCTTTTCGATGGTGTTGGTTAAAAATACCTCCGACAATATTAAAGCATTGAAAAATCGAAAATAAACCAAAAAACGTGATTTTTGAATTGACTTTTTCTTAAAAAGTAATTTTTTGTGTCATTACGATTTTTCTATATGCTTAAAACCTATATAAATCATGACCTCGATATCTAAACATGAAATAATCACCGTGGGTCAGGTCGAAATGCTTTTACAAACTGTTTAATCAAACCAAGTTTAATGTAAAGTAGTGGAAGCAATACTTTCTTCTTTTAAACGCGTATTGATGAAATTTTTCACTCCGACTTCCAATTGCATTCTAATTTTGACATAGAAATACCGAATAACAATGATTTTGATTTACCATAAGTCCACTGTCTTAACACTTCAACACATAACCGGCATATTTTATCGTAACCCAGTGTTTATCTTGGTGACACAACTTCATTCTGAAGTAAGCTTAATAAGCATTTTTTACAAAGTCTGTTATATTCAATCTTTGCTTAACTATTGTATATTGTCCGCAAATGTAAAAAAATACATTTGAATTGTTTTTACAGAAGCCATAGTTAAAGATAAATGAAACACAATCTTTTATTAAACTACATACAAAAGAAATGTGACGTGATACGTTAAAACAAAGTTTATATTTGCAAATTATAGACCAACATTTATATCCTTAAGATAAATTTATACAAAAAACTTTTATTTCGCAGACCTGTGTAATCTATTACTGAAGATACGAATAAAACGTTTGATTCTGATACCAAACGACTCTACTTTCATTTCCAATGGTTCCCGAGACAAAAATATTCAGTCTCTCAGAGTCTCTGAAAGCGAGACTCGAGTCTCCGTCATCGAATCTTTCTGGTGTCGATGAGAGAGACTGTCAAAAAAACTGTTTAGCGTCTCTGAACGAGAGACTCGAGTCGCTCATAGAAAGATCCTGATTTCGTATCCAGTCTCTGAATGATCGAGTCTCTCATACAGAGACTGTGAGAGATCCATAAAAACACCTAGGCAATAACTGAAAGACTGAGAAACACCGTGAGAGACGCTGAAAGACTCTGAAAGACCCTGAGAGACTGGAGAGATATTAAAAATTTTTGTGCAGGGTTGGTAGCAGAAACATGATAAAACGTGAAAATTGACCCATGAATGTTGAATGAAAATATGCCTTTTGATAAGTAGCCGGATTTAGTTAGCTTTTCAATCATGTCGAGTCCATTAAGTCCAAAATAAAGTAAAAGAAAAGTCTATTGATTATTGAAGACGTATCTCTATCGCATTCGTTTCGATTTTGTCGCGTCGTGACGCGGCGGTTGGACCGGCAAAAGTTTGACAGCTATCGGACTTAAAGTAGGTTGCTACAAGCTCGTCGAAGAAGTGTAATCGACTTGATGGCAACATTTCCTGTTGAAAGTTAATACTTCCCGCCGTTGATTACCTCCTCACGTCTACCTATCGGGAAAGTTCCTGTTTCCCGCCTCACTGCCGGCGATGCCAAATTCGGTTAGATAAACATTTTTAAAACGCGAACGGTTCTATTTAAATACCTATCTCTGCAGTTTATTTGTGATCTCGCGTTATAACTCGAGAAATCGAACAATCCTGATGTGATAAACGACGAGGAAGTAAAAAGAACACTATACTTATATACTGCAGTATCAAATAGGTACTTTCCAGTATTATTTTTGCAAAAATCAGTATTCCAGAATTATTCTCGTAGTAGTAGGGGATATAAAGAAAGTACACAAAAAATACCCCAGTTAACGAGCCGTAAATGATTGAGAACAGTTACTGCATTGTCTTATTGGTTTTCGACGAAACACGCGTACCTATTCTTGACCTTCGCAAACAGCTGATACGTAAACAAGTCAATTGTACGTAAAGTATTACCATAAAATACAAAAATAAGTTGAATGTGGACATATCAAGTAAAACCTAATGTATTCACATGCAGAATATGCAGACATGGTGGTCATACATACACGGTACAATGGCTCATTCTACTTCTTCTTTATGTACCTTCTTTTCCCTTAATTTTTCCGGGATATTGATCAGACATAGTGTATATAAAGTACTTTAAACATAAAAAGGTGCTCGTAAAATTATTGGGAAATTGAAGGTATTTATTAAGCTTTAAAATCAAATTGACACACTTTTAATAATTTTCAAATTAATCGATCTCTGTAGCGCAAGAGTGTACAATATGAATCTTTCCTGTTACTAAGAACAAGCAGAGTGCTGTTTTTATTGACTGGCCGAAATGAAGACGTTATGGAAAAAGGTAGTGGAATGTAAAAACGGGGGTAAAAAGTTCACGTCTGTGATCCAGCATCTTTGCATAATTATTCGCTTTAGAGCCAATAGAAGCAAAACCGATTTGTCTGTCTCGTTTTTATTGCGATGCCAACAGTTTGGCGAAGGCGCCGGTAACCTGTCCTTTATCCACTTGCTTAGATAAAGACAGCTAGCCGTAATGGTACGAGAAAGAGAGTGAGTTGTTGGTGAGCAAAACCTTAAATGTATGTAAAATACGATTGAGTACATCTGAATTCTAAAGCGCGGTCGATTATCTTGTCTTGCCGCTATTAATCAACCCTCAGTTAGAGAAGGCGAGAAGGAGACAGAAGAAACGACGGGCTCCTCGAAGCCATTTTCTTGCTCGTGTTAAAACTGCCAGAATTAGTCTAAAAACAGGGTCTTTGTCATAGCCACCCTTTGCTCGTACTTTCTGTTAAGACCATCAGTATTGTTTCTTCAGGGCGAAGGACAGAAGGGCGAGTGGCTTAAGCCAACCAGACACAAATGATTTCATTTCATGTCATGAAAGCGACAAGTTTATAAGCCCAGAGGCAGTGGCCGTTTCTTGCAACAATATTATGAGATTATGACGATGTATTAAAAGGAAGACAATTGTTCTTTACAGGACCAACCAATTTTCTAAAGATATGTAAAAAGTTTTCATAATGACTAAACAGTTAAGAAGTAATTACCTACTTAACAACTTATGCCTTCGCGGAGAAGATGAAAAAGGAAAATTTACCTAAATATTAAAGCGATATTTACAATTTATCCCACTAGCCCGTTGCTTCGTAAGCGAATATAATAAAAATTACAATTTGGACCCCAATTTGTAAAAATAAAATCCCAGCAGAAATAAATTTACTAGGTATTTTAGTTGAAATTACCAATTGAATTGTAATAATTAAGAAACTTGAAATAATTTTTAAAAAAGCATGTTAAAATTGAAATTATTACAAGTTACCCGTTGGAAAAATTTCCATTCAAAAAATGCCATTTAATTACCACTGGTAATAATTAATGGTAATAAATGGAGACTTGCCAATGGGATTCCCATTCCCAAACTCAATGGGGTTTCCATTGCTGAACTTAATGAAAATTCTATTGCATTGAGCAATGGAAATCCCATTGCGTTCCATTTGAACTTCATCAGTATGCTTTTTTCCATATTCCATATTATTTTGTTGACAATTTGGTTCTTCAGGTACCTGAACCAAGGCACGTGCCTGGATGTCTGGTTGTTCATCATTGTGTTTACATTTTTTTTCACTTGCTTCTGATAAAACTACATCACTCTCACAGACGACTTTGGCCTCCTCTATATTCTGGTATTGTTCACAATCATCAAACAATGCTTCTAATGTAGGCTTTTTCACTTGTCTAGGGGTTGTTTAATAAAAGGCTCCGGGTAGTTGAATACATATATAATAAACATAATAATGAATATAAACAGCAAACAGTAAAACGAGTAACAAACAAGAACTAAATATTTACAACTTATATACAATATCCAATGTATCGCGTCTTCGTGCAATCACCATAAATACGTCTTCCGTCTTTTTTGAGCAAAAATGCTCAACGTCTAAATGAAATATACCGTTTTAATCAAACGTCTTACTACCTTGCTTGTCTCTCACTCTATTGAAAATCAATGGAAAATTTTCCTATGTAAATATTAATGGAATTATGGAATATTGTAAATGGAAATAATTATTTTTCCATTTATGCCAAATGGTTTTGAATGGAATTTTCTACTGATTCCCATTGAACTTCAATGGAAGTTTTTCCTACGGGTACCTAATAAATTCTACTATTCCTACGGAAAATTCAGTTATTTACAATCGAAAATTTTAATTTTTGCTTGGCCATAAAACTTTAGTTTTCTCCGTGTTAATATTAGTTTTGTCCACTACAAATTACCTCAAATTAATGAGAAAAAATTGTTGCTGCTATCACACCCTCATTGGGAATCCAACCCGGGACCTTTGCCTGTACCAACCAATGCTCTGACCATTAAACTACGAGTGGTAACCGAAGCAATAACAAGTAAACTCTTAATTTATTTAATCCACCATAAATTACCTCAAATTAATAACGAAAAATTGTTGTTGCCATTACGTAAAGCCAAAGGTCCCTGGTTCGATTCATGGCGGGGGTATGACAGTAGCAACAATTTTTCGTCATTAAGTACCTATTTCAACCCATGCCTTTTTGAATTTCCAAATGAAATTCAAGAAAATTTATTTGGTTATTTAGTGATGTATGTCATTTGATTTTTATTTTTAAAAAGTTTCTTTTCTAAAACTGCTCTGACGCATAATATTTTTAGGTGAGATGATAATATTAGTTTGTAGATTGAATGCCCATTTTAAGCGCCATATTACATCGATCCATTTGGTGGAATTCTGAACAATCGAAAGGATAAGGCACAAATTGCGATTAAAATAAAGGCTTAGGCATTTGCAAAATTTTCGCCGAGGATTAATTCTTCGTGGGGTCTGAAACACAAGAATGCTTTCTTCGGATTGAATAGAAAACTTGCAGCGATTTATATCGCTTCATGGCCCTCCTTAAGCTTTATTGAAATAATTTAGAAGACGTATAAAAGGGGTGCGGCCTGATTACCAAGTGAAAAGTCAAAGAAGCTAGAACTCCTCTCATCTACGCCTTTTAGAACTTTTGCAAAACTAAGCCGGAATTATAATAAATGAATTACAACTAATTATAAGATCATTAGAATAATACATAAATTACACCTAAAATTGATGCCATGCTTATGTAGATACATCATAAAAAGGAAGATTTGATCTTTTATGCAAAATAATACTCTAACAATTAAAATTTCGATAATTCAAACTGTATGCTATAAAGAAACAGAAATAGAGAACGCACGTGTATATTACGTGGCTTTATTATGAGGGGCGTACTTAGGACCCTGAACTATTGTTTGTGGGAACCGATGTAAAAAAAGGTGAAAGTTGTACAGTTGAATAACTAGCATTGATGATGTTTTTACTAACGAATTTCTTCAAATATTTACCATTGATCGNTTTACAAGACACATAAAGTACGCAAAAATACTTTATTTAAGGCCTTAAGTAAACATCGTAATTTTGTAAGCGATTATTCGAAATCCAGAGTATTTTTACATCAATAATATTGCACAGAAAAATGGCAAGTCATATTTACGGAACAACCTGATTTCCCAAATCTGTTCAAAGTAGTGTCACTTTAGCTGTCCGTTCCGGCCACTTCAGCATTTACAAAAAGAGTATTTTCTGTTACGAACGCAAAGTGACGGTACGACAGGAATAAAGCTTCATTAAAACTAATTAAAAATGAACTTTGAGTTTACTTAAATCTTTGTTTGCCATGTTTAGAGGCTATTAATGCATTTAAGAGCAACAGCAATTTGTTACTGGCTGCTAGGTGTAACAAAAAATATGTTTTTGAAAACAAAAAATAAAATACTTTATTTTTATGCTGAGTCCTTTTTTTTAAACCTTTTAGTCGAGAAATACTTTATGTAAAGCCTGAAAAGGTGGCAACCGTACCTATAATAATCGTTTTATCTAATTACACCTTTTTCAAAACCATCACAATCGTTATCTAAATTCGATAAAATTTTGTTGGTATTCGTGAGTCAAAATTTGAAGATTTGCTAGTTCAAAAAGTTAATTTTCAACGACATTTATTTTGATGGAATAATAACTTCCTATATCTGGGATTTCCGTTAGACAATGGGAGTGGATTCAGCGCTGCGCATCAAGCAAATTACAGACCATATCGCAAGCGGAGGGAAGCGTCTCGAGTCGCGTCAAAAATGTGGAAAAGATTACATATTTTTTTACTTCATATAAACTATTACCCCATTTTGCCATTCACTCACGCCTCCGTGAGTTTATTGCGGCAGCAAAGCTCGCTGGAGGGAAGCAGATATTTTTTCTAATTTGGTTCACCTCATTTTTCAGTCACTTTACGCCACGTTCGGAATTATTTAGGGCTTCCGTCGTTAAAGTTACTTTTATTTTATTTAACGGGAAGGAAGAGGCTTACCCACTACAAGCCATACAGAATAAAGAATCAAGGGGAACAACTTGGGTAACGGTAATATACAATAAAACCTGTCAGGGACTCCATTTTCTTTATAGCAATTCCATTTTACGGTGTGAAAGGTCAGAAAGGGTGTGAAATATAAATGCCCATTCAGTTGTTAACAATATAATAAAGTGTGCAATTACTTTACAAGTAGTTANGTTGGTCTAACTGCGGCCCTCGTATGTGACAGAAACCTACATTCTCTAAAGGTAACGATCTAAATCAGAGCCAAGCAAACTAGGCTCTTTTAAATCCAGAATGCTCCTCAGGTATTAGCCACGGAGCTACTCATTGCTCCTGCGAGTGCGAGTGAGATGATTCTTTCTTTTTCTTATCCCTTCTATTCCCCTCTTCCATAGCCGAACCCAATAGTATTGCGAACGTAGTCCGGCATGATACCCCTGAGATGCGGGGACGATCATTAGAAAATTTTCGTAGGTATCCCGTCTTCGGGATGAAGGGGCTTGATATGGGAGTGGAAGGGAGAAGAAAAAGAGAAAGCAATATGGGTAATTACTGCTTACTCTCTCGTACTGATTGAAGGATATGGAGTGACCAAAACTAACTTCAGGTAGCGGCTCCTACGAAGTTAAAGTTTGCCTGGCTCTGATCTAAATAGACTAGCACAGTTTATGTACACCCATTGTATGTACAGCATACACAAATGATGAATTACAAAGAAACAATGCACTAGCATCTGCAAGATTTGTCCGGATGGCTTAGCTGCTCAATACGTCACTACTACCTACTCCAGAACTTATGTAGAATTATTTATAGTCTACGAATTCTCAACACGAATTGGTAAATGCAACGTAAACACGAATTGAGTCTTCTAATCTTTTTATTTTCCCTTTTCTCATCCCTCGGGAAGGTGCTATACGAAAGTGCACACTTTTTTGAATTTACAAATACCTAAATGTGTAACCTTGCTAATGTCCTTTGAATCTTCATAAAAACGGAACAATAAACAAGAACTTACGGGAAGTAACGATGAAGAAGACATAGAAGTGAGAAAAATTGCAGAACAATGAACGCTGAGTAAAGATCGAAGAAGACTGAAATGCGTTCAGAACTCATAGAAACGACTGAAGCTCATGAAAATCGTGCATTCATGTAAATTTGTAAAGGTTTACAATTATACGCTATATGATTTTGGCTTCGCTTAATTCAAGTTCCGCCATCTTCCTTTTCGCGCTATTTCTATTAATTACTTCGTAGAGATAACGCGGTTGCTTTTAGTTTGAAGTTATATACGAGGTCTGTTTGTCTATTTTGTCACATTCGATCTAACTTGGAGAGCTTTTTTCGGTCTTGGCTCGTTCTGCAGCTTCCATTGGAATGATTGAGCTTTGGTTTCCACGTTATAACCATAAACCTATGATTCTTCACCAGTTATGACCCTCTGCAGCAAATTTGGGAGTCTAATAGCTTCTTAGCAATGTTAATGCGATGCTGTTTTTGGTCAAACTCGAATTTCGCGGCAAATCATTGGTAAAAATCGAATGGCAGGAGCCAATCGATATATTGACGTCCTCGGGCGTCTGGCACGCTCTTCGTCGTTCACATCTTCTCGGCCCTCTGAGAACGTTTTGTACCTCCGATAAACTTTACTTCGATCGAAGGTAGCTTCACCATATGCCTCAGTCAACATTAGAAATGCATCCGTGCACTTAATATTGTTTTTTACACAACATTCGATACAGATTCTTTGATCCATTTTTTGGAATAGGCAGAAATCGAAGACGAGCCAAAACACGTGCAAGCAAAGCGGCTGTCAAAAATTAACTGTACATTCAACATGACCGAACTTGTCGGTATAAGTCAGAGACATGAGTATCAACAAAACGCTACAAAAAAATCGAAAATCGAATATACGTAACCCGCAGAAATTCAAAATTCGCGATACTCAAGAAGAAACTATATTGTTAGGACATAATAAAAATTTTGTGAAGACTAACTGTTTTCCTTATTGATTTATTTAGAGAATTACTTCGCCTTGAAATTATTTGTTTCTATATTTCCTAAAATGATCCACATCCTTATTTGATTGTGACCGACTTTTTATTTTAAATTTAACTTTGTATCGAAGCATTTTTTTTATACCACCACTCATTCATGAAACTGTAAGTATGGATAATGGAAATAAACTTTAATTTTATGTAAGACCAAAACAGAAAGTTCAATATTTGCTACCGTCCTCGACCGAAATAGGAACCACTCGAATCCAGGCGCAGCATTCGTGTCCGTTTTCAATTAAATGGAAATATTTTCGTATAAATTAAATGTAAATAGTTGACGTTACGACGTACGAAAATGCTGTAAAGGATGTAGTCGACGGCGACGGGGGAAATGGAACACGCCGCGCGTTTTCCGGAAATTAGAGACCGAATTACACGTGCTCGTCTTTCGGTCCTTTCAATTGCCAAGTCGATTTGAGACCTGTTTAATCATCGGCACTGCGCGCTCTCGGCTTGTGCCAAATTAAAATGCAAATGTTTTTAGGTTACACATTTGTATGTATTGGTATGTGTATGTATGTGTGTGTGTGTGTGTGTGTAGGTCCCTGACTACCACTCTGGATTGCTCGTATTCAAATTTCAACAACACCATTTAAAGTCAGAAACACTTGGCAGTCTCGTTCTATTAATTAGAAAACATTTTTACCAAAGTCTAACCACAAAAAAATAGATAAAGTTTTCAAAAC
This sequence comes from Agrilus planipennis, assembly GCF_000699045.2. NCBI lineage: Eukaryota > Metazoa > Arthropoda > Insecta > Coleoptera > Buprestidae > Agrilus > Agrilus planipennis. Next base: position 1,457,355 of record NW_020442461.1, on the reverse strand, counting down.
TGGTTCATTTACACTATATGAGCTACTGCATCTCTTAAAAATAATAATTAAAACAAGGTATAAAAGATGAACTTGTAACATTTAGAAACTTAACCTGCAGACGCGTCGGGAGTAGAATTCTAAAGATCGCTGTTCATAATCCACAAAAACAGGACGCCTTAATGAAAGCATATTCTTCTGTATTTAGATAGATACAATTACAGTTTGAAAGGCCATAATGGTACTCTTGGAATCAAGCTACAGAAAAATAAATTACATATTTTTAAATATAAATGAAAGAAATCTAAAATTTCGATGGAACGCTGTTTTCAAATTTGTTAAAATTGTTAGAGACGAGGTTATTTTTTTCTTAAATGAAAAGTCTCTAAATTCTATGCCGAAATCCTATTCTGTGATAAGTTCTTGATGAATTTGTGGAAACTTCAAGGAGTGATGGATTCCGATTTTTATAAGCCAACAGGCCAGTTCCCAATAAACTCTTCATAAATTACTCGAAATTACCCGCTTTTTGTTCACAATATTACGTCTACGACCATTTGTCTATGAACATTCTGGCTTCATTTTGATAAATTACTCTAGATTACTCCGGGGAAATTGTTGATATACTTCGACAATCGTCTTAGGTGGAGTTGATAGGGAAACTAGATTACATAAGGGTGCTTGGCGATTAATGATGCCCCATCGAGTAAGTTTGTCGAAACACTTAACATAATTGGTAGAGTTGTGTGTCACGACGCTACTCCTGGGGGATGATTCAAGCTACTGAGAGTATACAGGTTGGCCTCGGTCATCTGCTGTGGTATCGCCGCTAATTTAAAGGGTTAAAATGAAATCTGCTGCTTGAAACAGGTATGCAAAGTGCTTCTTTAACCTAATTGCTTTACTTCCTAGAAGCAATTTTAGTTCCGGTTGGTCTAACGCCAACCGGACGGTAAATCAGGAAGTAAAATCCCAACGGAACAACAGTACCTACTACTATGCTGGCTATACACCGTTGCAATATTGCAAAGAGGGCGTTTTGCATGCATATGATGCGAATTCCTTCTGTCTTTCTGTATACAGTGCGCCGTTTTCGTCTTGCAGTATCTAAGTAAATGGATTTCCATGGCAATGGCGAACCTTTATATTCTCACCGCCTTACTTATCCCATATTTATATGCATTGCGAAGTCCGTTTCAAGAACAGTATCACGGAATTCCGATGCATATGGGTAGAGAACGGTCGATTAATGTTACCGTCTGCTAAAAACAGCTTTATCTCGGGAAAGAAAATTACTCAAGATGAAAAATTTCGGTCAAAGGAAGAATCTCCACGCTCATACTTTTCGCCTGAGAAAACTATTTCATAATCTTGATTACTTACATGAGACCGAAACGAACTACTACTTATATGTATTAAAAATTAAATTTCTCAAGGTATTTTCTGTATCTTTCCTGCTTTTTTAGATTATCATAAGGTCATCCGTTCGAAGATTATCTTAAGCCAATCTTCGTATTTCCTTAAAATTAGAACAACCTACATCCCTGACTACTAGAAAGAATAGGAGAATGGAGATCACTATAGAAATCAATAATAAATAGACCAGAGTAAATCATCATCATCATCATAAGGTCGTCAGTCTTAAGACTTGTTAGACACGTACCTCCACTCTTTCTTATCCTGAGCTAATCTTCGCAATTCCCTATAACTAGAACAACCATATCCTTAACTATCTGCGAACAGTAATCTAATCTAGGTCTACCTCTACCCCTCCCAACTTCCGTTTCTGCCTCTAATATGTCTGTGACTCGACCTTCATGGCTGAGAAGGTGTTCTCGCCTATTTCTTATTTCTATAGAGTCCTCTGTTCTCCTATTATTTCTAATACTTCTTCATCACCTTCTCTATCCACGGTATCCTCATCATTCGTCTGTCTCTACTTTTAAATTTTGTAATTTCCCTACTTGCCTCATTGTCCTAACATTCCACGCTCCGACTTGTGAAACATTGCATCTATCCCTATTGCACTTATTGATGACATCCCCCGAGCTAGTCCCCGCTCGGACATCCGAATGGGGGACTAGTTTACGTCCGGACTGCTTTAACCCAGAGGACGGCATCATTTAATATGTGCGATACGTTTTACTTGGGATGTGGTGGTTTCCCCTTGCCTTCCACATCGCAATATTGTGCATCAGAGTGCCATACCGTATGTAAATATAAGTATTAAAATATTTTTGAAAATATCGAGCGCAAAATCAGAAATAATGGTTCTAGTCTTGGCGATCGCCGCTGTTTAGTGGTTTGGGCGAGTCTGGACCCCTGTCAATGAGAACACCACTGCATGTTGATATTTTATACAAATTCCTTCAGTCATCTTTTCACATAAATAATAAAGTAATATGAATCTAACAAATGTAAATTGTGAGGTGTTACACTTTGTTCAAAAGATTACGATAGTACGGTTACTTCAGGACAATTTTCAGGAAAGCTGGAAATATTTTCAGATAGACGCGGCGGTTGAAAAGATTAATTCCACACGTGCGGGAAATTATGTACTTTCGCTCGTGCGACTTAAAAAGATAAAACGCCGACAAAGAAATGTGTAATTTCTATGTTCGGTGGTGAACATTTTGCCTTACTTGTCTGTTTCAGTAGACTTCTACAGCGCGTTGAGTACAATTACTAATTTTTTATTCCGTCATATCTACTGTACCTAATAAAACGAAACGAACATCGCCATTTCCTCGAAAATCAATAAATTATATGTGTGTGGGAAGTTGAAACCTGATAAATGGACCGGCAATATTGAACGGTAAGTAATACCCAAAAAAAGAGAGAGACGGGGACGATATTCTGGAACGATAATGCTCGCCTTACGACCGTATAAACGGTAGGTATAGTGAAGGACAGGAAGTCGGTATTTCGATAAGCCCTTTTTTATCATATTAGCACAAGAACAGCTATAACGTCTTCTAAGGCTATCGACTATGATTTTCCAGATGGGTTCCGATAACATGTTTTAGTTTCGATTTTACGAAGTCTGTCACGAAAGATGACAATAAAAGATCGAGTGTCATATTCATATTCATTTTATAATAGAAAAGGAAATACGACATTGGCACTTGGACTTTTAGAAACGTAATAGAGTAAAATATACCTATAATTAGGGTTGCCACCCGTACTTTATTATAAAGTATTGTACTCTATTTCGACTGTGCGTACGTTATACTTTACAAGACACATAAAGTACGCAAAAATACTTTATTTAAGGCCTTAAGTAAACATCGTAATTTTGTAAGCGATTATTCGAAATTCA
>NW_020442461.1:1445746-1452598 GCF_000699045.2 Agrilus planipennis | reverse complement strand
TGATTAAAACGGTATATTTCATTTAGACGTTGAGCATTTTTGCTCAAAAAAGACGGAAGACGTATTTATGGTGATTACACGAAGACGTATGTATTTTGGAAGACGCGATACATTGAATATTGTATATAAGTTGTATATATTTAGTTCCTGTTTGTTACTCGTTTTGCTGTTTGCTGTTTATATTCATTATTATGTTTATTATATATGTATTCAACTACCCGGAGCCTTTTATTAAACAACCCCTAGACAAGTGAAAAAGCCTACATTAGAAGCATTGTTTGATGATTTTGAACCATGCCAGAATATAGAGGAGGCCAAAGTCGTCTGTGAAAGTGATGTAGTTTTATCAGAAGCAAGTGAAAAGAAATGTAAACACAATTATGAAGAACCAGACATCCAGGCACGTACCTTGGTTCAGGTACCTGAAGAACCAAATTCTCAACAAAATAATATGGATTATGGAAAAAAAGCATGCTGATGAAGTTCCAATGGAACGCAATGGGATTTCCATTGAGTTCAGCAATGATAATGCCATTGCGTTCAGCAATGGAAATTCCATTGAATTGGGGAATGGGAATCCCATTGGCAATTCTCCATTTATTACCATTAATTATTATCAGTGGTAATTAAATGGAATTTTTTTAATGGAAATTGAATGGAAATTTTTCCTACGGGACCAGTCTTAGTACTGACGACTTTATGATGATGAGAATTATGAGGGCAGTTTGAAAACATTTTTCACAAAACTTTATTCATGCTTCCAATACTGGTATCTACCCTATATGCTCATGTATGTATACGTTCACATGAAACTGTGTTTTGTTATTCCGTTCTTGACACAAAGTGGGTTCAAATCAACGACATAGTCGCAACAACTTTGTCCGCATTGCCTAGTCTGCTACTGGTGGTGGTAGCATATACATATAGCACAAAATCTACACGAAACTTCCCTAAAACGTCCAAATAAATTACTCCAGTTTGAAATTAAACGTTTGCACAAAGCGAACCGCACACATAGCACACATTCTAACACTGAATTTGGGTGCTTCAAAAACAAATATTGCAGCGACAGCAAATTCTTTACGAGCCGGATATCCTCTAGATATTAATAGTAGGTAACTACAGAAACTATTTTTTTGTGTACGTGAATTATGCTTTTAAAAGGAATTGGTTTTTAAAATTGACAATTTTCGACGAATACCCAAAAAAACTTATTATTAGATACTGTTACTTTGTCAAGCTTGTGTGGAATGCGCAAATTTTCGCTTTTTAGAGTGGTTTAAGCCATTTACATCCATAGGCGAAACCAATTCACATTTCTTCCTATTTGCATCGACCTTTGTATCAAGAGTTATCCATTTAATAAAAAACGAAATAGAAACGACTGTGCACGAAGTTTAGTAAATGGTAATGATACAATTGAGTATTTAAATAGGTCAATGTTTACAAAATTATACATTTGAAGTAAGTAAGTAAGTACATGAACAATCCTCCTGCGAGTAATTCTATAACGTCTGTTTTCTTAACCGGTTCTTTAGTTTGTCTAATATATGAAGCTGGACAAGTCGAAAGAAAATACCAACTTTGTTTTCTTTGAACAGCATCCCAGTGTGTTGGCGAGAGACAGAGAGAAAGACGAGGAGTTTAATTTGTTTCGAAGAAAAACCGAATAGAAAGAATAGCAGACTGAAGTTGTTTTAGCTTTAAATTGCGCTCCTACATGTACTCTTGTGACTTTAAAGACTGGAAATTGGAGCTGTTCGCGCGATATTTCGAAAGACAATCAGCTAATAAAACGTTTTTCTAATAAATGTTGAGCTTTTGCGACTTTGTTAACAGTCAAAACATAAAGCGAAGCCAGTTTCTGTTTCTTTAAAAGAAAAATATCATCGTAAAGTGCTAAATAGTGTTTCAACAGACCTCTGCTTCCGTTTCCGCAGTTACAGAAGTTCCGCATACATTTTTACATCAGCTTTTGCATCTGGTTCCGCATTTTTATAACGAAGGTATATCGAAACTTAACAAAATCTTATTTCTCATCTTAAAATGTTTCCAAAAAGGAAAATGGAAATGTAAAATTCCACGGACCACTGCCAAGAAGCCCAGAAGAAAACACCGCATCGATATACGCCGGTCGTGAAAGCCTAAGAACTACATCATTTGTACTAATATAGTACAGTAGAACCCTGATAACTTAAACCTCGATAACGTAATAAGCTCTATAAATTCTTAAAATTTTGTCTTCCATTCCTCTCGGAGTGCAACACCTCTATTACTTAAAATAAAAACCCTTTCGAACTTAAACGAATAATTTGGACATCGCACCTCAGTAAGCAGTGAAAAGTGGTTTGAGTCGGGAGAAAGTCTTCCATGTAAAAGACGAAGAATTACTGAATTTTCTAATTTAGAAAAATGCTTTCTTACATGGTTTAGACAGTGTAGAAATATGTAAAAACATTAGTGTTAGTGGACCTATACTAAAGGAAAAAGCTGAATAGTTTACTAAGTCACTGGAAATTCATAATTTTAAAGCTTAAACTTAAACCCTTAGTAAGTAAAAACCTCAATAACTCAAATTATTTTACGTTTCCCTTGGTCTTTACCTTATCGAGGTGCTACTGTATTATTGACATGAGCTACCCCTAGTTTTATAGTTTCGTAAATTTGATTGTGCACATTTGTTTCACGAGTTACAAAGAGATGTATGTTATTTATTTTAGTTTTCGTTCTTTTATTTCGATTTTCATATTGCACGTAAGCGATTTCGGAGTCGTACTCTCCGAAGATGAAGCGGATGCGGTGTGAGAATAAAAGCCCGCCCGGACCAGGGAGCTTAGTAAATAGAAGTTCGAGAAAGAACAAACAGCATTTGATCAGTTTCCCACCGATAGTAAAGGCTGAAGTTCTGGTTGTGCCTAATGGACGGTAATGGTAAGATTTAGGTCGGAGTCTTGGCACCTTTGCCTTGCCTCCTCCTTCGATGTCACGGAAATCCCGAGCAAGATTCACTTACCGGGACGTACCGACCGACCTCTCTGCTGCGATTGCTGCATTATAGAAAAGAATTTCCAACGGGTGAAACTTCCCAAACACTTTATAGTCTAACTGGCCACTTTTCACTATTTACAGGGTGTTTATTAATTTATTTAGTGTCACTATTGTACTGAACAGCGTCGCTACATCCCCATTTGTACTAACGAGAACCATAAACACTTGTTAATTAATAACCAATTTCCGCCTGTAAATAAAGAAGCTTCTAATTTAAAAATATATATAGTTAATTTTTTACAAATGTAAAAAAATTATTTATGCAAAATTACTTTTGTATAATTACACTGCCGCCGTATCTCCCCCACCCGCTATTTACCCCAACATTTCAGCACAGATGAAGCACCATCTTAATTTGGCCCCTTTGTATACATCGAGTTCGTGTTATTTTTTGGGAATCCCCACATGATGTTAACGTTACTATTGTCTCATTCGTATAAATAATAGTTGTGAATTAATGCATAAAATGAAAAATGCATTTTTCTAGAAGATGAATGTGCATCTTCACATTTTTCTCGGTGAAAAGTTCTGAAAATTAGCCTCATTTAAGTTTTCACCACCTTTTTCATTTCGAAAGAAACAGATTGCACAATATTAAAAGTTCGCGGCGCGTTTTCATGAAAAATACTGCGATTATTTTCCGTGAAGTTTCTAGTTGCTCTTGCGCTGAATAGTAACACGGAATACTTTTATAATTGCACTGAAATTTTTAATTAAAGTGCTAAAATACATATTAATTAAACATGGCGCTCAAGAAGTATGCGTTCGCTTCTTATCTTTTTTCTTTCGTCTAATTGTAGAAGGATTTCTACTAATATAGCAAAGCTTCAGCTAAGAGTGAGAGCAGCCCAGATTAAATTTAACTCCAATCCAGAAGGATTAATGCCCTCGGCTTGGGACTGCTTTTAAGATCTATTACGGGAAAGCATAAATGTTAGCGAAAATTTACTTATAATAACTACGTTGAATACTAAAACAATAGATAGATAAATCATAATTAGAAATTTCATAGATTTAATCAATGACGTTTTCTTTTTTGAATTGAATTTTTTATTGCTGTAGGCCCTTCTCCAAAACGCTCTTAAGTACCTGCGCCGTTTTCTAGCAGGTAATTTAATTTAAAAAAATCGCATGATGCAAGGTCCGGCATGTTCGGTGGGTGTTTCAATAAAATGGTCAAATACTACTTCATGGAGAACGCATCCTTCGAGTTTTATAGAAGCAGACAACAATTTTGATTTAAAGGGTGCAGCAACTATTTATATTATCGTTTGTTTATAACCCCCGATACAAAAAAGGGGTGTTGTCTGTGGAATCGTAGTTCCTAAACGAATGAACCGATTTTTATTTAATTTGTTTTTGGTTAAAAGGTGACTTGATCGAGAGTGTTTTTGTCTATGATTCATATCGGTTTTTTTTTTTAATTTTTTTAACATGATGATTCATTTCGGTATACCTAACCTCTATTCTAAACACACACTAATAAAACTAAAAATAATATTAGAAGCAACACGTTAAATTGCGACGTGTAATGAATGAAAATCGATTAGACTATAAATCCGTGCATTACGGCAGTCGAGTTTATAATTAGAAAAGTCAATTAAAACTTTCTTTGTAGTTGGGAAACTTGCTACAGCTGCACGTTTACCGTTTAACTGTCCTCCACTGTATTTTCCCCTTTGTCACGGACATACGTATGTACCTTGCCAAGCTCTACTGCTTAGTCGAAGTCACACAATCGAAAATTTCAATACAATTTCCTAGTCGCGGAGAAGATTTCAAACTTAATAATAATTAGAGCTTTACAGCGCAACTTAATTAAAAATGAACAGCTACAACTTACCGTTAATTATCGAAAAGGGTGAATTTTTACGTTAATAAGTCCTTCGGGATAATGCCTCACCCATTCCGGTTCCATCGTATCTACCAAATCTGAAAAAAAAATTGAAGTAATAAATATTATTGATAATNAATAGGAGAATGGAGATCACTATAGAAATCAATAATAAATAGACCAGAGTAAATCATCATCATCATCATAAGGTCGTCAGTCTTAAGACTTGTTAGACACGTACCTCCACTCTTTCTTATCCTGAGCTAATCTTCGCAATTCCCTATAACTAGAACAACCATATCCTTAACTATCTGCGAACAGTAATCTAATCTAGGTCTACCTCTACCCCTCCCAACTTCCGTTTCTGCCTCTAATATGTCTGTGACTCGACCTTCATGGCTGAGAAGGTGTTCTCGCCTATTTCTTATTTCTATAGAGTCCTCTGTTCTCCTACTCTTTCTAATACTTCTTCATTTCTAACCTTCTCTATCCACGGTATCCTCATCATTCGTCTGTCTCTACTTTTAAATTTTGTAATTTCCCTACTTGCCTCATTGTTCTAACATTCCACGCTCCGACTCGTGAAACATTGCACCTATCCCTATTGCACTTATTGATGACATCCCCCGAGGTAGTCCCCGCTCGGACATCCGAATGGGGGACTAGTTTACGTCCGGACTGCTTTACCCCAGAGGACGGCATCATTTAATTATTAAAGTATATTTTACTCGGGATCATAATGTGGTAGTTTCCCGTTGCCTTCTAGATCGTATTCAGGGTCTTGTCTTAGTCTAGTTTCTCTTTAAGAACCCCTTTCCCCCATTATGGTTGAACCTGTGGTCCGGCTACCTAAATCATCGAAACTAGCAAGCCGATCCACCCACTCTAGTTTGTACAAGAATTTCGTCAAGGTCCAAGTCCCCTCGGATCAGTTGTACTTATTAAATTATTATTGTTGGTATTTGTTTTTTATTTTTTTACTTGGCACTGCGGAGTGTCCGGTTTTATTATACCAGTACCCGGCAGGATCCTAAAAGAAAATGTCGGATCAGTCGCGTACTGAATCCAAATCTAATTTACACGTCCAGTACCCATACAGTAAGTTATCGGCGATAAATAAAAAGATTTTCAAATTATTCATGGAAACATGAGCCAGTAAAGGGGATAATAGTAAACCTAATGGTAAAGCATTTAATTGCATATTATATGAAATGTGGAAGCATGTAACTAATTGTAAGTACGCCACCAAGTTGTTGGTCAAATAATCAGGATCAAACAAGTTAAAAGATAAAATTGGTACTGCTAAACCGGGTCAAAATTAATACGTAATTTATTTGTTGTTGTTTTTATTGTAACATTTTTATTTTTATTTAGCTTACTCTAATTTTTTTGATTAATTGCTTAATAAAAATGACGCACTGATGTAAGATAACCAGCAATTATTGAGAGCTTGTCTTAATTATCTTGTCTGGCCTTATACCTTAACTATTACACGCACATAATATACATTTAGATATCACATACAAATATTTCGTATTGGTTCTATAGTAAGTACTGCCTATGTGCACAATTTTTGCCGAATCTCTGCCGAAAATTCGAACAATCGTCTCCCAATTTGGGAATTTTCTGAAATTCAATTTGAGTTTAGTGTAGGTATTTTATTAATAATATTTTCAGAGATATAATTTTTAATATTTAATTAGGTACTGCTAAAAGTTTGCCATATTTGTTAAAGGATATCAATATACATATGTTAGATCGTTGAGGTTAAATCTTGGAAGCAATATCGAAACAGATATCGCCATCTAGTGGGTATTTAATAGTACTGAAGTATTTAGCCCTTACGTATCCACTACTAACGATTGCATCAAAAAGTAAAATTCATGGACCATATGGCGTGTAGATACTCTAGACTAACCAAAATGATTTCGTAAAGAAAAAACTCGTGTTCTTCATCTAAATACTATATT
>NW_020442461.1:1425664-1439501 GCF_000699045.2 Agrilus planipennis | reverse complement strand
GATACGACTAGCCTCATTTAAGTTTTCACCACCTTTTTCATTTCGAAAGAAACAGATTGCACAATATTAAAAGTTCGCGGCGCGTTTTCATGAAAAATACTGCGATTATTTTCCGTGAAGTTTCTAGTTGCTCTTGCGCTGAATAGTAACACGGAATACTTTTATAATTGCAGTGAAATTTTTAATTAAAGTGCTAAAATACATATTAATTAAACATGGCGCTCAAGAAGTATGCGTTCGCTTCTTATCTTTTTTCTTTCGTCTAATTGTAGAAGGATTTCTACTAATATAGCAAAGCTTCAGCTAAGAGTGAGAGCAGCCCAGATTAAATTTAACTCCAATCCAGAAGGATTAATGCCCTCGGCTTGGGACTGCTTTTAAGATCTATTACGGGAAAGCATAAATGTTAGCGAAAATTTACTTATAATAACTACGTTGAATACTAAAACAATAGATAGATAAATCATAATTAGAAATTTCATAGATTTAATCAATGACGTTTTCTTTTTTGAATTGAATTTTTTATTGCTGTAGGCCCTTCTCCAAAACGCTCTTAAGTACCTGCGCCGTTTTCTAGCAGGTAATTTAATTTAAAAAAATCGCATGATGCAAGGTCCGGCATGTTCGGTGGGTGTTTCAATAAAATGGTCAAATACTACTTCATGGAGAACGCATCCTTCGAGTTTTATAGAAGCAGACAACAATTTTGATTTAAAGGGTGCAGCAACTATTTATATTATCGTTTGTTTATAACCCCCGATACAAAAAAGGGGTGTTGTCTGTGGAATCGTAGTTCCTAAACGAATGAACCGATTTTTATTTAATTTGTTTTTGGTTAAAAGGTGACTTGATCGAGAGTGTTTTTGTCTATGATTCATATCGGTTTTTTTTTTTAATTTTTTTAACATGATGATTCATTTCGGTATACCTAACCTCTATTCTAAACACACACTAATAAAACTAAAAATAATATTAGAAGCAACACGTTAAATTGCGACGTGTAATGAATGAAAATCGATTAGACTATAAATCCGTGCATTACGGCAGTCGAGTTTATAATTAGAAAAGTCAATTAAAACTTTCTTTGTAGTTGGGAAACTTGCTACAGCTGCACGTTTACCGTTTAACTGTCCTCCACTGTATTTTCCCCTTTGTCACGGACATACGTATGTACCTTGCCAAGCTCTACTGCTTAGTCGAAGTCACACAATCGAAAATTTCAATACAATTTCCTAGTCGCGGAGGAGATTTCAAACTTAATAATAATTAGAGCTTTACAGCGCAACTTAATTAAAAATGAACAGCTACAACTTACCGTTAATTATCGAAAAGGGTGAATTTTTACGTTAATAAGTCCTTCGGGATAATGCCTCACCCATTCCGGTTCCATCGTATCTACCAAATCTGAAAAAAAAATTGAAGTAATAAATATTATTGATAATTAAATACAATGTTTATATAATAAATAGTGGGTCTAAATTAAACAAAAGAACTATTTTTATGGGGAAGTATTTCTATATTTGATCAATATTCTTCAAAATATTTTTACATTTTTGTTATTTACTCTGGTTCTTGACTGTCTATATTTTGATATGCTTCACTTTTCACTTCTCTTTCTTTTTTAATAATAAATTTTCTATAAAATGTAAACGTCACATAAAAAGCTCATATCTTGAGAAGCAAGCTATCAGACGACAAAGCTTAAAAAAATCGTCTATTCCGTTGGGTCTCGCGTATGAAAGTCTAAGTATTTTGGTAGTATGTCGTCATTATGGGAACTCCGGTTATTTCAAGAAGTCTAGGCCGAGTCAACACAAAAACCTCACCCTCAGATGTATGTTTTCTGTAATCTCCACACTCTTGACAACTAATTTATCCAAGTCTTTCTGTTATTTTCTTTAGGGATTTCCTGATGGCAAACAATACGTTAAAGCCAAATAGCTTTCTTACAAAACGCTTTCTCCAATTCGACTCTAGTAAGTAGCACACAAAAAATATTGCTTGTAACAGTTACTTCTTTGATTCAATGCAATTCTTTAGGCAATAGTATCCTGAACAGTATAACGAATTTTTTGGTAACTTATTTATTTAAACGGGTATTCTATAACAATAATTTACTTTGCATAATAGCACTGCATATTTATTCACTGAACATCGCGTTTATAATTTTTTACCTATCTAATATTGAATTTATATCATCGTGTATTCGCTCTATTATTGCCACTATTATATCACCTGTACGTACATTTGTTAACTGTTTACATTCGACTTTCAGTCAATTGTTTGTATTGTCATCACACTTTCTTGATGATTCTTCCTTATTCCGGAAAACTCTCGAAATTCATTTGTTACCTACGCGGTCATGTATGTGTCATTCAGCGTATGATTTGTGACCCTGAGCGGCTCGCCGACAAAGTGCCGGGGCATCATCGATTGGTGCTGTCCCTGATAACTGACAGACCGACTCATCGAATCTCACAAAATATAGCAATGTTCTACATATGACGTTCACTGCAGTAGTTATTTTTTCAACTCAAAATTCTACTGCATATTTTCTTTAATTAACTTACTTAAAAGTCAACATATTAAATCCTTAAAGTTAATTATCCCTTAACACACAAGATAAGTACCTATAAATAATATGAACAGAAATAATTCATGTTGGCATTATTTGTTGATAACTATTTCGAATGTAGCATACTTCCGCTTTCATGCATAAATTATTATGTGTACGCGAGCTTTATTACATGTAAGGGGTTTACAAGGACGTTTCCATTTAGAACGCACCGTAAAATTCCTGGGATTTTCCCCATTTCCTTTCCAAATCTTCCGCATAATAAAATTTTAGTCCTCTTATAAATTCATAATTCATGGAGTCACACTTTCAAGCTTGCCGTGCGCTAAGCTATGCCGTTGGGACTTGAGTTTTTGTTGTGTAAAATCCGTGGGGACACAGCGAAAATAACAAGTAATGAGAATAACTGACACAATTCCGATACAATGTGAGGTACCAAAAGGTAATACTACCTCATCAACTTTCAAAATTCTAATATTTGTAGTATTAAAATCAACACCAATTTAAGGTTAGATAAATTAATTTAATGCAAGTCACAATGTGTCGCCATCTATAGAGATTTTAAAAATCTGATTAATAAATGATGTCTAAATAATTGGGGATACAGTCGAGAGAGAAAAAGGAATATATTTTAAGAAATCTATTAGTTTTTTCTCTAAAATGACTTGATTCCTTGTACCTTTCTACTTTATTTTGATTTAACGTCTTTTCAAAAATTTACAATTTCAAATCGGTTGCTAATGTTAGAACAGCAGGTTTCGTATCTCCCTTAATGAATGAATTTATATTCAGGCTGCAGGTTTACAGATGAATATAATTTTTTCCCGTGTTCTTCCTATTCTGTTCTGTTAAATAATTCAACAAGAACAACGTAAATTTCCTTAAAAATTACGTTTCATCAAAATTCGCCACGCACTTTTATAATATCGCTTCAAAGCCGGAATTTCTTGAGACTTAGTGCCCAAAATGTTTTTATAAGGGCTAAGAATGTATAGATTTCCCGCATATTACACCCTTCCTAACTTACCTAACATTGCATTATTATAAAACAAAACTAAAAACCAATTTAATGGAAAAGTAATGATTCAGTAAAGTCAAATACAACTTCATGCTTTTGCGAATTGCTTGACTTGACTTGGTCTTCTATCGTTGCTATTAAAATGATTAACGAAAAAATCAAATTGTTTTTAAATGTTATTTGACTTTCCAAATACATGTAGATTTCACGTCATGTTATAGGGTTGTTCGGAAAGTCATTTCGTTTTTTCCCGACAGAGGATTTAATTGTATTCTTTTGCACCCAACTTCACATTTAAGCCGTATAATTTTTATATGCTTTGAGAGCTCATATAGCAAGGCTTGTGTGTGAAAAATTCCAATTAGTTCTACGCAGTAGTTTTTAGTTGGTGCCCTTTTAAATATGGAGAGCGATAAGCAGCATTTTCGACATATCTTTCTGTTTTATTACAGAAAGGGTAAAAATGCTGTTCAAGCCAGAAAGAAATTGACTGATGTGTATGGAGAAGGTGTGTTGACAGTACGTCAGTGCCAGAACTGGTTCGCTAAATTTCGATCCGGCAATTTTGATGTCGAAGATGCACCACGTTCGGGAAGGCCGGTTGAAGCTGATAAAGACGCGATAAAGGCATTAGTTGATGTGAACCGGCGAATAACAACACGTGAGATCGGATTGAGGTTAAATTTATCAAATTCAACAGTTTATGACCACTTGAAAGGCCTGGGATTATCCTCGAAGCTCGATGTATGGGTTCCCCATGTTCTCACAGAGAGAAATCTGTGTCGCCGCATTGACGTCTGCGATTCGCTTCTCAAACGTCACGAAAATGATCCGTTTTTGAAGCGCATCATCACTGGGGACGAAAAATGGGTTGTATACAACAACGTCAAACGCAAGAGGTCATGGAGCAAAAAAGATGAACCGGCTCAAACCATTTCCAAAGCCGATATTCACCAAAAAAAGGTGATGCTGTCTGTTTGGTGGGATTTTAAAGGAATCGTTTTTTTTTTGGGCTTTTACCGGATAACACAACGATTAATTCGGAAGTCTACTGTCATCAGCTGGACAAACTGAATGATGCACTTCAACAGAAAAGGTCAGAACTAATCAACAGGAAAGGTGTAGTGTTTCACCAAGACAACGCGAGACCTCACACAAGTTTGGTCACTCGCCAAAAGCTTTTACAGCTTGAATGGGATACAATGCTACACCCACCATATTCTCCAGACCTGGCACCATCGGATTATTATTTGTTCCGGTCACTCCAAAATTTTTTAGACGGTAAAACCTTCACCTCAAATGAGGAGGTCAAAAACCTCCTCGATCAGTTTTTTGCCAGCAAAGACCAAAAATTTTATGAGCGTGGAATTATGCTACTACCAGAAAGATGGCAAAAGGTGTTGGACCAGAACGGTCAATATATAATTTAATAAAGTATTTGTTTATTATACGAAAACTGTCTTTCCTTTCCACAAAAAAAAACGAAATGACTTTCCGAACAACCCTATAAATTGTGGATCCCTATGAAAGAGCGTTAAAACTAAATTGAAAAACTCACGCCAAAGGGAAGGTTTATCCATGGGCAGATTTTTCAACCATTGAAATTCTCATTGTTAAACTGTAAGTGTGGATTTTTAACGTTTTAAAGCGGCCTATCAAACGCTTATAATCGGATTGATAATGAAAGCTGACCCTGTGTTCATGGTTATTTTGGTAACATGACAAACGGGAAATTGAAATCGATCAGAAGCTTTTTAGAACAAAGGGTCGACAATCATATAAATTAAAAAGCACAAAAGTATAAATATAATTTCACAATCTCCTCACTTTTTCAAAACTGCCTCTTGAATATATGGCATTCTAAAAATACGTACTCTTGGTTTCTAAGAAAATGTTTCCAGTATTTTTCTTTTATGTTTATTTTAAACGGCTTTTGTAAAATGTTTTATTAAACTTAATCGCTAAAATGAAGATGTTGTTTAATGAGAAATTTCTGATTCATTGTAAACAGTGACGATATAAATTAACAGCCCCAAGTAGCACTGATTGAAGCACAGTCTCCGAGGAAATAATAAATATTGGCTTCTTTTGGGGTAGCTTTTCTAATATATTTCCCATGCGGCAAATATCTCAGAGAAGTTTAGATGATAAATTTAAGCAATTAAACGTGTTTTCTTTTGACATTATTTACTATTGGAAGAACTTGTACAAACACAGCGCGATCTACGCACAAGTTTTCGTGAAATAAATGTGTTGTCCATACATGATGGCAATTGCCGTCTGTTTATTTGTTTGTTTAACTTAATGCAAATTCGTCGCTTTTTCCCGGTTTTGTTTGTTTGGACAAGAGAGAACATTTCCTAAAATCTTATTCCACGATTTTGTTTCCTGATTTTCCATTCCATAATGCTGGGGTAAAAAACGGAGGGCGGATCAGAAAAGACAACACGCGTTTCCATCCCCATTGTTTTGTCAGATGCTACGGTTCCCATTGGCTTTTGAAGTTAACAATTCAAAATATTATTTTACGACCAACCGGTACTGCTAATAATGGGGTTTATTTAGAACCGATTCATGGTGTCTAAGTAAATTATAGGGTAAAATTCTTTTGTTTCTATCCTCCACTAGTCACAACCATTAATTATTGTGTAGGTATACATACATACACTGTATTCCGAAATATTTAAAGGGTAACATCTCGAGGCACTGTAGAGTGCATCTCGTTACAGTACCACAACGTAGGGGATGTAAAAGTTGTACACAGAAAGTATCCCAGTTAACGAGTAACCAGTAATTGCGAACGGTTACCGCGTTATTTCATCGGCTTTCGACGAAACACACATACCTATTGGAGACCTTCGCAACAGCTGATACGTAGACAAGTCAATTGTACGTAATGATTAGTAAAAATCTGCACTAGTTAGCGTTCGACTGGAAAAGTATTACCATAAAATACAAAAATAAGTTGAATGCAGAAATATGAAGCGAAAACCAATTTATTCACATGCAGAATATGCGGACATGGTGGTAGAATTCCCATTGCACCATCTGTATGTGTATCGGACGAATATGCGTTATCGTCATCATTACCGGAACAGTTGGGCCTTTCGGTAAGATCACTACCCTCAAGTTTATGTATATCAGTAAGTGGTGCAAAATATGCATGATAAAATAATAGAATAATAATTACCTAACTAGAATTTTTCAGTAATTTTCTTTAACAACCGAGATTTTAGGTTAAGGATACTAAATAAATCGTAGATCAATATTTCTGAGGGAAAGTTCAACGTAACAGATAATATCGTAGCTGTAAGGGCGCTGCGAAGTCGCTGAAGTATTATTCGATACGTGGTGGTCATGTAGAATGCCGAAAGGAATTTCTCAATTTATTTTTCGGCACCGTGAGCGATCTATATTATTATATCGGAGATAGTAGAGCACCATAAATCACTGCAGCTAATAGATCCGTCCAAAGGGTCATACGGTGCATTTTAGTCGGACAATACATGCACTTTCTATTACATATTTTGACCTCAAGGCACTTACTACCAAATAATTACATTATTCTTGGTGGTATATAAACAGAACGCAAGGCATACAACTCCTCCCCCCAATACTCCCGTCTCCTCCTCACACTAAACCCTTTTCCCAACTCAATCGTCTTTCCACTCATAACTTTTCCATTTCCTTCCCGGGGATGTACAACCTTCGGGTTAATCTTCCCACTTGAGGAGGGGTTTTAGTCGGTAAAAATCCGACACTACCTCCCTTCAGGAGGTGTCTTTTGAAGATTTCCCCTCCTCGAGGATAATTTGAACAAAAGAAAACAAAACACAATATGAATCAAGTTTCGAATATGAGCAAAGAAGGAGCTCATAACATAACGTCCAATCTCTTCCTGTAGATTACCTCTCAAATAGTAATCATTGCAAAAAATAAATACTTGATTAAAATAACTAAAGTCTTTTTATTTTCTTAACGCTTTCTGGTAGCCTGATATAAATATCCTTTTAGATAATTACTAACAACCATATTTATTATTACTTTCAAGCGGTTCAATAATAATTTTGGTATTGACAATAGGCTCGTCACCTTTCTGACATCTGTATTTTACCCTGTCGAATAAAGGGTAAATAAGTAAAAGTAAAGGAAGTTTTCTCGATAATTCCCTTAAGGACTGTATATCCTTCTAGTTTAACTTCATGCTGAAGTTCGAATGCGACATTTTCCCAGAGCAATTTCCACACACTTGTTTTGTTTATTGTGAACTTCAACATAATACATACACATGTTCTTAAAATACTTTTCGCCCCTACTCCCTGCTGTATTAACATTCACCTTGTTCTCCCAATAAGAGAAAGCTAATGCAGTTAAAGTATCCTATTTAGGTGAAATATGTCGCAAAATACCTAGCAATTTATTTAAAACTTTGGAGCATATTCATGCCTCTCTATCATGTTAAAGAAGGAAAAGAAAATGTTACACAATTTTGCTCTTACACAGGGAATACAACACAACACACTAACAAATTTATCATTAGCTCTTGTCTTCTTGGGGCCATGGTAACAAAAAAGGAACTAATTGAAAGAGAATTAATTGCTTAAAATTTTCTTTTATCTTGTTGGAGACCTAATGCTGACCGCTAAAAATACACCAAAGAAAGAGAATAAATTTCAGTCCAACTTAATTTCCGCCTAGAGGGGTTCGTTAAATAATTTTGTTTTTCTCCACAATTCCTTGCCAAATTGTTTCTTCGGTCTAATGGAAAACGTAAAGTAATCTAATTTCTACAAAAATAAATGGAACAATTTTAAGAAAGCCAAAACAATATTTTGCCAAAGTGTTTGGGTCAGTTAAATTAAAACGGTACTAACCACGAGTGCTAAAAAACATCCCATTTAAGAACTTAGTGCTATCATAAAACAAACATTAGATATTATATTTCTGTACAAATAACAAAATTTAATTGCTCATCTGATATTCTGAAGTGCCACTTAAATAAGTACTTTTAAATTTTTTTAGCATTGAAATAAACAATTATTAATTAACAAAAATATTTAAGTCTTTCATTCATAACTAATTATCCAGCGTTTTCATTTCCCTCTTAAATTAAATTGAGTTTTTGAATACTTTGATAAACATGTATTTTTGATTGTATTATTGATTACTGCGTTAGGAATTTTCCGCCAATTAATGCTGTTGCAAATAAAAATAGCTTAATCAATTAATTGAGATAAATAAGTAATGAAAAACATACGACACAATTGTTCATATGTTTTTAAAATTAATAAAGGTGGTAGCCGTCGAAGACCTTCGCAGACCCTGACCAAGGATATTTGACTTCCTTGTATGCATTTGAAATTAAGGAAATTTCCAATATAATAAAATAAGATAGGTTAAATAATGATAAAAGATTCACAAAGGCAAATCCACAAATAACATCTTTTACTCCCTTCTGCCTTCATTCGGTCCGTTTCATCTTTCTCACTCCAACCACCACCCTCCCACTCTCACGATTCCAAAAAGGAGGCTGAAGAGAATCATCCCCCCTATCCTCCGGCATAATCCGAAGAGACAGGCCGCAAACAAGCATTTGTAGCTGGTGGGAGTAAGAAGTTTTTTTTTAAACTTCATCAATTTGACCGGAAATTTATCGAGATTGATATGGCGTGCTGATGAGATCTATTAGGATCCGTATCCGGTGATTCCGTTAAATTTCTGACCAAGAGTTAGAGATATGCCCTTTATTAGGATGCGCCGTTGCATAATTCCAAATTCAATCATATTTGTCTCCGGAGCTCATTTCTCTACCGATCATCGAGCGAGAACTAGACATAAGTGTACAGTACCATTTGCAAAATTATTTAAACTGCCTCGTTAAAATTTAAGAATATGCTTTATTTTAAAGCATATTTAGCCAAAAATAATAACCAGTGAATTAACATAACATTCTGCACACCTATAAAACTTTTGCTTTGTTTTCTATTGTTAATTTATATTCATTTTTGTTTTAAGAAATTGCTAAACATTTTCGTCTAGTACTGTACAGTTCTAGCCGATGTCCTAAGACCGCCCATCGAGAGCTCTGCTCGTTCAAGCTTGTTCCAACTATTTCTGTCTTGCTCAGGCCTAGTGTGTATTCTTTCTATCTTTGCGCAGATTTCTTCAAGGTCACTATTCTAACAAAGTGAAATAGACTGTACTTGGTGAATATTTATTGAAAATTAGAGAAAATCTACTGATTTATTTTTAGAACGACATACTTGCACTACATATGACTTCATTTGTTTACTCTTTTGTCCATATACAGGTCGGAAATCATTTAGGCATAAATAAAATACGTTTATAAGTTTAATTAAACTTTCGGTTACCGTTATAGTCGGCAATCTTCTTACCGGCTTTATCAAAACGGTCGGAAGCCACCGACGCGAAAATTTTCTATTACTACATTCTACATCGTACAAGCGCTCTTTTATAACACCGGTTTAATGAAATTCTTTGGTAGAAGTTCTGGCGTTCATCGTCCCTGTCCCCCCCCCCCAAGTCCTTCTCATCGCACGACCCTTTGCCATTACTCTCACCGTGGAGCGGCCGGCGCATCTCTTCCACTTTTCCAACAACCAACGTGTGGTCGGCGGAAAACAAATTATGAAAAATGTGTCGTTTTCCGCAGGATTACTCCTTAAGACAGTCACGCCTCCGCCTTACTATGAACCTGAAGACGTTGACCGAAAAGCTGAAATATAAAGATACGACTGGAGCGTATATAACGTTCTCTCGAGGGGTAGTAACCCCGTGGTGCACTCCGAAATCGATACGAGAACGAAACAAAGAAAACAAGAAAAAGGCGAAATTCACGATCAAATAAGCGAATTTTAGTTTTTTTTCCTTTGAGTGAAAATTGCTCTTTCTATTTATGAACAACACCTTCAGACTATTTCAAAGTCTATAAATTTTTGCTAGTTTCTAAAAGGCTATTTATATTCATGAAAGTATACAGGGTGTTTCTGAAATGCAGGGGGTGGTAGAAGAGTACTATTAAACAATAAAATAAGTAAATATCTGTTGGCCCTAAAGTTCACTGTTATTGAAGAAAACGCATTTGAAAGTATTGTTTTATAGGCAAGGGCCAGTCCGGAATCAGTAAATCACGTAGAGAAATAAGACAATGCAACGCTGCATTAAATAACCTGATACCTACTTAATATCATCAATGTTTTATATCTTTTGTATTTTATTGTTCCTGTATTGTTTGTTGTTTGTTCGATTAAAGTAAGAGTGATATTAGATACTTACGAGTCAATTTGTAGTAATTATTTGTCTTTTTAACTTTATTTATTTAATTTAGTCAATCGATGCGCAGTTCAACAATATTACTTCAAGAATACAGTATCAATCATTGGAGTAGGTCAGTGTGTCACTGTTGAACAATTGTTGTTGCAATAAAGCAGCATGATATTTATTAATATCGACACATGGTGATCGTTTTTCACTCTTCCTTCATCTTCAACTCGTTCATCTGTCTTTATCTAAACCATCATCCATCCAGTTTTCCATTTCCTTGAGGAAGCTGAAGAAGATCCCTCACAGAAACTACATTCTAGGTCATTATGACAGCCTGTCCACCAGCGTAAGTTACAGGTAACGGTAATAAAGACTTTATTTTATGGATACCAATAGTTAAAACTGGATCAAACTCTATACTGTTATTAAAAATCCTCGATTAAAACTCATGCGTGCTCGCTTATTGTACGTTCTGAAGAGATGTTCTTCATAATAATCATAAGAGTAAACTAATAAATAATTCTGTATGGCGTTCGGTGCATGCTTCTTAAAATTAACTTAAGACTGACGCACAGTAATCTAATTCAGCTTAATTTAATCATATCATTTTAGTCTAGAAGTTGTGCAAGTATAATTTGCTTGCTACACAACGACGACAAAAAAACAGAGAATTATTAATTTGTTCATGAGCACATTTCGCCGTGTTTGTTCTATCAACATCGTTTTAATGTCGCAATCTTGTTTCACCGTCTTAATTTAAAGCTGGAAAGTTAACGCAAACAGATCCCGTGCAATTAAGTTTTGTTTACAGTTTGTCGTCTTGTAAGTCTACAGCCTGCGCTATGAAACACAGATTGAAGTTAGCGCCACTATTATGTTTATCTTACTCGAATGCTAGCCTCGCAATTAAAACTTTTATTGCTCTTCCATTAGTAAAAGGGAGATACTTGAGTAAATTACACTTCCTTCCTTGATTCGACCATTTCCGATGATATTACCGCGCTACATCAAAACCTTTACTTGCGAAGCCCGCATTATTCTTACAGCAAGAACTTCCAACAAAAATCACTAAGAAGTTGGGCAAGTTTTTACTTTCTCAGTAAACACTTGAAAAAACCAGGAATTATCTGGATGTCGATCTTCAATAAAATGGGAAATTATCTTCCTGTGAAAGTCTTTCACCGCACGGTCAATAGCTTTTAACTCTACTAAAAGTGAGCAATTTCAAAGTTAAATAGCTCATTAGCTTCTAGTTAAATGTTACATCAAACAATGCAAAAACAATCCCTAAAACGCTACCTTTGATGTGTAATTGATAAAAATTAATTGAATTTAAAGAATGAGATCTCAAAAGGCAGACCCAAGTTTGAAGGCAACTCAAAATATTAACGCTCTGGTCTAGTTAGGTCAAAAACTCAAATTTGAAAACATTTAAATGTTGTTAGCAATTAATTCAATCATTGAAAATCCAATGAATTATTTTACTATGAAATTACACTATCATAATTAACAATCTATAATTATTTATTTCAGTACCTCTACCTAATCCACGAAATTCCACAAAAACTGTTTTAACGTAATACTACAATTTAGTAGGTATTTAACTACTACCCATCTAGATGTACCTATACTTCCTTTACTTTCTGTAGCGATGTGACCTTCAGTTTGACCGGCGCAAAGTAGAAAAGAACAGCACTAGGCCAGAAAAGGAAGGAGACAACTCTCGGCCAAACTCTTAACCTACGAGAAGCGTATAATACGTACACTACTGCACGGAAAAATTGACCATTTTATCCACTACAATTGCATTGCTCAAATGTGCTGTTATTGGTACCATTTACTACTGAAAATATCAACGAGATGTTTATTTATATTTGAAGACATATTAAAGGATTTAACGCTTGTTTTCGATTCGCACTACTATTTATGATTGAACAAAACTTTTGGCAGGTACTGTATGAAAAAGTATGTTTAATGAACAAGAGTGGAGAGTATAATGAGCTTTTTACCTACGATTTTGTCAGCGGGCATCCAAGACATTGGAAGGGGCACATCGCTAGAGAAAGTAAATGAAGTATACGTATATTCCGCACAAACTTCTTTGTATGATGCTTTTATTAAAATATGGTTAGTTGCGAACAATGGAACCTAGATACTGTTCATTTTGTATGAAACAATGACAGAATTTAAACATAATACGTCACGATGAGAGGCGACTAATACCGTTATTGTCGAGACAAGTTTCCAGACAACTTTTACAGCATTAATTCCGGTTGGATTGAAAACGGATCCCAGGGTGCTGTCTGTATCGTTTTGTTTTAATTTCAACGGAAATTACATAACGGTAGCGTAACTAAGATGTACGTGAAGCTGGAAAATCGTCTTCTCTTGCTGTTAACTAATTGTAATCGTCTCTTAGCAGTTCCTACTGGAATGACAAAGCAAATTTCAGACTACGGAACCTACAGAAATTTACTCCTGTTATTATTGTTCTCGTTTAGCCTCAACAATTCGCAACTAATCCAAAATTGTTTTGACTCTATTTATTCCATCATTCAACAAACGAGATCTATCAATAGGATTTAATCGGTGATGACTAATCCATAAGTATACAAGGATATAAGTCTGTTTTGTCTGTTTGACACTAACACATTGACCTACTGCTACATAAACATCGTCAATTACACATTACCTAATTTAACCATTAACAAACAATAAATGAGTACAAAAATACAAAAGAAATACAACGTGGATGCTGTTAAGTAGCAGGTTATTGAATGCGGTGTTGCAATGTTGTATTTCTCTGTGATTCTACCAGGTCCGAATTGGCCCTGACCTGTACTTTCGAAAACGAAAGCAAATGGTTGGGTAAAAGTATTCCACAGATCATTTTTTTACTTTCCTACTGTTTTCGCCAAATCAATTGCACAATTATATTATATTACATTATATTATATTAT
>NW_020442461.1:1415967-1425501 GCF_000699045.2 Agrilus planipennis | reverse complement strand
TTATATTATATTATATTATCTAAAATACAATTAGCTGAAAGGCGTTCACATAAATGAAATGAATTCAAATGACTAAAGCAATAAATACTTCGATAACAATTTATTTTGGGATGGCTGCAGTTGTAATGAGCCCTGTTGTGTGTCTCGTCGTTTGGAAGAAGGAGTTCGACCGAATGTGGGCATCGCGATTGGTATTCCGCAAACGTTTGTTGCTACTTTTCCTGTCTCTCCCGACTACGTTTTGAAATTTATTATTCCCTTTATGTGTGGAAATCGTTTTGATGTTTCTCAAGAGTAACTGCCGAGTTTCGTGCGATGTAACAAGATTTCGGATTCCAAATAAAAGCGCTCCCCCTGCATCTCCGATGCGACGAACCGTCTACCGCAATACGCGCTATCATTCGGAACTAACATGCGTGAAGAACAAATTTTATTAAAAATATTGAAGCTGAAGATGCCATTTTGAAGTTACTCGATATCTTTTACAAATACCTCTAAATACAATTTTAAGGGAAATATATAATGCTGTTGTGTACATGGAGCTTTGAATAAAGGAAAACGAATGCTTTTCCGAAAAGTGTCCCAGAAATCTGGTGGAAGAAATCCGAAGCATTACAAAGGGATAAAAAGAAAGAATCATCTCACTCGGACTCGCAGGAGCAATGAGGAGCTCCTTGACTATACCTAAGGAGAACTCGGGGTCAAAAGAGCCGAGTTTGCCCGGCTCTGTGGTAAGCCTTATAAGGGTTAGATAGGTACCACCCGCACTAGAGGTTTCTAGCATAGTGAGTAAACCATAAGGTAGGAATCACCACATTAATAAAAATAAATTGAGGGCCCCCCACCAGCGTTACCTGTAATTTGCTACCACTCAAAGAGACAACCGAAATAATAAGTAATTGTTCTCCATTTTTTTAACCTCCATGGTTGTGGAGTTCAATCGAAATTGATCAAATAGCAGAAACATGAAGAAAACGACGCAGATGAGGATGACTTTTTCTTAGTCGCTGAAGCATATATGCAATCATGGATTTATTAAAATAATAATTAGTATTAGTGTTTGGCACAATATGTAACACCATCAGCGGGCCAAATACAGTCTCGTTAATTACTGACCAAATCGAAGCAGATTCAGTTAGACCAGTTGAAATACTTTAGTATGTAAATATTCACTTAGATGATGACGATATCTGTATTTGGATATTACCTCTAATGTGATATTTCATACTTAGCGCATTATAACAGAAATGCATTCTTCCCTCAACGGAAATTGGATTATAGGGTTGATAACCCAGCAGCGTCGCAGAAAATTTACGGTCTCTAAAGTGCATTTAACAATATAAAGAGACACCAATCGTCTGAACGTAGTAAAAAAGGGGTCGGAAATTCCTTTCCTCAAAACTGCTATGTCTCGGGAGACTGTAAATAAACGACAAACTACTTTAGCGGTTAAGATAAGTAGCGAAATCCTTAAGAATGGCGTACCTCCTTATCTCGGAAAACAGCGATGATACTAAAATGACTTACCGCAATGTTTTCTGCTCGGCACCGGCGCGACGGACGCTCGCCTCCCGTTCTAAATGCAAATATACAATAAGTAAGAAAAGTGTCCGCATGACGAACGAAATTAAGAGTGCACGAAATGCTGCAATCTCAAATTTTATTGACAGTAACTTGGTTAAGTGCAGTGTACGCGAACAGTTTTATTTTCACTGATAAGATGCTAAACCGACCGCGAACCTATTCGTTGCTGTCGTAAATTTTGCATAAAGAGAACCGGCCACAGAATCGTTGAAGATGTAAAGTACAACCTCATATCACAAATTACTTGATGCTGTTACTGCCCATTAGGTTTACTCACAATATTTCTCGAATTATCTGGCATACTAACCTGTGAACAATAATGTATTGTAGCGACCACGAGCGTGATTGTGTGCGATCGGGCATACGTGTGTGTGAGCGGCTTATCGATTCTCCGACTAGCCGCGGGCGCTTTTCTTCATGTGCGCCGTATTTGTAAATGTGTGTGTCGTAGCTGCGTTCCGGGAAAGCAATTAAACCGTTCAAAGAAAACGAGACTTTCTGGACGGCTCGAGAAAGTTCCCGAAAGGAAGCAAGGGAGTATTTAAAAGAAGAGACGATCGCCGAGTGGAGTAGAAATAAATTGACGGTTGCAGAAATAAATAGACAGTGATAGAAGTGAAATAAATAGAACAGTGAATTGGGATATATCAGCAGTATTGTAAATAAATAGAATTATTACTTAAGTTAGTAAAAATTTAATAGTGTTTTTAAGTCCTTTAGTAATAATTAGTGTAAATAAATAGTTTTTGCCGTTGTGAGTCTTAAAAGTTAATTTGTTAAACCCATGAACATTGCAGTATGTTAGCAAATCAGGAAACATTTTCGGGATGAATTCCGATCATCAATAAACCGATTACTTAAGTAAATGCTTTCTCATAATCCTAAAGGAATTGGATCTCTAGGGAAACCACGAAGAAGAGATTATTGATCACCTAATTACACCTAAACACAAACATAGAAAAAGAAAAAAAGAAAAATTAGACAATCCACGAGTAGGTGAACCATCACAATACATTTCAAAATGTGCTATCATTACTTTGTTGAGCTCATATTCGGATAATTGTGAAATATGTTTGATAATGTAAGAAAATTAAAAGTCCTGGCACTTTTTGATGCAACAAGGATATGTTTTCTCGATTATTGCATTGATTATATAATTTTTTTTATTTGTTGTCCAGATGTTAAATATTTTTGGATGAACGGGTTATTACTTTGAAAAAGTTTTGTAGTGGCCTATAATAATTGATTTTTATGTTCATCAAAACCTTCATATGTTTGTCTAATATTTACAAATAACCTCATATTTTATAAAAATATCTATTTATCTTTTATATAAGCTTTCTGTCTGACTTGGAAAGAATTTTTAAAGGAAATAAAAATTGATGTATACTTCATTTACTTTCTCTTGCGATGTGTCCCGTCCAATGATGCGCTCTGGCAAAATCGTAGGTAGGGAGAAAAAAGCTCATTATACTCTCGACACTTGTCCATTAAACATACTTTTTTATACAGTACCTGCCAAAAGTTTTGTTCAATTATGAATAGTAGTGCGAGTCGAAAACAAGCGTTAAAGCCTTTAATATGTCTTCAAATATAAATAAACATCTCGTTGATATTTTAAGTAGTAATTGGTACCAATAACAGCACAGTTGAGCAATGCAATTGTAGTGGATAGAATGGTCAATTATTCCGTGCAGTACTGTACGGATTATACGCTCCTCACCGGTTAAGAGTTTGACCGAGAGTTGTCTCCTTCCTGTTCTGGCCTAGTGCTGTTCTTTTCTACTTTGAGCCGGTCAAACTAAAGGTAACATCGCTACAGAAAATAAACGAAGTATAATTGAATAATATTACGAATCGATATGCCAAAAGCATCGTCTACTGTATATATAAAACCCAAAAGAGTATATGTTTGGATATCAAGTTTAAACAAATTAAACAGCTTCAATACATTTAAATAAATCGAAGACATCGTACTTGAACGTTTAATCGATAAATTAATTTTATCTTCATTATTCTCGATCCTATTTGTAAATTGTCAATAACACAGCTCTTAAAACTTCTATAGATAGGTATCGAAGGAATTCCCAGAGTAGCAATATTTCCAACACATAAATTGTACCTACAGCTATCGCCTCTACTAATTACGAAGGATTATTAAATAGGCCTCTAGCCTCTATACAGCACAGGCTAATTGACAACCAAACATTGGGATTTTCAATTACATGCAATCCTTAAAGGGCGGCATCGCCTTCTGAAAAATACAATAATGTATAGAAAAATTCATAGAAATGTCTTCAGTCATCTTTTCATATAAAATATAAACTATCTTAAGTACAATAAATACAATTAAAAAAAATGAAGAATAGGTAATACGCCCTGTTCAAAAGATCGTGAGAGTTCAGTAGGTGATACCTATTGGCTGAAAAAACATATTTCACACAGTCACCAAATTATGACATAAAAGTTTGTTAGGTACACATTCTGCCTTATCTATATAGTTGAACCGTAAACGTTATTTATGTTATTAGGGATTCTTAGAAGTCCCGACTATATTTTATGTAAACGACATTAACGTCGCCGTCGGTAAATAGAGGAAAGGTATTTTCTCATACGTTCAATAAAATTGTTATTAAAATTAGCTTTATTTGCTATTTATTCGACGGACGGGACGTTCCGTTAAATTTCTTCGAAGCATAAACGCTTGACGGAAATAATGAGCTTTTGGAAGTGGCAGTACATTTTACTGTCGAAATAAAAACACATTATTATAGAAATTACACAGCGTATATTCAACATTACTATAAGATTCGAACTTCAAAATACTTAAATTGAAGCAAACTGTTTCAAAGGAATTGTAGATTTAATTAATTTCAAAAATTAATATCCTTATACAGGTATTACATCGCCATCTAGTAAGAAGTACATAAACGTTCTTACTAATAATCAAGAGCTCCATAAGTCTTATAATTATATTTAGAATTATGTAAGTATTAAATGGAAGTTATTTCCACAATCGTGCTCTGCTTGCAAAGCTCTTTCCGAGGGTAAGCACCCTACAATAAGTATTAGGTAGAATTATAACCTATTTTGTACATATTTTATGGCGACACCTTGAAATTAAATCTATTCTATCTATATATATAAAAATGAATTGCTGTTTGTTAGTCTCGCTAAAGCTCGAGAACGGATGGACCGATTTGGCTAATTTTGGTCTTGAATTATTTGTGGAAGTCCAGAGAAGGTTTAAAAGGTGAATAAATATGAAAGTTGTTAACTATCTTTCAGCTTATTTGTCACAAATTAATTTTTTTTTATTAATTATGGATTCCTTTTGTTTGTTTTAAGTTTACTTTATACAAAAGTTTAGGACTTTTATTTATCGACTGAGGCAGTACGAAGTCTGCCGGGTCAGCTAGTATTTTATAAATTTATAATGATATTCGTCTCTGAACGCGGATTTAGGCATTATGTGTGATGAATTTCAGTTCGACAGCTTTCTTAGTTTAGAAGCTTTTGATAGTCAAACGTAGGGATAGACAACGTGGCCTCACGAATGGGGTTCCTTGGAACCCTTGGAGTACGGAACTCTTTAGAAATATTCTAGGTAACTTTCCACTTGGGCATCGTTTGAAAGAGTTCTTTGAATGGAACACATATATATCCACACCTCTTTAGTTTTTTCTTCAAACAGCGAAGAAAATCCCAGAAAATATCGTCACATAAGAAAGTGGAATGAATCTTTAAAAGCGCTTATATTTTGTTTTTTTTTCTTTTTTATTATCAATTCGACTACATCACAGTTCTTCATTTTGTTTGTCTGTCACTTTGCGAAAAGTGTAAATTTTATTTTAGGCTTGTGTCTAAAAGAATGGGAAACAATTTCATGTCTGCGTATATTGCATCTCCATCATATTTAGAATGGAAGTAGACGCTACGCTTCGTGAATCGAAAACATAGAAATTTCCCCCGAGAAAGCCATGGAAATGGCTTACCGAGTTTCTCGACTTGTTCGTGATGAATCTATAGCTCACTTTGACAATCGAGTTAAAGCAACTTCATCTCGCCGCTCCCTTACTGTAAAAAGGTACGTAGACAATTTAATTCTGTTTCAAAATATCTCAGCAAAGGTGTACCTACTTAATACGCAAATAATACTGACAATTTTGTCTAGAATGGAATCACATTTCTGGCAGATGCTTACTCGAAAACACGTCACATGCAAAACCTTTTCCAACAATTTACTAATACAGTAGAACCTTGATAACTTAACATTACTTAAAATAAAAACCCTCTATAACTTAAACGAATAATATGAGCATCGCACTTCAGTAAGCGCAGGGTCGTTTCGCCTTTAATAAAAAGAAGTCACTTCTTTGCTCGCGAACGGTTAATTTAGAAATCCGAAAAAGGTTGTTAAAGGTGTATGTTTGGAGGACGGCGTTGTACGGGTGCGAAACATGGACAGTGGGCGCGGCGGAAAAGAAAAGGTTAGAAGCTTTCGAAATGTGGTGTTATAGGGGGATGATGAGGATAACGTGGGTAGAAAAGGTTAGAAATGAAGAGGTATTGGAAAGAATAGGAGAACAGAGGACTCTATGGAAGTCAATAAAAAATAGGCGAGATAGGTTGGTAGGACACCTTCTCAGGCATGAAGGTCTAGTCAGAGACAGAGAGGATGTGGGCTGTTCTAGTTTTAGGGAAATGCGAAGTTTAGCTCAGGATAGGAAAGAGTGGAGGTACGTGTCGAACCAGTCTTAGGACTGACGACCTTATGATGATGATGACCTCAGCAAGCAGTGAAAAGTGGTTTGAATTGGAAGAAAGT
Source organism: Agrilus planipennis (assembly GCF_000699045.2). Classification (NCBI taxonomy): domain Eukaryota; kingdom Metazoa; phylum Arthropoda; class Insecta; order Coleoptera; family Buprestidae; genus Agrilus; species Agrilus planipennis. The sequence continues at coordinate 1,419,089 of NW_020442461.1, read as the reverse complement.
CTTCTATGTAAAAGACGAAGAATTGCTGAATTTCCTAATTTAGAAAAATGCTTGTTGTTTACATGGTTTAGACAGTGTAGAAATATGTAAAAACATTAGTGTTAGTGGACCTATACTAAAGGAAAAAGCTGAAGTTTGCTAAGTCACTGGAAATCCATAATTTTAAGGCTTAACCTAATCCTTAGTAAGTAAAAACCTCAATAACTCAAATTATTTTACGTTTCCCATAGTCTTTATTTTATCGAGGTTCTGCTGTACTTAATACAATAATAAACATTCAAAAACACTGTTTGCCGTGAAATCAGAAGCAATATTTTCTCAAACGGAGCGAATGAACCTCGATACCAAAAACACTATATACAAACTTTATTTACAAATGAACTATTAACTATGAATAACGGATTGCAACTACAGGAACAACGAAGAAAAATTTGAATTAAAAACGCGAGTTAACAAGAAGAAGAACAAAACGTAACTACCTTTACATTATGTGACAAAATCCAAAATTGTTCTGGTACCACCACCAATACCTGGTATGCAACGAAGGAATACGAGCCAAAAGTCAATAAGGGGAAAACCCAACAAGGTATGACTGCTTCGACCTATGAAATTCTTATAACCTGCATACATTTGAAGACCATCGATAATAAAATAAACAAAAGTGGTTGGTGTTGAAAACCTTCGCAGAACCTGACCATTGGTACCAAATCAGCCTATTATTGTTTGCAAAATAACATCAAGAGATATTTGACTATCTTCTATTCATCAGAAATAAACAGTGGTAAAGTTTCTTATTTTTATATTTAGTAAGTATTAAAATGTAGTAAAGAAGCAAACTATTTAAAAAAGTTGTTCCGTTGATTCGTTGGTCGAGTTGTACATTGCTTGTTTTCCGCGTCTATTACTTTTTTACTCATCATAAATTCTACCTCTACAACCCCTTTCAATTCTATAAATGAAAAGGGTGCGGTACTTATCGATGACGACGTACCTATGCGCATTATTATTTTCAGAAAATGCATGTTTCCGTTTCAATATCAGATCCAGACGGGGTTTTTATGATTCCTTGCGGAATAGAGATGATAACTATAAATAGAAAAGTTAATCGGTTTTTGTGTGTGAGTCACGAAACTTTATATGTACGTGTGTGCTTGTATGCGTTCGCGTATGGCGGTGTTTTGTGAGGGTAAGTTGTATTTGCGGAACCAACTGATAACTGGGATGACCCCCGATTCCTGATTAATAGCCTCCTAGGGAATACGTTGACTGCCAAACTTATCCCATCCGCGTTATCTCCGCTATAGTTTTTGCGTCTAGGGAACAGAATAAGGGAGCAAAAGATAAGGCAACCGAACCCAGTCGTAAAAGGATCTATTCACAAAGAGAGGCGTGTTAACTCTAATAATTGCTCGAGGGTGGGTCTCACTCTCTCAATGATCATGGATTATTGATAATTTAATTTCCAAGTTATTGTTTCCTTTAGGCCTGTAACATACCGATATTGTCAAGCCGATTCTCGGAATCAAAAATTATCTTATATATTTACACGACGACCCGAATGATTCAGTGAATAAACAACAACAAAACGCGCCAATTTAATAAAAGAAAGCGAATAATTTGAAATGATGAAACGGAAAACTCTAGACAAAAATTTTCAGTCTCTCAGAGTCTTTCAACATCTCTGAGATCGCCTCTCACAGTCTCTCAGTTATTGCCTAGGTGTTTTTATGGATCTCTCACAGTCTCTGTATGAGAGACTCGAACGATAAAATTGTTAATTCAGAGATTCGAGTCTCTCACAGAGAGACTGAATGAATAAAACTGAAAAATTGAGAGACTCGAGTCTCTCGTAGAAAGACTGGGATCTGTGTTTTAACCATGTCTATCGAGACACCACTTATTGAGAGATTCGAGTCTCTCGTTCAGAAATTCGAGTCTCTCGTTCAGAGATTCGAGTCTCTCGTAGAAAGACTGGGATCTCTGTTTTCACCATGTCTATCGAGACACCACTTATTGAGAGATTCGAGTCTCTCATTCAGAGACGCTTAACAGTTTTTTTGACAGACTCTCTCAGCAACACCAGAGAAACTCGATGAAAGACGGAGACTCGAGTCTCGCTTTCAAAGACTCTGAGAGACTGAACATTTTTATCTCAGGAAATTACAATAAAAAATTTGAGTGTAAGTTGTAAACAAGAGAATACAAATCATATGAAAAAAAGGCAGCAGTATTTTCCAGATACATACGAGTAGAGAGTAACTATAACTAATCGGGTTTAGAACTACTATTCCCGGAGGAACACCTAAAAAATTTAATATTAGACGGAAAAGGCATAACGGAAGTAGAATAATCCGACCCTTATGTAGTAATAAAGGGAGACAGAGCATTTGTCAACAGTAATATCAGATTCCAAAGTAATGCCGTAGCTTTGTAATAGGACTCTTGGGCGATATCACGAATGACAAGGAATCTAATCTATCCCAGACAATAGAAGATAGTAAATGCGTTTCATATGATGAGACTAAATCAGCAATCTTTAACTTTATCCAATAAAACATCCATCACATATTAGCATTTTATTCTTGTAATACATGTCTAATAAATACCAGCTGAAACTGAAAAAAATACAACGTGTAATTATACAACACGCTACTGAAGTGAAACATCTTCAAACACACAAACATACCCCTATCCCGGGGTTAAGGAATTGATTTAATGGTATTATTTGTACACTATGTTTCGCACGGGTGCAATGATAGTAAATATACTATAGAATGTCTTTATATACAACAATCAAACAATTTTTTGTCGTTAGACAATTCAAACCGGCCGGTACCGCCGCAACCGCTATGTCCCTGCATTTTAAGTCTGTAATATTTTTGAAAATATACATTTAAATTACATGCTGTAAAGGGCCATACTGATCTATATTAAATGCACAATGTATTTAAAAGTACTTAATTGGGTAAGGAATTATGCTGTATTGCTTAAAATCGCTTCGTAAATAAGTAATTATTTCCCGTAAAAAGTAAAGAATAAAAAATGGTTATTGTGGGTTATCCCTAAGAGATAGACATATACCATCCCGAACTTTTTTGTAGACCTTTTTAAGGTGTACAATA
>NW_020442461.1:1410764-1414614 GCF_000699045.2 Agrilus planipennis | reverse complement strand
ACTCCTTCCATCCTCACTTATCTGACTTCCTAGGTATCTAAAATCAGCCACTTCTTCTAATTTTTCGTCTCCTATCTTTATATTCGCTCTTTCCCTGCTTTTTCTTCCCTTGCATACCAGTATTTTTGTTTTACTTTTATTTATTTTCATACAGTACTGTTTTGTCAATACCACTTCCATTTTATTGAAAGCTATCTCTAACTCCTCCTTGCTAGATGTTAATACTGCTATAATACTTGTAAAATTAAAGAATAGCACAGAAAAATAATGCGATGTGTTCAATATTCTTTTTAGTACGGCATGTAAAAATGAAATTTTGGATTACAAACTAAGAGCAATAATAAAATAGATCTAGCTGGACGCTTTACCACATTATAAGTATATTCTAAACAGTAGGATTAGTAAAGCTAATAAACAGTTCTCGAATATAACCGTTCAACGAACACAACATTGATTTACGACCGCCTGCAAAAACGCCGACGTTTTAGACCAAAGAAGTGACCCTACTGTATAGAACATTTTTATACTATGGTGATTCATTTGTCCCGAGTATAGTGTCAGAAAAATTTTCATTTAACGATAGTTAAGTAAGTATTAAGAGACTTGTTCTTTGATTAATTGCAGAAGTTTGAAAAATGAGGGCCGTAATCCTTTTAGCACTTGTAATCGCAGTCGCCTCCGGGCGGTCATTTTACCCCAACGGCGCTTATCAGCACAAGATCAAGGATCTGAACGAGCTCCTTTACCGACTTCGCGGCGTAGCGACGAAACGTTGCGCTAACCTCTTCTCCGAGGGCTGTAGCAGCGGCGGATTAACCGATTCCTTGATCGACGAGGAATATTTAGCAAACGGATCGCCCGGCAAAAGATGTACCAACCTGTTTACAGAGGGTTGCTCCAACGGCGGTTTAACCGACTCTTTACTGGACGAAGATTATTTGAATAATCAGTCACCTGGCAGACGCTAATATTTTTTTTTTGGGATGTAATACATACACAATTGATTTAATTAATAAGATGATGAAGTAAATGTGATGTTTATTTATTTTTAAAATTCCATTCCAATAGAATAATAGGTACTTATAACTTGTAAGTAATCAATTAATGTTTTATGAAATCCTACAAATAGCGCGGTAAGTGCCATCTGTAGTACAATGCTACATTTAGTGGAATTCATTATGCTTAACAGGGTCCATTTAAATAGATGGATATCTACTTGCTGAACTGAAACCACGGCGTAGTTCACCACTACCTGATAGGCACTTTACCAAAATCGAACAAAGAAAGCATTGTACTACAGATGGCGCTTAAAGCGCCATTTGTAGGATTTCATAAAGCGCGCTGAGTTAAGGCAGTTAGAGTTAGTGTCGAAACTGTCTGCGACGCGCTGATGAGATCCAACAGGATCGAAGAATTTGTTAAACGTTGTTGTGTATATTAGAGTTCTTAATGATGCATATTTTTTTTTGTTTCAAATGTTTCCGTTTTCGTACAGTTCATTGCTCCCAATTTACTTTTTTTTTTTGTATGTTAGGAAGGTATCGGATTTGTATTTCTGTTTTTGGGCAATTCTGTCGAGGTAGCTGGAGCTTTGTATGCTTAGTTTAAATTTGCCTAAAGCTTAAATTTGAAAGTGTTTCGTGTCGTATAAACGGGCGCGAATAGGGATAAAAAGACGACTAATATCACAATGTAAGCTTCTAAATTAGTCGTTAATCTGTTTGGCTATAAGATAAGCCCTGTAAATATACACAGAGAAATGTACGCGAGAGCGTTAAGCAATTTTTAGTTTGGGTCGTAATCCCAGGCGAACGAGGCAAAATATGTAAAATTACAAACGATCCCCTGATTCTGAATATTCATAAAGAGACATCTGCATTGCAAATATATTCTTCATTAAGCGACGCTCAAACTTCTGCACAATCCCGGAGCGTACAACCGCTAATTATTGGTTATTAACATCTAATAACGCCTTCGTCAACTATCCCCAACAAATAAGTTCCATTAATATGTAATTCAGGTATTCATAAGTAGCTGAAAAATTGTAAAAATTATTGTACTTTTTATACACATACTTGTAGAACGTTTGCATGCTTCTCCAAATAGACACCGTACTTAAATAGTATAGGTATTTCAAAATATCAGAACCGGACCTTGTTGAATCTCTTTTTGCTACACATCCATTGGTGTAATGTTATTCCTTTTCCTTCTTTGAGTGTCCGCTGCAATTCTTACCTGACATCTCTTTTCTATGTTTACGATATTCCCTACAACGCTTGTCGTGAGCAAAAGCAGGGGTTATGTCATCAACCGTTGAAAGAAGAAGTAAATGTAACAGTTTTATTACGGACTATGCCAATTTTAAAGGTCCCAACTGTATAAATTGGTAGAAAGCAATAAATAGATGTATTTTTGGCCATGATATACTGTATTACCTATAACTGTGACATCTTTCGAGAGTAAAATATTTCACAAAAAAAATATTGTGATGTAAGATACTAAGGAGGATGATAGACTTAGTCGTGGAAAGGGGTAGGTGTTGTTGGTAACGGATTTACGCTTAAAAACCGGCAGGGTGCAACTAGATGCATCAAAATTTGCGGGACGCCAAAAGTTGAAGGGCTATTAATTATTAATACCTTTTCTACATTTTTGTCTCTTGTTTTTCAGAAATAAGTTTCTTTTGATTCACTATTTCAAGTGATAAATAGGTCACAACCAGTTTCGTGTTCGGGTGATTTCGGATCATTTTTTTGACGCTAACCACTGGACTTTGCAAAAACTTGATAAAACGTCGAAACAGCTCGCGGTCTTATCAGAAAAAAATATTTTTAACACTCGGTAGATACCGTTCAGAGCTATTTCATTTCAGTAACTTGTATTCTATATACCCCCCTATTATTCTGATACGGCATATTTGATATAAATAGCAAATTTGCAATTTAAACTCGGATACCTTTTTGTTAAGTGCCATTCGTGAAGATCGAGTAATTTATCAAGTTGAAGATCAAAAGAGAAAATTTTTAACCAAAAGCAGCACCGACTTTTTTTTTCTTTTTAAAAGAAGTTATTCGAGTGAAAATTAGTTTTCCGTTCGAGGCTTTGAAGTAGCGCCACATTAAATGGCATCGACTTGTAAAAAACTTTTTTAATGGTAATACGGAACAGATGAAAACTTTAATGGGAATTGTGAATTAATTTCTGTCAAGACATCCAAAAGTTGCTTGCACAGCTCGAATGATCGCGACGAAAATTTAATAATGTGATGAGATTATTCAATGTAGTATGTACTTAATTCGGAATTTTTCACTTTTCAGACCCGCGTATAAAACGAGCATCTCTATGATTAAATTCCATGAATTGAAATTAACTCAATATACTTATAGTTAATTCACCGACGTTTTGTCTTTTTACTGAGATTTTCTCAATAAGCTCCTAATCATAAACAGTCAAAACAATCGCTAAATTCCATTCTCTCTCTACACAATATGCAAAAAAAGCCGATTGTTGAAAGCTTTTTCTGATAGTACCAGGGTCAATTGAAAAGTCCCCGGCCTGACACATAGATGGCGGCATCAGAACTAAATCCATATGATTTTCAGTTAGTCCTAACCTTCAAAAGACGCATCTATAAATTTGACGGCTGTCGGATCATTAGTTTGTGAATTATAGCATTTTTAGTGAAGCAACTTTTGTTATTGTGAAAAAAATGGATAAAAAGGAATTTCGCGTGTTGATAAAATATTGCTTTTTGAAGGGAAAAAATACAGTTGAAGCAAAAACTTGGCTTGATAACGAATTTCCGGACACTGCCCCAGGAAAATCAACCATCAAGGATTGGTATGCTAAG
>NW_020442461.1:1400920-1409539 GCF_000699045.2 Agrilus planipennis | reverse complement strand
TCATTTGTTATCCAGGGTTTCCTACTTTCGTTTTGTTTAAGACCTAGTACCTCTGTAGCTGCTGACTTTAGACACGTTTTAATGCAGTTCCATTCTGTCTCTATGTCCCCGTCATTCGTTTCTCCAGCCGCCATTAGTATTTCGTCTGTCATTTTACCTAGCCTATCACGCGCTTCGTTACATTTTAGCTTTTCTAAGTCGAGACGTCTCCTACCTGCCCTCTTTTTCAGAATTTTGAATTTAAGATTGGTCTTCATAACTACTAAATTATGATCGCTATCTATATCTGCTCCTGGATAACTCCTATAGTCCTTCACTTGATTTTTAAATCTTTGCCTAACAAGTATGTAATCTAATTGATATCTCCCTAAATCACCTGACATCTTCCACGCATAGCACCTCCTATCTCCCCTATCATTTCTATTGCCTGTTATTGATCCGTCTTTACCTTTACCTATTACTGCGCTGAAATCTCCTAAAACTATTAGGTTGTCCTGTCCATTCGCTAAACTTAACACGTCTTCTATATCTGCATAGACTGTTTCTACGTCTTCATCACTGTAAGATGATGTAGGCATGTAGACCTGCACTAATACCGTTCTTACCGGCTTCGAGTTTAATTTAATCATAACTATCCTGTCGCTTTTTTGTAAATAACTTTCTACACTTTGCCCTGCTTTCCTACGCATTACAATTCCTACCCCCGAATTACCTTCCACCGAACCTGTGTGTATCATTCTAAAGTCTCCACTCCAGAAGTCTCCGGCTTCGGGCCAACGGACTTCACTGATGCCTACTATATTTAATTCTACCGTATTCATCTCCACTTTCAAGTTTTCCGAATCCCCTAACATTCCACTCTCCGACTCTGTAGTTGAACGTTTTACTAGGGATCAGAATGTGGTGGTTTCCCGTTGCCTTCCACATCGCAGTATTGTGCATTCTAATAGTATCATCGGTTTCTTTTAAATTATATTTGATTTATCTCTGATCTGTGTCATGAGACAGAAGGTGCATATTTGAACATACCCATGTAGGAAATGCTAAGCTTGACGAAAGAACCAGGGGTAGCACAAGACTAGGTAACCGGGCATTTTAGCTTGGGTCAATGGTCACTAACGTTGGATAGAGCCTGTGCCAGACTTGGATATTCTTAATTATTATTTAATTTCTCTTAGAACTGTCAACAGCGTGCTGATGAGATCTAAAAGTATTGATCGCAGTCAACGTCTGACTCATTCGAACATACGTTTTGTAAATACCTTGTTAATTTGCCTTTAAAACGAATATGCTGCATTAAATTGCAATATTTTTGTGTGTCAACTTTCCCTATTTACAAATCTTCACACGAACGAACCTGCGAACAAAAGCGAGTGAGAATGTAAACAAATGACAGTGTTTTGTCTGCGTTATATTGCAATTAATTTGACTAAAAGCCACAAAAGCCCGATCGGTAATGAAAATTGTTTGAAAATTCCAGCCGTATATTGAATTTGACAAAACGTTCTCCCAACTTTAATAATAATGGATAAATTCGAACGAATGAGGGCCGCAACTCGGTCGTGTGGCTTTGTCATTTGCAAACTTGTCAGTGTGATAATACAACATAAAAGACGCAAGGAAAATACTCGAGTGCGTAGCCTGCAGCGAGTTTGAAAACTTGGTCTCTTGTGAAACTGCATCAGGAAATGATTAAAGTATTTTCCCAGTAGGCAAAGTCGCATGTTCTCTTTGTGCGCTGTGCATCTTCCCAACCACACACATATTCGTGTGCTTATATAAATAACGCCCAGTTTACCTCTTTTAAAACCTGCTTCACAAAAGCCCCGAAAGTTTAATACTAAACACGGACGAAATTATCGCAATGTAGGCACCATGTAAAATGTACGTATACATCCAATCCGGAACCTCATTAACCACAAAATCGCCCATAGCACTTGAAACCATTTCCACCATAACCTAACCTAATTCCTTAGAGTGTATCACATAACCCTTAATAATAATTAATAATTGTATAATGATTGTATACATGTCGAGCAACAATTTAAATGGTTATTAGGTTAAGACATATCATTGGCAAGTATGCAACCAACTACAGTGTAAACTCTTTATAACGTCACTCGATTTAACGACAAACTCCTTAAAACGTCGAAATTGCTTGACTTTGGTTGGTTTACATTGTTTTCTATACAATATTACACTCTATATAGCGTCACGCTCACTCTATTTAACGACAACAATGCGGCATTATAAATCATTGAGCAGTACTTTCTAAGTTGCCGAAATAGATAAGAACTGCAGCTGTGTACGTTGTTGAAGAAGACGATCCTGTCCCTCCACCAAGCATCAAACAAGCACTTGATGCAGCGAAACTATTAAAAAAATACTTTTTATATAATCAAGTTGATCCAGCAGTATCTCAAGATATGAGTAAGATACGTAACCAAATACAATTAAAATATTGGAGCAGCAAAAAACATCAGACGAAGATAACAGGCTATACGCAATGTATGAATAATAATGTTGGTGTGCAAAATGTGTACTATATTGGTAAATGCATATTATTATAGAATAGTAAAATAATATCTTTTATTTCTCTCCATTTAACGACCACCCTTTATAACGCCGAAAGTGTCGTTATATAGAGTTTACACTGTATATATAATAGTGACATTTAGACCCGGCCATATTTTTCCAATTGTTTTCTTCCATTTCGAATATGTCAAAATGTCACAATTTCTAAATATCCTAGCCCAAAAAACAAAAAAAAACAATTTCTGATCGTTTTGAGACCCAGGAAAAACAAAAAGTCAATGAATTCTGAATTTTAATCTGACCTTAGACTTCAAAATTTGAATGGTTCTAACTTGACTTATTCTGGTTCCGTATGGGACCTACATATCGAGTATTTTTTTTTCCTTTCTTCCTTTTTTAGTTTATTTATAACGACTCGTCCTACAGAAATTATTAAAAAATAAAATCTCAAAGGCTTTTGTTTTCCTTTGCTACCTTCAACGACATACGTTCTCAAATAATAATATGTATTTCAGTAGGTAAACAACTGCTAGAACCCGAAAAAAACTTTAGCAAATCAAAAGCGAATTTGTTTTTGCGAGGCCGATATTCTAATCTAACTTGCTTCCATAAAAAGCACTTTGTATTTCTTAAATTAATAACATGCGTGGCCATCTTGAACCGTTAAGAAAAAACAAATAAAAAAAAATGATTTATTTACGACATGGTAGCGTTATTTCTTCTTTTTATGTTCCTCCTTTTATTATACTTATCTACATAACATAACGGTTGAACGGGAAAAGTTGAATGCGAGGGCAATTTTTTAAAACGAAAAGGGCCTTGTTTACTCGAAGAGCAGCTTTTGTTATTGCCCATGTCGTTTTCGTTGTTGCTGATTGCATAGTTTATTATTGAGTAGCGGCACGGTGCGGGTTCAGAGCGAAAAAAGGTCATTGTTGTCGAATAATGACATACTGCACACAATAGTGATCGGTTTAAGAGCGAGGAAGAGAGAGACAGAGGGAAGGGAGAGAAAATATCAAATTAACTGTACGGAATTTGTTGTCATTCACTTCCAGTAGGTACCATCGCCTTTGTCAGCCTGTCAGCGACAATAGCTGCCCTTTGGGCAAAATGTGGATCTCGCCTTATTATATACACCTCCATTCAAACCTATACTTATTGCCCTGTGGGTAGGTACCCTGGTTTTGATGGCAGCAATGCTGTACAACTCAATAAACAGAACTAACTTCGATTAATAAAGCTTTCCTTTATATACAGATATGTTACCGCTAATCCGTTAGTAATGAAAATCAATGAGTGTGTGTAAACAATCGATTGACACAACCTAACCTAAAAACCTAGAAAGACACCCTTTTTTGTTTCATCCAAATTTACAATACGCCGAACTCGTTAGACACCTTCCATAAACCACATACCTCGAATTTCGGTACTTTCAGACCTCCTGCCCCACGTGGTCGACCGTAGCCTTTCGTACAAACTCCCCTTCCCAACGTATACAGATTTGCTTTCAATTTTTCCGGGTCCCCTACTTAATACAAAAAAAACAATTTTTGAAGTGAAACTTCTTTACGCACGTTTCATGCGAGTTGCTATGTAACGAAATCATGCAACGGATGTCCCCCCTCTACTCGGCCACGTAGTCGAGTTCGTAGCGGGGGTCGCTTGAGCCGTGAGCGCGCTTCAATGCAACATTCGTTACAGGCAACTCCGGCATGTATAGTGTAAAATTTAAATTCATACTGTACAGATAATACCATTAAACCAATTCTTTAACGTCAATCCCGGTATGTTTGTATGTTTAAAGAAGTTTCACTTCAGTAACGCGTTGTATGATTACACGTTCTATTTTTTTTTTTGACGTGACAACGTCTTATAATTCGATGGAGGCGGCTGCACGCACGAAAAAACATGACTCATGCGGCGTTACCTCGCTCTGAAGCGTTCCATTTAAGGCTTGAAGTGCAAGCGAGAACGCGGAACAAGCGACAAAGAGGCACAATCGGCCTCCGCGTTCGACATCTGTCTCTCTCCTACTTGAGTGAGCGATGCGTCCGCGTGGACAGCTGCTATACAATAATACATTTCCATTTACCTCCTTCTCTAAATCCATACAAAATATCTATCAAACAAATGAAATTAAAATTTTCTTTTGAGAAATGAAACCATTCCATCAGTATTTTCTTATGGCGTTGTCACGTTCAACTATCGTCAGTAAACCGACTTTACAGACAACCGATTTTTTTTATTCTAACTTTTAATTTATGTGATCGACAGGTACAAATAATGAGACTAACCACTCATTTAAATCTTGAATCACAGGAAATTGCTAATTATCACTGTCGCCAAAAATTGACTGAAAATCAATTGTAATTAGTTCAACGTGTTCTTCTTTGATCCACCGTATTTCATACGCTTGAAACAAGGAAAAACGCTTTACGTTTATCTGGTGTTTTCTCTTATTTTGTTATATATTAGAGTGTGGTTATAATGAATAAGGTTATGTAGATTACTTTCAGCTAAACCTACTAAATATATATGTATATAAATAATAATAATATCCTCAACCCTCTGTCTGGTTATTATACGCTATTTATTACAAGCTGCTTAAAGGTTTCGGACCTCCTACTGTGAGGATTACTTAACAGATGGGATTTTCTTTAGAAGACAGAATATACTATAAATCACCCTCTTATTTATCTAACACTTCGAAATAAAAAGTCTAATAATAACGCAATTGTGAATAGTATTATTTATTATTGTCGCACAGGTATCATATTCAAATGTACTATATCTTGTATTCGTATCTACAAAATCTGACGTGTTTTGGGGAAAATACAGTGTAAATAATTGTGTACTTGGCTTTTTATTTTTCTGCTTGTATTTAAGTTGCACTTTGAGAATATTATTATAGTAGTGTCTATATGTAATATGCTGGGAGAAGACGAACATGCTAAATGGCATCTAAAATACAGTGTAAACTCTTTATAACGTCACTCGATTTAACGACAAACTCCTTAAAACGTCGAAATTGCTTGACTTTGGTTGGTTTACATTATTTTCTATACAACATTACGCTCCATATAGCGTCACGCTCACTCTATTTAACGACAACAATGCGGCATTATAAATCATTGAGTAGTACTTTCTAAGTTGCCGAAATAGATAAGAACTGCAGCTGTGTACGTTGTTGAAGAAGACGATCCTGTCCCTCCACCAAGCATCAAACAAGCACTTGATGCAGCGAAACTATTAAAATAATACTTTTTATATAATAAAATTGATCAAGCAGTATCTCAAGATATGAGTAAGATACGTAACAAAATACAATTAAAATATTGGAGCAGCAAAAAACATCAGACGAAGATAACAGGCTATACGCAATGTATGAATAATAATGTTTGTGTGCAAAATGTGTACGTACTATATTGGTAAATGCATATTATTATGGAATAGTAAAATAATATCTTTTGTTTCTCTCCATTTAACGACCACTCTTTATAACGCCGAAAAATGTTCAGTCCCTCAAGTGTCGTTATATAGAGTTTACACTGTATTTCGAAAGATTGTTATTTTATTAATATTAAATCGCACGGTATTTCAAAACAAAGAAAAATACACAATAGCTTCTAGTTGCATTCATAATTTGATATGTACTTACACCGTACATGTTCCAACCAAATTGATTAAGAGAGAAACTTGAGTTTAATATTAGAAAGAAAAAGAAACCTGCAAATATTCAAGCCTACGCGATCGAATCCATAATAGTGTGTGTATTAATAAGTAAAATATGGTTCCTTATGACGCCATTGAACTCATATTTTATACAAACTTGATTCGTCAAGGCCCGGCGATCGTGTTTTTTATTATAAATCCCTTCACTACTCCCACTTCCGATTTTTAGTAATTCTATCCGACTCATTAGGCGTATCCGTGAGACCGCAAGAACTCCAATGGTCTTTTGTCACTAGTAAATACATAATACGATATATATTTTAGTTATGTACGATCACCGAACCAACCCTCTGTGTGAGACAGCTGCATCCTCGGAGGCTTCCTAAACAAAATCACGCGACATTATTTAAGAAACAAAGGTCTTCAATCTTTATTCAGCAATTCAAGTCACGCATCTCTCCTAACGTATATGTATATATGTATGTACAAATATAAACGTAATATAAAGTTGTGCTTTTGATCTCAGTTTTCTTTTCAAAAAGTATGCGAGACCATTTCAAATATGCCAACACGGTTGGTACCGCCTGCGCCTTATTGTTTGTCAAAACCTTCAAATGCTTGTTGCAAATAGCAGATCCTTTCTGGCTGTAATCTCTTTGCTAAAAAAACTACAAACAGTTTGAGTTCTTTTAAGTGACGCAGTTTAGATTACCATAGAGAAAAAGTGAACTACGTAGCTCTCTGTAGAATTCGAAAAGCAAGAAGCTTTTTCGTTTGTTTGTTGTTTTTCTATGCCATATGGGAATCAAATAGTTAATTACAACAAACAAAAACAAAAACTGGCTTTGTCAAATAGGCAGACGATTTAGGACACCCCTTATAGTAGGAGAACAATCTGAGATAGCACTAAAAAAATTAAGGGATTGTAATCCACCAGGTGAAGATAGAGTACAAGCGAAACTATATAAGGGTTGCAAAAGTAGTTTTAGAACTAATATAAGTCGCTAAATTTTGATTCGGGAGGACGCCGGTTCGATTTCGGGTCCGTCCACCTTGGTCCAAGTTTTTCTGTGGTTTCCTTAGATCACTTGGGCAAACGCTGGGACAGTAATATTCCACAGATAACACTGGCCAACAAAAGAAAAACAATTGTTTGTTTCCTGTAATTTTTTTTTGTTTCTAACTCATTGTGGCGAATATTTTTTAAATATGGCAATAATTTTTCTGTAACAGCTCTTCTTTTTGAGTTATAGCTAACTACCCTCATTCACCAATTTTTTTTGATTTTTGTGTTTTGTCGGTTACTAAAATATATTTTATTGTTGTTTTCGATGTGACTTCCTCAAGAAGGTGTTTTTTACATAATCCAAACTGTTTTTGCTTTATATATGGTGAATATATTTTGAAAAATATTGAAAACCTACATCGTACTTCGTGAAAACTGCGTATCTTCAATATTTTAAAATAGAATTGTACTAACAAGATAAGCCATGGGTTCCTCATATAGTATGCCAGAAATGTGTTGTATGTCTACGATTGTGGTCCTATGGAAAAATGGATGCAGTAATTTTGTAACACCCATGATTTGTCGAGAACCTCGAAATCACCATGACGACTGCTACTTCTGCGTTTTGAAAATAAATGGAATTAATTCTGGAAATCGAAGTTAGTAGTCGTATCCTAATATACCTTCTGCCCTATGACCTCAACTGAAATCACGAGAGGTACAACCTAGCAAATCTAAAGACCCTTATACTTAAACTTGGTATAATGAAACAGTTTGTGAAGGCGTTTGACAAAAGTGGTGAATGTTTTAATTTTTTTTCACGCAAATTTCCAGGATTAAGTAATGAAAAAGCAGGAATTTTTGATGGGTCACAAATTAAGCAACTCGTGAAAGATTCTAATATTATCAAAGCAATTACTTAAGTGGGATCGAAAGCACGGAATTCATTTGTTTTAGTTATGAGTAACTTTTTAGAGAACAAGAAATCTGAGAATTATGTTGAGCTCGTTGAGTACATGCTTTCGAATTTACAAGAGCTAAGATGTAACATGAGCATTAAAATTCACTTCCTACACTCACATTTAGATCGATTCCCACAAAATCTGGGCGATTTTAGTGAAGAGCGGGGTGAAAGTTTTCATCAGGATATACGGACAATGGAAAAGCGTTATCAAGGAAGGTGGGACTCCCATATGATGGCCGACTACTGTTGGAGTTTGCAACGAGACCAACCTGGTGTCGTTCATTTAAGGAAATCGTCTTAAAGATCATTTGATAGTGTAGAATAGAAATTTTGCTTACATGTATAGTAATTATTTTGTATTAGTTAGTCGAAACAGTAAAATTTTATATTTCAAAAAGTAAAGCTGTTAGTAATCATCCAATATTTTTTTCATAATCAG